>NW_004444224.1:283136-377451 GCF_000243295.1 Trichechus manatus latirostris
TTTTTTTTTTTTTTTTTTTCCATAAACACTTAAATAGCACTACACTGCGCCAGGCATTGTGTGAGGCACTGGGAATATAGGAGTGAATAGCTTGGTTACTGCTATTGAGTGGCTCACGTGTTTTTTTCCTGTCTGTACAGTACAGTGGGGATTGCAGCTGCTGAGCAGGAGTTCTGGAAAGCACTGCGCACCTGAGCCCCCAGTATGGCGGGCCTAAAGCGGCAGGCAAGCCAGGTGTGGCCAGAAGAGCATGGTGAACAGGAGCATGGGCTGTACAGCCTGCACCGCATGTTTGACATCGTGGGCACCCACCTGACACACAGAGATGTGCGTGTTCTTTCCTTCCTCTTCGTTGATGTCATTGACGACCACGAACGTGGCCTCATCCGAAACGGACGTGACTTCTTATTGGCGCTGGAGCGCCAGGGCCGCTGTGATGAGAGTAACTTTCGCCAGGTGCTGCAGCTGCTGCGCATCATCACTCGTCACGACCTGCTGCCCTACGTCACCCTCAAGAGGAGGCGGGCTGGTGAGGGTGCATTGGGGCTGAAGCACTGGATCGGGGAGACTTGGCGGGGGGGCCAGGAGTGAGAAGCATAGGCGTCCAAGGGATGGAGGCATGGGCCGTGGGGAGTACCTAGGAGGAGAATGGGTTATGAGGCCCACTGGAGGGCTGGATTGGGAGGAGGGGGGAATGTATCTTTTCCTGAATGACTCCCCCCTTCCACAGTGTGCCCCGATCTTGTAGACAAGTACCTGGAGGAGACGTCAATTCGCTATGTGACCCCCAGAGCCCTCAGTGATCCAGAACCGAGGCCTCCCCAGCCCCCCAAAACAGGTGAGATGTTAATTCCCCTTAATTTCCGAATCAGGAGGACATTAATCCCATCACATTCTCAGCTTTGCAAATTTAAATGAAAGGATGCTTTCCCCCCAACAAAAATCAGGTGAGGTGTTAACGCTTCTCCTAAGTCCTGTAATTACTCCCACGTGTGTTCTCCTGTCAGGTCACATTGTTGATACTGCTTTTAGTGCTAAGTCTAAATGATTCCTTCCTCATTCCAGGAGAAGTGTTGGAATTTATGCTTTTTATCTTACTATCTCTTCTCTCCTTTTACCTCTGGTCAGTGCCTCCCCACTATCCTGTGGTGTGCTGCCCCACTTCGGGCCCCCAGATGTGTAGCAAGCGGCCAGCCCGAGGGAGAGCCACACTTGGGAGCCAGCGAAAACGCCGGAAGTCAGTGACACCAGATCCCAAGGAAAAGCAGACATGTGGTGAGGAAGTTCAAGGGTTCCAGAGGTGGAGTAGACTTGAGGGAAAATGTAAAGAACTTCTAGTATACTGGGCAGTTCATGCTCTTCCGTGCAAGGCTCACTTTGATTGTTGTTGCACAGGGAGGTTGAATGGCACAGTGTCTGGGAGAAGAATGCCCCTTTATCTTTGCAGCATAGTACATTTCAGTTTTTAGCAAGTACTAGATCAAAGGGATGCTGTTATGACATCCCTATTCTAGGATGAACCAAGTCAGGATGGAGTATTAAAATGAACTTTTGTGCCTGTTAGGAATATGTCTTCTTGTAAGCACGGTACTGCTTGTGAGTGATGGGAATAATGCTGACCTGGGCATGTCCCATTTAAAGGAACCACCTACATTCAGGCAAGGATTTCAGAGGTAAATAGAAAAGAACTAATCCTGTGAGAGAGGTAGAGAAGCTGTCAGGTGATGTTCCCTACTTTGCTACTCTGCTGTTCTCTTCCCCGCTTCAAACTTGTGCTGTAAACTCATCCCTCCTTGTAACCTCTTTTTCCCCTCTCTTCCCCACAGACATCAGACTGCGGGTTCGGGCTGAATACTGCCAGCATGAGACTGCTCTGCAGGGCAATGTCTTCTCTAACAAGCAGGACCCACTTGAGCGCCAGTTTGAGCGCTTTAACCAGGCCAACACCATCCTCAAATCCCGGGACCTGGGCTCCATCATCTGTGACATCAAGTTCTCTGAGCTCACCTACCTCGACGCATTCTGGCGCGACTACATCAATGGTTCATTACTAGAGGCACTTAAAGGTGTCTTCATCACAGACTCTCTCAAGCAGGCTGTGGGCCACGAAGCCATCAAGCTGCTGGTGAATGTGGACGAGGAGGACTATGAGCTGGGCCGACAGAAACTTCTGAGGAACTTGATGCTGCAAGCATTGCCCTGACGTTTCCCCCTCCTCACCTCTCTGGGGACTGTTCCCACCACCCACCTCTGGAGCTTACATACTGTTCTGGGGTTTGCTCTCTACCCTTCCAGTCACATCCCCTGCCTTTTGTTTGTTTGTTTGTTTTTTTTTTTTAAAGGAAAAGACAAAGGAAAGTGGAAGTGGTATCCCCTGCCCCTCCCTGTACCCATGTGCCTGGGCTTCCCCTTCATTTCCCTTTTCCACTTACCCCCGTATGTCTCTACAGCCACCTTACCACTGAACCATAAGACAAATGCGTAGGGAGAAGCAAAGTCTATAGAACAGTCTTTGTAAGGGATTGAAGTGAACACTGCTTTTGGGTGCATTGAGGGGTTATCAATATTTCTGGCTTTATGAGGGCTCTTAAATTTTGTCTGAGAAATGGAAGGGCTGTGAGTAAGGGAGCTACGTGGAAGGTGGGACTCTGAAGTGTATTTTGGAAATTAATCACCACCCTCTCCCAAATTATAGAATTTTTAAAAAACAGAAGCTGTGGCCCTTTCCACTCTCTCCTGGCCTCTGGTGCTGCTCCTCTCTGCCTCCTTTCTTCCGTTCCACGGCTTGAAACCTCTGCCTGGTGTGGCTCCTTCCTTTTTCTCCCTGGTCATCTCTCTTCAAGGGAGTAATAGGTGAGAGGATTGGGTCAGCCTAGTCACTCCTCCCAACTGTGATGTGTGTACACACATACACAGGGTGGATGGAGAAGAGTTTGCTGATTAAAATACACTCCCCCTGAAAAGGGGAAGGGGGAGTGTGGCATTTTCCTTCCATGTTCAAGTGAAAATAAATAATGTACCCTGCAGCCCTTTTCCCCTTTGCTTTCTTTTGACTTGGGCAAAGGGCATCATAGGTGGAAGTGAAGTAATCAGTATCAATTCCCTTCTTTCTCCTTCCCCATTCTCCACTCCCTTTACCAAGCTTGGGAGAATGGGGCTGGGACATGCACTGAGTGTTGCACTTTTATTTCGGTCGGGAGGCATGTTGAATAAGCCAGGAGGCCTAGAACTAGAGCCCAGTCCAGCTGGTACAATACCACCACCCCTTCCAACTCCCAAAGGAAATGTCCAAACACAGGACTTAAGGATGATTACATTTTTTTTTTCAATGCCAGTGATGCTTAGCCCTCAGCATAACTTCAGTTTTCATGAAATAAACAGTGACTATAAAATTCCACCTTTCTGAAACTGAAATCTTAGCTCAGGTGAAACCTTCTTTCCCAAAAAGCTGAGCCTGTGTTCCATCAAAAGAATCAACGTTGTCCAAGTGAGGGCTGCTGTACCTGGGTCCTGCCCACAAGTCGCAGCAGTACAGCTCACAATAGGGGTCTCAACTCACAGAAGTCAAAAGGCTTATGATAGTGGGTGACCCAGACTGCCATAGAGGTCAGGCCTGCGGTGCTGGAACACAGGCAGGTGTTGGCGCAACTGTCGTAGATAGCTGAGGTCGATTCGGGCAAGGCAGAGGCCTGGTCCATCAGAGCAGCGGGCCACCACTGTTCCCCAGGGATCCACCACCATGCTGTGGCCATAACTTTCTCTCTTCTGGTGATGGCGCCCACACTGTGCTGCTGCCACTACATAGCACTGGGTTTCAATGGCCCGGGCCCTCAGCAACACCTGGGGGTGAGGAGATGTGTGTTCACTTAACTACATGTAGCAGTTAGTGGGAAAGTAATAGGAGGCGGATATTACCGGCCAAGTGTGTACTCTACCCACTGACCGTTATGACAATTGCCTAGGAAGAATTAATCTGTGACATATGAGAGCTAGGCAACAGTCTGGAGAATGACCTTCCCACTAGGTAGAAGGGGGAAGAAAATCTATCAATTATTAGGGCCAAGGGAAGAGAATGAGGTTAAAAGGAAGGCCCTTAAGTTTTGAAGAAGCGTCCTCTTACCTCCCAGTGGGCTGGGCCTGTAACAAATCCAAAAGCTGAAGGGTAGGTAAGTATTTCTGCACCAGCCTGGGCCAAGGCCAGAGAGAGTTCAGGGAACCGCATGTCATAGCAGATAGCTAGCCCAATCTGGAATGAAAAGTCTATTTAGCCTCCATGTCCTGTTCGTCACAGCATCTAGTCAGACCCCAGCTGTTCCACTCCTTGGGGCTTTCCACCCTTAACCACCACTTTGAAAGTATTCCTATCGCCCCTCCCTCTTGTGCCTCTCTCACCCTCATCCTCTCAAAACTCCCACCTTGCCTGCTGGTGTGCTGACAGGTGGCTCAATACTGGGCCCAGGCATGGTAGAGTCGCTTTCATGCATGGGTGCCTGTCCTGGAATATCTACATCACACAGATGTGTCTTCCTGTAAGCGGCCACTACTGATCCTAGAGTAAAAGGGAGAAGAATTATCAGTGTTGGTGCTCTAGAGCCCAGTTTAGCGTCTCTCCCCATCTCCAAAGAGAAGATGGTTTATAGGCTAGGAACAGAAGTACAAACACCCATAAAACCCTGGACCAAGGAATTAAAAGAGTTGAGAAAACAGAATTCTGGGGATCTAAGTTTAGGTAGAAAAGCCTGGAAGGAGGTAGGCTAAAGGGTTGTGAAGTCTCACCCTTGCTGTTCAGAAGCACATGACAATTGTAGATTTTCTGAGTCTGCTCCCAGTCTTGGCCACGCTCATGGAAACCACCCAAGGAGAGCCAGAGTCCACATTCCCTAGGGGGAGGGGACACTGACAACTCAAGGCTCTATCCTATCTGGCAATCTAGGGATACTGCCCAACAAAGATGCTACCTCTCCTTCCCCTTCTCCCTGATACCTGGCAAGCTGGGTATATTCTCCCAAAAGGTTCCCACCCAGTGGCTCAGACAGGTGTAGTGTCTCTGCAGGGTCCCGTGCGATGAAGTCAAATGCCTCAGGCAGGAAAGCCAGGCAAGCGCCCAGTCTGGCAGCCTCTCGAACCAGCTCAGCACATGTTTTAAAGTTCTGCTCCTTGTCTGGTGTCGATGTTACCTGGCACACAGCCACCAGGGGCAATTCCCAGGAGGAAGAGGAGATGGCCATGGCTCTGGGCCTGTGAATGGCACAGACAGGATTCTCAGATATCCCAGCATGGGGAAACCCAAGTTTAATGATAAGGGTTTAAATGGGGAGGCAGGAAGGCTGGACTTCCCTTTGATTCTGCTCTTGCAGGGCAACTGACCCAGGCCTAGTGGGTTCACCAATCAAATGTTCTGTGGATGGGTGGCACCCCTGTGCCTCCCACCATCCATTCATTTAACAAACATTAACGGAGTATTTACTATGTGCCAGGCACTGAGGACACAACAAAATATATTACCTGGGCTGAGCACAAAGTACTGAGAGTCGAGGTATCCGAAGTCCAGGACACAGAAGGAGGGGCAGGAGCTGGTGACGAGGCCTGATGATGAAGCCCAGCCTGAGGAAGGTGAGAAATCAGGACACCAATCCCTCCTTGAAGCAATACATTTCTAGGATTCTCTAACTTCTCCCTTCACACTGTGAGGCTGAATCAGGGCCCTGCCAGTAAAAACTCCCAAGTCTTCAAAACACTCTAATTATGGGCTACAGGAAGAGATCACAAAGCAGGAAGGTAGAGGAAGGGGCTCTGCTGGGCGCCGGAATACTTCGATCTACAGCGATCTCACATTACACCGAAGCCCTTTTCCTCTGTCAAACGTTTCCGCAGTTCAAAAGTCACCCACGGGAAACTTCCTTTATTTTCCCAGGTCTCTCTTCTTGACCGTGCATCTGCACAGCTTTATTGACTACACGCGTGTTTCCCCCCTTACACCAAGAATCTCTGCGGGGAAGTTCACCCTCCCTCGACCCCGGCGACGAGAAACCAGACCCCCAACTCGTGCCCCCATCCTCCAGTCAACCCATCCTTCTCCGCCTCTCCCAAGGGCAGCGTCTCTGCTGCACAAGTTAAAGCACCGCAGGTGGAATTCACCGCGGCCGGTGGGACCGGGAGCAGGTCCTACATGAAGATACAGCCGAAACCATTCGCAGGATCCGATCCAAAGAGCGGCCCGGAGCCAAAAGCGCCGGGGGGCCAAGGGGGCGGTAACTCCAAGACCGGACGTGACGCAAGGCGGGGGCTGAGCTGCGCAGGCCGGAAACCCAGCAGGTGGCGAAAATGGCGGAGAACAGCGGTCGCGCCGGCAAGAGCAGCGGTAGCGGCGCCGGGAAGGGGGCGGTGTCGGCCGAACAGGTGAGAAGCGGAGAACGCAAAGGAGAACAACCCGGGCTGGGTCCGTAGGCGATGCAAGGAGAGGGGAGCCTGTGGCTTGTGTAGGCCTTTACTCCAGTTCCACATTTGCATGGCCACCTAGAGAGGGGAGGGTCCTTGGAAAAGCCGGCCGAGGACCCCCAGGAGACAGTGGGCTGGTGGGTAGGTGAGAGCGACGCCCCGCTGGGCTGGTGGGTAAACTGGAAAAGTGGAAAGCCCTGGGATGCAGGGCCTGGGAGGATGCACAGGTCTGAGGGAAGATGGGTCGTCACTTTCCCCACCTCTCCTCTGCACCCCCAGGGCAAGATATGGCTGGGCAAGGCAGCTCGTAACGAATCCCAGAGCTTTCGACAACGGGCTGGTTGTGTAGTGTGTTGTTCTGTGACCCTGGAACCACGTTGACAATCGCCGCCACTCTGCAGAGCCACGTGACTGACATACTCGAACAGTCTAGTGTTCTATATTAGATTCGGGAGTCATTACTAGATTGAATTTCTTAAGAGACCAGAAACCTTTTTCTGATCCAAGTTTGCATTTCCTCCAGAGCCTAGCATCGGAAACGTTTGATAAATTAATCAGTAAGACCTTTGTGGCTTGGAAACCATGGTTTGCTAATAGTGGGGCTAGTGTTTAATCGGGATGATAAGAAACCTATACAATAGAAATGAATAGTTAAACAGCATATAAATACAGAATGAGTAATCAAATGGCATAAGGTTGCATTTAAACTTAGCTGTTTTGATTACGAGTTCATTCATCAGTTATTTGTTGAACAGTTAATACAGGCAAAGGTACCTTGCAGAAAGAAATTTGAAAACTATACCCTGCCATCAAAGAGCTCATAGCCTGGCAGGGAAAATAAAACATGCAAAATACTTATATGAAGTAGAAGATGAGTGTCCCAAGAGAGATGTAAAGTGCTGTGGGATTTTGGGGAGAAGGGAAGAGATAGTTTCTGACTTAGGGGCAGAGCTTTGAACCCATTCTTCCCAGGTCAGTCATGGCCGAGGAAGGGAAACTGGAACAGACCCGAATTTTTAAAATTTGGGTGTACGGGAACGATACCCGGAACAGGAAAAATTACAGGTCGAAGCCCTGCTAGAAACATGATCTGCCTCTTAAAAAACAAGGGCAGTGTCCGAGTTGCACAGCAACCAAATCTCTTGCTAGTGGGATTTTGAGCAGAGTTGGAAACATTGGTGCCCCTC
This sequence comes from Trichechus manatus latirostris, assembly GCF_000243295.1. Taxonomy (NCBI): domain Eukaryota; kingdom Metazoa; phylum Chordata; class Mammalia; order Sirenia; family Trichechidae; genus Trichechus; species Trichechus manatus. The sequence continues at coordinate 290,762 of NW_004444224.1, forward strand.
TCAAAGATGGCAGGCAACTGCGCCTGCTCTGAATGTGTGTCGCTCTCCACAGCCCCTGCCAATAATTAAATTTCATGCATCAGGCTCCTGAAAGGGCTCCCTACGCCTTTTCGAGTCTCCCATTCCAGGGCTTTGACCCGTAATTTTTCCTGTTCCAGTTAATGTTCCAAAGCACCCAAATTGTAAAAATTGGAGTCTGTTCTGGTTTCACTTCATCGGCCATGACTGAACCCTCTCCAACCGGTTCAAAGCCCTGCTTAGGGGAAGAAGGGAGGGGAAGAAGTAACCTAGTACTTAAGGTTCTACCATATACCTGGCACTGTACTCTGTACAGGGAAACAGGTAAATGAAATTGTCCTCGTCTTCAAGTAGCTCACATACTTGAGAAAAGACAAATAAACGAAAGATTTTCAGTGTGCCACACAGTCCCTCCTTTATGGCGGCTCGAGGAGTGACCCCCTAATTTAGCAAGGGGTTATGGGATTTTGGGGGAGGTGGGAAAGAGAACCTGTGGTGTAGTGGGTGTGGCTAAGAGCGTAAGACCGGTGCACTGGGATCAGACAGCCCTGGGTTTCAATCTCATTTCTACTATTTACTATCTATTTTTGATCTCCTGTGAGTTCTTTCAGCTTTCCCCATCTGTAAAAACATACTAATAGTACCTACTTCATCACTGTATTTTGATAGTCAAGACAATGTAAGGTGTTTCATATAGTGACTAGAACATAGTATGTACTCAATAAATGCTAGTTATTATTTTTTGTTTTCTAGAGGAGATAATTCTTCACCTCAGTTCTAAAGGATGTTAGTTAAGCAAAGAAGGAAGTAGAGGATTTTCTGGATAGAGGGAATAATGTATTAAAAGCACTAATGTGTGAAATTGCCCAGCATATTTGGGGAGCAGGTAGACTTAAAGTTTGAGATGAATTGCAAGATTTGAGTGTGGAGTAAAAGGGATGAAAGCGGAATCTCTCAGGTTTTTGTCTTTGGTGGATAATGGTTCCATAGGTAATGTAGAAGGATGAACAAGTTTGGGGGGAAAGGTGAGTTTAATTTAGGATTTTGAATTTTGGTTTCTTATGGGACATCCCAGTAGAGACATTTAGTAGGCGGTTTGATTTATAAATCTTGATTAATGAATCTTGAGTTACAGAAAGAAATTTGAGTTGGAGATACAAATTAGAGAGTTATGAGTTTGTGGATAGCAGATAAAGCCTTAGTTGTGGATGAAATCATCTAGGGTGTAAGAATGGTGAGGAGGCAGCATCTGACCCCCTCTAACTTTGCTAGGGGGAGGAATCATTACTATCAGCATCAACAGCCCAAGGCTGATTGCTATGAGGAGGTGGTCAGACGTGTCTCCACCCTCCAATGTTTTTAACAACTCTGATACCATCTGTCCCTCCCATGGCACTCTACTTCTTTATTGGGTTTGATAATTTGTTGCAATAGCCACACAGAACTCACAGACCATACTCACAATTATGGGTTTTATTAGGAATAAATAACAGGTTACAATTCAGGAACAGGAAAGACTCAGGATATAGTTCTTCGATCAGGACAGCCTCTTCTTAGCCGTGTCTGCAAGCGGGCCTCTCTCAGGCCCTCAGCCCCTCAGCCCAGCCTCTGCCCTGCTTGAGCAAGTGTTACAAAGCTCTTTAGCTCCGACACTAAGTGCCTGGAGGCATCTCACTCTGCCAGGAAGCCTCCTGCCCGAAGGCACAAAGCTTTCTCACTCTGTGGGCTGAGAAGCCCATCACTCCGTTTCTTCCTGGTTTCCTGGTTCTGCTGCCTCTGTTTCCCTGTTGCTGCTTCTCGCTGTCTGGCCATCTCCAGTGTTACAGCTCTCTCAGTCTCCTGGGTCTAGGAGGGTCTCAGCACAAGTCCAAAGGATGTGCTCTGCTCCCGTCTCGTTTTCGTGGTAGTCAGGTCCCCCTCTGCTCTGGGATTTGCTCTCTTTTAAGCCTAGCAGGGTGGCAAAACTGACCAATCCCCTTGTTAGGGTTCCATATACCTTATTTGCATGGTCTCACCCCCACAAGGTGCCATGCACCTTATTTGTATTATTAGCAAACTGCCTAATCTCCTTGGTGGGCCACAAGCACCTTATTGGCATAGTCCCCCTAATCATTTGGTAAGAGTTACACAACCATGGCTGGCAAGGCCATATAAAAATTGATCCATCACACCACAGGCCACCCCCTAGCTTTTCTAACCATGGTTCTTTCATACTTGGAGGATAACTTCCCCCTCCCAATCATTTTACCAGTCCCAAACAGTCATTAACAGTTAGTCCTTCAGTAGTGCACAGAGTCCCCAGGGTGAGGATACTCAGGTACCAGCCATTCAAGTCTGCTGCAGGTGTCCATCTGATCTGGTCAGGTTCTGCAAAAGTCATTTTGGCTTCACCCTCTCTGGTGTCAGAAAAAATTTAACTGAGAGAAGATTATTCCCTTCCTGTGAACCTCTCTCAAGGTATCAGCGCAGCAAAATCTTTAAGGGACTTTAGGTTCAGCCGTTGTACTCCAGTCCAGCAGTACCTTCTCCTTAGTCCACTCTTTCACAGTTACTTCTTCTACTATTACAGTTTTTACAGTTACAATTAACCCTGTTAACAATCATTACTCACAGCTGAATCACTTAAACCTATCAGTATCTTCCCTCAGTCTCTCTTCCCCAGACCCATCAGGAAAAGAGGACTCTATTTGGTGGGGATCCTCCTTTGTCCCCTTCATTTTGAGTGTAAGCACACCCACACAAGCATGTTAGCCAGCCACTTCATGCCTTTGTGTCCCCCGTTTTACATAGCCAATTTCTAAATTGCCCGTTCGTATCAAACCAGTACTCTGAGGCGACAGGCATGTTCCCTGATGTGATGAATTTTCTGTTCCAGTTGAAACTTTGAGCATCTACATCCATAAGCAAAGTCCAGTCCAGAGCAAGTCATCAAGTTGCAGCAATTTATGCCAGCTCACGGTGTCAAACATCTCTCTCTCTCTTCATTTGGTTGGGTTCTGCTCACCCATCCCCAGCCCCTGTGGGTTAGGTGAATGGGTACCAGTCGTAGGCTTGGGAGTCCAGACACCTTCCTGCACATTAGACCAGCCAGCCCCTTCTCTCTTTTCCTAGCCACTGTCAGCTAAGTCTGTGGGTACCACCCCATAGGCTCAGGAGTCTACACAACTCCCTGCACTTCAGACCAGCCAGCCCTTTCTCTCATCCCCAGCCTCTGTGGACTAGGTCAGCGGGTACCAATGGAACATGTCCAGACTCAGCCCATCTGTTCATTACTGCATCTCTCCCACTTCCACTCATCGAGTGGACTCACGTGGTCACCACAAGCGAGCATACCAGGCTGTCTACTCACTGGCTCCCTTTAACTTCTAGTCCTAGAAGGGGGTCCTTCTGATGGGCACTGACTTTTCCTGCCTCTATGCATCCGATGGCAAACTGCTTGCTCAAAATTCAAAAGCAAAACAGGCATTTTTTTCCTGCAAGTCCTTCCTTCAAATGCAGATTTCCTCCTCTCCCAGCAGTTCTGGGTAGGTCTGCATGTTTTTCAAATGCAGATTTCCTGGGTTATTTCCAGAGAGAACACTGGGTAAAAAATAAGTTAAATCACTGCTGCCACATATGTCCCTTAAACAGGATGGAAGCACGTAACACATTGTGCTAGATACTTTACTTGTTTTTACGTGTAATTTAATTACTGCCGTTGAAGTAGGTTGCATTATCCTCCCTTTATAGATGACGTTTAAGTTTCAGAGGCTTTAGTTAACTTACCCAGGGTCAGTAACTAGAAGAACAGGACTTCTAATTGAGGGACTTCAGAGTCAGACAGACCTATTTTTTCCACTTACACCATGATCATATTAGAGATATTTGAGCTGAGCCCTGAAGGACTGGATGGATTTGAACAGGTGGCAATGGAAATAGGGAATAGAGTAAGAGGAGGAGAGCAGGGGAAAGATATGAAGTACAATGACTGGTTAGTTTAGCTAAATCATGATATATAAGTTAGATGTGGTTCTTAAAGCTAAAGAAGAAAATTGGGTAAGGTCATAGAGGACTTTGAATACATGGCAAGGAATTTGAGACTTTTTGAGATAAGCAATGTTATACTATTAAAATTGTTCTATTACATAAAATAATATGTTATTGTAGAAAATGTAGAAAAAAAGAACAAGTACAAAGAAGAAAATACAGTGTCCATTTTGAGTATATCTTTTGATTGTCCCCTTTTCTCCTGCTTTATGTTTTTGTATGTATGTGTTTGGAGGAGAGGAAGGGCATGAGTATTTTACATGTTTATATACTTTATTTTGCAAAATTAGGATTATACAATATGTTTTGTAATCTGTTTTTTATACCTAATAATATATCATGGACATTTTTCTATGTCAGTCAAGTGTTAGGAAGATTAAATTAGAGCAGTGTGTAGGATGGATTTGGAGAGTCCAAAAATAGGAAGCTCATTTAGAAGACTATTGCAGTAGACAAGAGGTAATGAAGGCCTGGACTAGGGTGATGTCAGTGAGCTTAAGAGAAATTGCTGAGGTAGTTGCAGTAAAATTGGCAGTTGATGGGATAAGGATGTGTTCAAAGATGAAGCCAGGGTTTCTCACCTGGAGGGCTAGAGGGGTGTCATTAGCAGAAAAAGGGGAGACAAGAAGAGGAACAGTTTAGGGGTAAGAAATAATTAGCTCAGCTTTGAGCATACTGAGTTTAAGGTATCCATAGGACATTTAGGAGCCCTGGTGGTGCAGTGGTTAAAGCACTCGGCTGCTAACCAAAAAGTCAGCAGTATCATAAAGGTCGACAGTAAGAACCCACTAGCTGTTCGGAGGAGGAAAGCTGTGGCAGTCTGCTTCCGTAAAGATTACAGCCTTGAAAACACTGTCGGGCAGTTCTACCCTGTCCTGTAGGGTCGCTATGAGTCAGAATCTACTTGAGAGCAATGGGTTTGATAGGACATTTAGGTGGAGATGTTGTGTAATAGTAGCAGCTACCATTTATTGACAACTTCTTATGTGCTGGATATTGTCTTTGATGTAATTAATTAATTCTGACAACATCCTGTGAGACAGATTATTATCTCTATTTTATTGGTGAAGTGACTTAAATTCTGAAAAGAAGTGCGGTACAGTGAATTACTTAATATGGCCCTTCTAGTTATAGTCTTTCTGACTCCCACACAGTGATTTGGTAGGACCATGCAAATAAGTTGTGTGAAACCTTAATGAGGTGTGGTGGTTGGTATTGTGTGTTGGCTTGGCTAGGCCATGATTCCCAGTATTGTGTGGCTGTCTTCCATTTTGTGAACTTATGTAATTATCTTCATTTTATGTGTTAACTTCTATATGTTAATCAGGCAGCATTAGTGTGGGGTGTATCTTGAGTCACAGCTTGTAGGAGGGCATGACTCAAGTCCCACCCTTACTCATGTCATGCCCTTCCCTGGGTGTGGCCTGCATCCAATGTATATATTTGGGTGCTCTGGCAGGGCTCTCTCTGTGCATTTGGATCCTGCATTGGGCTCATCAATGTCTGACCTCTGGTTCTTGGGATTTGAGCCAGTGGCCTACCGTCTGACCTGCAGATTCAGGGATTTGCCAGCTTATGCAGCCTCGTGGGCCAGCAGCCTGTCGTCTGACCTGATTCAGCAGCTTCCACAGCCTTATCAGCCAGCAGCCTGTTGTCTGGTCTTCCGATTTGGGTTTGTGGGCCCCTGTGACCACGTGAGTCAGGAGAAGTCTATGCCTGACCCACCCGTGGATTTGGGACTTGCCAGCCTACACAACCACGTGAGCCATTTCCTTGATATGGTTTGTGAGTTCTGTGAGACTTTGCAGCGAATTAAGGAACCCAAACATGAGAGAGAGTATGAGGGGAGGAGGAATAGTGGATGTTAGAGATGATGTAGTGGTACCGCAATTTGGAAAAGTTGGACGTTTGTGACATCTTTAACCCCCACCTCATAGGAACCAGCTTTGTGCTGATCCTTACAAAAGAAAGTATTCATGAAGAAGTAACTTGCTCATGGTCAGAATTTGAAGCCATTTCTGTCTGACTCCAAAGCTTCCTCTAAGTTGTAAATGTGGGTCTAGAATTTATGAGAAGGCCTGGATTTGCAGACAACTAGCATAAAGGCAATTGTTGAAACCATAGAAGTGGCTAAGAATACCAATTAAAATAGTGTAGGTAATAAAGGGTGAAGCACTATGAACAGAACCATAGGTCCTTTTCCATTGAAGGGGTGTAAAAAATGGTGTGGAGGCATAATCAGACGTCTAACTTCACAAGGGGGAAGGAGAATCAAGATCAACAGCCCAAGGCTGATTCCTATGGGGTAGAGGTCAGACAACCCTCCTCTCTCCAACCTTTTTACCATTCTGACACCAGCCGTCTCTCCCATGACACTTATCTCCTTCTCTGCTGGATTCAATAATTCATTGCAGTGGCTACACAGAACTCACAGACCATACTTAGGATTTTGGGGTTTATTAGGGAAGTAACAGGTTACAACTCAGGATACCGTTCTTTGATAAGGACAGCCACTTCTCACCTGTGCCTGCAGGCAGGCGTCTCTCTGGACCAAGTGCTCGGAGGCACCCTCCTCTGCCAGCAAGCCTCCTGCCCAGAGGCCCTCAGCTTTTTTGCTCCGTGGGCTGAGAAGCACACTGCCTTCTCCTGCCGCTATCCTGGTTCTGTTGCCTTTGCTGCCGCCATTTCTCTGCCTCTGCTTCTCACCCTATTGCCGTCTCTGGTGTTACAGCTCTCTCTCTCACTGTCTCCTGGATCTAGGAGATTCTCAGTGCAGGGATCCCAGGTCCAAAGGACACGCTCTACTCGTGGTTCTTTTTTCTTGCTGGTGGTGTGATCCTTTCTTCCTGCCTCTGGGATGGCTTATTTTAAGCCTAGTGGGATGGTAAAACTGACCGATCCCCTTGTTAGGATTCTGTAACCCTTATTTGCATGGTCTTACCCCCACAGGGGTGCCGTGCACCTTATTTACATTATTAGCAAGCTATCCAATCCCCTTGGTGGGCCACAAGTACCTCATTTTCATAGTCCAACCCAGTCATTTGGTAGGAGTTACAAAGATTATGGCTAGAACGGCCATGTTAAGTAATTCACTGCACCACAGCCACGCCTTGGCTCTTCTAGCCATTGGCCCTTTCATGCTTGAAGGATTAACTTCCCCCTTCCAGTCATTTCTACCAGTCCGAAACAGTTATTAACAGTTAGTCCTTCAGTAGGGCAAAGAGTCCTCAGGGTGAGGTTACTCAGGTACAAGTCACTCAGGTCTGCCACAGGTGTCCATCTGATCTGGTCAGGTTCTCCAAGAGTTCGTTTCATCTTCATCCTTCCTGGCCTCTGATAAAACTTAACTGAGAGATTATTCTCTTGATCTGAGCCTCACGAGGTATCCTCATAGCAAAACCTTTAAGGGACTTTAGGTTCAGCCACTGTTCTCCAGTCCAGCAGTGCCTCCCCTTAGACCACCCTTCTACACTTACAGCTTCTACAATTACAATTTTTACAATCACTATTAACCCTATTAACAATCAACACTCAAAACTGAATCATATAATCCTATGAACATCTTCCCCCACCTTCTCTTCCCCAGACCCATCAAGAAAAGAGGATTCTATTCACTGGGAATCCTCCCTTGTCCCCATCATTTAATGTAAGCACACTCATGAAAGTGTGTAAGCCAGCCACTTCATGCCTTTATCTTCCCCTGTTTTAGATAACCAATGTTTAAATTGCCCTTCCCTATCAAACCAGCACTCTGAGGAGACAAGCATGTTCCTTGGTCTAAGAATCTTCTGTTCCGGTTGGAACTCTGAGCATCTGCATCCAAAAACAAAGTCTAGTCCAGAGCAAGCCATCAAACTGCAGCAATCTACATCAGCTCATGGTGTCAAACATTTTTCTGTTTATTCAGTTGGGTTCTGTTCAGCTCATCCCTAGCCCCTGTAAGCTAGGTCAAAGGGTACCAGCCATAGGCTTGGGAATCCACACACCACCTGGCACTTCAGACGAGCCAGTCCTTTCTCTCTCTGTCATCCCTAGTCTCCATGGACTAGGTCAGTGGGTGCCAATGGAACGTGTCCAAACTCAGCCCATCTGTTCATTACTACACCTCCCCCACTTCCACTTATTGAGTTGACCCAGGTGGTCACCACCAGCGAGCATACTAAGCTGTCTACTTGTGGCTCCCTTTAAATTCCAGCCTTAGAAGGGGATTCTTTTGATGGGCACTGACTTTTCCTGCCTCAGTACACCCAAAGGCAAACCCTTCACTCGAAATTCAAAAAGCAGAAAGTCTTTTTTTTTTTTTTTCCTTCAGGTCCTTCCTTCAAATGCAAATCTCCTGTTCTTTCAGTAGTTCTGGGTGTATCTGCATGTCTTTTGAAATGCAAACTTCCCGACTGGAAAGAATCTGGGTGGTGCTCAGGTTTTCCACCTAAGCCCCCAATACTGCATACACAGGGCTGCTGCATTCAAACCAACAGTCTGTATATCATTGCTGCAAATCTAAGTTCTCCTTTTAGCACATCCAATCAAGTCTTAGCTGAAGGTGAGTTACACGCTCTGTGTTAACTATAAAACCCAATATTCATTTCTCTCATATATTTAGGTCTGTTTTACAGCACTAGGCAGGAGAAACATTCAGTATCTATAGTACATTCAAATAATAACACGTAACCCTTTTTAAACAACATTCCAGTTTCATCTTCACCCTTTGACTATCTTCCCATTCATATGCATATGGCCTTGGGTCTCCCTTCAGCTGCAGCATAACAGCTCTTACTTTCCTTTCAGCCATTACAGGTAATAACAACCAAAGTAACCATCTAAGAATCAAAAGTTTCACTTTCCATGCCCCTTCAATCTTTGTCTTACAAAGTCCGATGCTTCCATGAGTTTGGAGCCATTGCAACAAATCCTGCTTCTGACACCAACTGTAAAATTGGTGTGGTGGGGGCATCTGACCTCCTCTAACTTCTCAAGGCGGAAGGAGAATGAAGATTAACGGCTCAAGGCTGATTCCTATGAGGGAGAGGTCAGACACCCTCCAACCTTTTTACCAATTCTGACACCAACTGCCCTTCCCAGGGCACTATCCACTTCTCTGCTGGGTTTGATAATTCATTGCAGTGGTCACACAGAACTCACAGACCATACTCATGATTTTGGGATTTATTAGGAAAGAAAAGGTTACAATTCAGGTTCAGGAATGCTAGGATAGAGTTCTTTGATCAGGACAGCCTCTTCTCAGCTGTGCCCGCAGGCGTACCTCTCTCTGGCTCCTCGGCCTCCATCCTGCTTGGGCAAGTGACACAGAGCTCATTTAGCTCCGCAGATAAGTGCCTGGAAGCACCCCACTCTGCCAGTAAGACTCTGCCTGAAGGCGCTTATCTCTCTAGCTCCTTGGGTCAGTGAGCCTAGCTCTGCTACCAAGTATCCGGAGGCATCCAACTCTGCTAGCAAGCCTCCTGCCATTCTTCTGGTTCTGGTGCTGCTGCGCTGCTGCTTCTCGCCATCTCTTGCCAGCTCCAGTGTTGCAGGTCTCTCTCTCTGTCTCCTGGATCTAAGAGGTCCTCAATGCCTGGACAGAGCTGGAGAAAAATACAGAATAAAATTCTAACTCACAAAAAAAGACCAGACTTACTGGCTTGACAGAAACTGGAGAAACCCCAAGAGTATGGTACCCGGACACCCTTTTAGCTCAGTAATGAAGTCACTCCTGAGGTTCACCCTTTAGCCAAAGATTATACAGGCCCATAAAACAAAACGAGATTAAAGAGGCACACCAGCCCAGGGGCAAGGACTAGAAGGCAGGAGGGGACAGGAAAGCTGGTAATAGGGAACCCAGGGTTGAGAAGGGAGAGTGTTGACATGTCATGGGGTTAGCCACCAATGTCACAAAACAGTATGTGTAGTAATTGTTTAATGAGAAGCTAGTTCTGTAAACCTTCATCTAAAGCACAATAATAATAATAATAATAATAATAATAAAAGAAGTTCTGAATGCAGAGATCTGGAGTCCAAAGGATGTGCTCCACCCCTGGCTGTTCTTTCTTGGTGGTGGTGAGATCCTCCCTGCCTGCCTCTGGGATGGCTCATTTTAAGCCTAGCTGGATGGCAAAACTGACCAATCCCCTCGTTAGGGTCCATACTCCTTATTTGCATGGTTCCCCCCACCAAGGGTGTCATGCACCTTATTATCAGCAAGCTCTCCAATCCCTTGACGGTCTACAAGCACTTCATTTACCTAGTCCCACCCAGTCATTTGTTGGGAATTAAACGGACTATGGCTACCCGTAAACCAACTTGTTGCTATCTAGTCGATTCCAACTCATAGCGACCCTATAGGACAGAGTAGAACTTCCCCATAGGGTTTCCAAGGAGTAGCTGGTGGATTTGAATTGCCAACATTTTGGTTAGTAGCCGAGCTCATAACTGTGCCGCCAGGGCTCCAAGAGTGCATGTTCCTGAGGGCAGGTGAACTCGGGGAACTACAAGTGGTTTAAGACACCTAGGGTGGTGAGTGTAAGAGATGGACAGAAGTACTGTGAACAGTGGGAAGTCATTGAAGGTTTTAGACATAGGAGTGATAGGGTTACATTTAAATTTTAGTCACTTGTGCTGCAGTGTGGGGAATAGATTGAAGGGGCAAATCTGGAGGCAATGTGGAACTCAGCTGGGAGGCTAGAGATGATAGTGAAACATGTCAGATAAAAGTCAGTAGATTTGAGGTATTTAGCAGATAGATGTGACTTTAGAGATGAATTGGATGTGGAGGATGAAGTCAAAGGATGATTCCAAGGTTTTTGGAGTTAAGGTCCCTTGCAACTCTAAAAATTATTGACAAAATAATAAAAGCTACCGTTAGGGCTCTGGGAAAACAGGTACAATCATGACATTGCTGATAGTAATGCAAATTTTTCTGGTTATTTTGGAGAGCTTTCTAGCAACAGGCAGTAGAAGTTGTAATAATGTTAATACCTTTTGACTCATTAATTTCACTTTTGGGAATATGATTCAAGGGAAATGGCCGTAAAATTTTTGTTCTGTTTGTCCAAAGATATTTTAACATTTACTACAGAAAAATTGGAAACAACCTAAATGTCCAACAGCAGGGGAATAGTTAAGCAGTTTAAAAAAATATATCAATAGAGTATAGTGCTTTGTAGCCCTTAAAAATAAGAGAACCATGTATTTACAGAATTGTTTGTACATTCCAATTACAAGAATGTAAAGGGCTCTGCATAGTTGTAAGGATTGAAGCTGCTTTAGAAAAGGATAAATAGCTGGTATTTTAATTTAATTGGATTCTTTTTTTGTAAGGGTACTTCCATGTAAGATGATGATTTAATAGGGTTGAGAGAATCAGCACTGACCTGGCAGTCCCTTTTCACACCAGACAACTTAAGGAGAATGAAGGAAAGGGAAGGAGAATTAGGTCTAGCTATGAGTTGAAATCAACTCGACGGCAATGGGTTTGATTTGGTTTGGGGTATAGGGGAGAAGACCATTAGAAAAGTTGTACTTTAAGTGGAAGAATGTGGGAGTAGAGCATTGCCGCTCTTGTCTTCATTCCATGGCAGACCCCAGAGATGGTAAGCTTATTTTGCATTTAACTTAGTTAGGTTGCAGTTAGCTGCTAAGAGATTTAGCTCCTGTAAATACACCCGGGAAACCCTGGTGGTGTAGTGGTTTAGCGCTATGGCTGCTAACCAAAAGGTCAGCAGTTTGAATTCACCAGGTGCTCCCTGGAAACCCTATGGGGCAGTTCTGCTCTGTCCTATAGGGTCGCTATGAGTCAGAATTGACTCGATGGCAATGGGTTTGGTTTTTTTTAAATACACCCTTAGAATCCCTGGGTGGTGCAAATGGGGTAATGCACTTGGCTGCTAACCGAAAGGTTGGCAGTTTGTGTCCACCCAAAGGCACCTCAGAAGAAAGGCCTGGTGATCTACTTCCAAAAAATTAGCCATTGGAAGCCCTATGGAATGCCATTCTACTGATACATATAGGGTCGCCATTTTGGAATTGACTCGACAGCATCTGATTAAATGCACCCTTGGCTGAAATTTTCCGAAGTAACTATGGATAACTCACAACTTTAAATAGATTTATTTTAGGTTGGTATTTGATTAAAAGTTCATAAACTGGGCCAAGAGGAAATGAGTTATTATTAGGGATAATGTTTATTTATTTATTTTTATTGTTGTAGTTTAGGTGAAGTTTATATTTCAAGTTAGTCTCCCATACAAAAATTTATACATACATTGTTATGTGACCCTAATTGCTCTCCCCATACTGTGACAGCACGCTCCTCCTTTCCACCCGATTCCCCATGTCCATTCAACCAGCTCCTAACCTTCTGTGCCTTCTCATCTCACCTCTGGACAGAAGCTGCCTGTTTAGTCTCTTGTATCTACTTGAGCTAAGAGGTACGCTCCTCACGAGTGTCACTTTCTGTCCCACAGTCCAGTCCAATCCCTGTCTGAAGAGTTGGCCTCGGAAATTGTATTAGGGATAATGTTGAAGAAAAGTTTGAACTTAAAAAAATCTTTTTGCCTTTAGTTGTGTTTTAGTGGTTGAAGAGTAGATTTCTACTAATTACTAAGGAAAATAAGATCAGCAGTGAGAAATTTTAGACCCTTTTTAGACTGATTTCACTATTGTATTTACCTACAGATGTATCCACTAATGGATTTAACCAAAAGAGTGGATCATTGAGGTGTTAGGAGAACATCTAGGATCTGGGTTAGTCATGGAATTCTCTTAGATGAAATAATTTTGATCTGGAAGATTGACAATGGAGAAAAAGCTAACTATAAATGGAACAGTTGCAGTCTAGGCAGTGAAGGTAAAGGAGAAGCAGACTGTAGGTGAGTTCAGTTTCCAAGGCATTCGTTGAAATGAATGGATAAAATAGATTGAGACAAAAAGGTAATGGGTGGGAGTAAGGTGCAAGTTGCTGGAATGGCAAGTTCCTAGTTGCAGTGTGATGGATCACTTTTATATAGCCTTTCTAGCCATGGTCTTGTAACTCCCACCAAAGATTGGGTGGGGCTATGCAAATAAGGTAATTGTGGTCCACCAAGGGGATTGGACAGCTTGCTAATATTGCAGATAAGGTGCATGGTCCCCTTGTAGGGGTGGGACCATGCAAATAAGGTGTATGGAACCCTAACAAGGGGATGGGTCAGTTTTACCATCCCACTAGGCTTAAAATGAGTCATCCCAGAGGTGGAAGTGAGGAGAATTCGCTACCACCAAGAAGAGATGGGAGGGAAGCACGTCCTTTGGACCCAGGGTCCTTGTGCTGAGAACCTCCTAGACCCAGGAGACAGAGAGCTGTAACACCAGAGATGGCGCAAGATGGCGAGAAGCGGCAGAAGAGAAACAGTGGCAGCAGAACTAGGAGACCGGTGCAAGACGGTGCAGGGGCTTTCTTGGCCCGCGGAGCAAGGCAGTTACAGTTAGTGTCAACTCACAGAGCGAGAGAGCTGAGCGCCTTTGGGCCGAGGCTTACTGGCTGAGTGGAGTGCCCCTGGGCACTTACTGGCAGAGCTAAAGATCTTTGTAACACTTATACCTGGGTAGAGCAAAGGCCGGGCAGACCCGAAAGGCCCAAGGGGCCTAGGGCCAAGGAGACGCCTGCCTGTAGGCACGGCCAAGAAGCTGTCCTGAACTGTATCCTGAGTCGTTCCTGATCTTGAATTGTGACCTGTTGCTTTCCTAATAAACCCCATAACATGGTCTGTGAGGTCTGTGTGGCCATTGCAACGAATTATCAAACACAGCAGAGGAGTAGAGAGTAGTAGAGAGTACCATGGGATGGACGGCTGGTGTCAGAATTGGTAACAAGGTTAGATAGTGGTGATATGTCTGACTTCCACCTCATAGGAATCAGCTTTGGGCTGACACTGATGGTGATTCTCCCCCTCATGAAGTTAGAGGAGGTCAGCTGCCCTAGTCAAGTATTAATCCTTGGTTTGTTGGACAGTAGAAGGGATATACGGTTTGTGCAGGTCAGCTCTTTGGATTACATTAGCTGTATATGAACACTGTAGAGAGAACTGATGATAAGGGGCCCAGTAAAGATGAAATGGCTAGTCATCAAAACTAGGGCAAAGTTTCTGGAAGTAAGACTGGAGATAATCTAAGTGGGGGTGAGAGACTTGCAAATGATTTCTGACACCAACTACCTGGTAGTAGTTTGTAGGCCAGACTTCACAGGTGAAGGGCACAGCCCTATGCAAGACTGCACTTAATACAGACAAGAGCAAGCTCAGGGGTCCCCAGGACACTCCCTTCTGAGTACCTGGCTACAAATTTGGGGTTCCCACTACCTTCTCAGGTTCAGTAATTCGCTGGAACAGCTCACAAAACTCAAGAAAGAACTGTACTTAAAAATGTAGTTTTATTATAGCAAAAGGATACCAGTCAGAACCAGCTAAAGGGAGAGAGACAACATAGGGTGAAGTTTGGGAGAGTCCCACACTCGAAGCTTCCATTATCCCTAGGGATGCTTCACCCTCCCGGCACGTCGATGTGTGACAATACACAGAATATCATGAATCAGGGAGGTTCACCTGAGCCCTGGTGTCCAGAGTTCTGTTGAGGCTACAGTATATGGGCATGACTGATTTAATCATTGGCGATGTGATTGAACTCATCCTCAGGCCCCCTCCACTCCTGGAGGTTGTGACTCAGAGTCCCAACCCTCTAATCACATAGTTTGTCTTTCTGGCAGGGCCAGCTGGCCATCCTGAGTTATTCATTAGCATAAACTCTCAGGTGTGGTCTGAGGGGCCTGTCAGGAATAACAAAAATACTTCAGTCACCCGGGAAATCCCAAGGATTTTGAGGCTACCTCCCAGGAACCAGGGACAAAGGCCAAACGTCTCTTTGAGTAAAGTTAATTCTTCACTACATAAGACTGTAGGGAGATTTGGCAGTGGACTGAATGGATGGGCCCACTGCTCTCAGCTGACCACAGGGCCCAAGGGAGTACTTCTGCATTTAGAGAGAAGGCCATAATAGTAATTAATGTACTTTACTGCTTGTAAAATTGTGTCACACTCATTGGTTCACTTGATAGAACAATCCCATGAAGTAGGTATCATTATTATCTGCATTTCACAAGGGAGAAAAATAAGGCTTAAATAGGTTAACCCAGTGGTTCTCACATTAGAATTATGTGGGGATCTTTTTAAAAATACTGAGGCCTGGGTCCCATCCCCAGTGATTCTCTAATTGTTCTGAGGCTCCCTATTCGTGTTTTTTAAAATGCTCCCCAGTGACTCTAAGATGTAGCCAGGGTCCAGAACCATAGGGTTAAATATCTGTCCGAGACCATGGAGCCAGTGAGCGGCAGAGGCAGAACTTAAAACCTGGTCTTTTGTCTCGAGTTCCAAGTTTTTCTTTTAAAAAAAAAACCCTCCCTCCCCATTTTCTTTCCTTATTATAGCACCTATTTTTCATCCTGTATTTCTTTCCGAACAGTCATCAGTACTGGAAGTGATGGCGGTGTGGAATTAGCACCCAGTCTGGTCTGGCTTTCACACTGTTTTCATGCTCTGTGCAGCTTCTGGGGAACTGAGCTGGTAGTGAGCACTTCCCTGGGCCTTTTCCTGTGGTATTTCTCGTGCCTCTTCTGCGTAGCCTTCTGAATTCCTCATCATTCAGACTTTAGTTAAGGCATTATCTTTCTGAAAGCTTGTATCAGTTAGGCTTTGTAGGCCACAGAACATGACTCTGGCCAACTTATTATTTTTTTTAGTGTCTTTGAAGGATGATAGTAGGTAGTTCACAGAATTGAACACAATTAAAAGAAAGGCTAAATGACTAGGCCACAGAAAGTTCAAGAGCTAGGGCAGCTTCAGGGATCTTGGGAACAGGAATGGAGGATCATCTCTATAGGTCTGCTAGGTGTCTTAGCTCCAGCTGCCTTCTGTACCTGTTTGTCTTTACCCAAAATTAAAACTCCTGTCGAGAGGCTCTGGCACAGAATAGATCAGTGCCTCTGTGGTCAAGGGGTGAGCGTCCTGTGATTAGTAGCCCCAAAAGAACCCCACAGAGTTAAGGAAGAGCAGTTCACCAATGGGAGCGATGCTGGGCAGACCCAACTAAGTCAGTCGTTACAAAGCCTTTCCTGAAAGCCCTCCTTACGGGCAAGTCTAGATGCTCCTGAGGTTCCTCACCCCCATGCCTGCATTATAAGTTCCTGTTCCTCACCAAGGAGTCCCTGAGTGACACAGGTGGTTAAGTGCTTGACTACTAGCAAAAGGTTGGCAGCTAAACCTCCCTCAGAAAACAGCCCTGGCAGTCTGCTTCTGAAAGGTCATACGGGTTTGCCATAAGTCAGAACCGACTTGATGGCAACTAACAGCATTCCCCACCAAACTGCAGGCTGCAGGGAGCCAGGGGCCAAATCTGTTATATCCCCCAGTGCCTAGCAAATATCTGGCACCCAGTAGGCACTCAGCAAGTGTTTGGTGAAAGGAAATCCGGATAGACTTAAGTTAGAAATCGCAAACTTGTGTTCTACTCCTTTTCCAAAGTAGGTGTCCACTACTGCACCTTTGTGAAGCTTGCTACACTATGTACCATCTTGACTCTGCTATTTCCACTGTCCCTTCCCTCTCTCACCTGTTACCACTTTTTTTAGGTAATAGCTGGCTTTAACCGCCTTCGGCAGGAACAGCGGGGCCTGGCATCCAAAGCAGCTGAGCTGGAGATGGAGTTGAATGAGCACAGGTGAGGAAGCTGGGGAGCAGCAAACAATAGAGTTAGATAGGCCATTCTGTCAGGCAGGGTTGCAGTAGAGTAGGACTGAGTTCTCAGATCCTGCCTTGTCCTCCAACCCCAGCCTAGTGATCGATACGCTGAAGGAAGTAGATGAAACCCGCAAGTGCTACCGCATGGTTGGAGGGGTGCTGGTGGAGCGGACTGTCAAAGAGGTGCTGCCTGCCTTGGAGAACAACAAGGAGCAGGTGAGCAGGATCCCTGAGTAGAAGCTCTGGGCACCAAGGGGTAAGGAAGCAGGGGAGGCCAGGGAATGTGGTGGAGGAAAGTCTGGGGAGGAACTCAGGTTGAAGACAGCATAAAAAGCCTGGAATTTCCTTGGACAAGAGGAGTTGCTGGTCGTCTGCCTCTTTTCATGGGCTCTGTGACCTGGCTGAACGGGGTGGAGAGCAGTATTTCTCAGTGTGGTCCATGGATAACCCAAAACCAAACCCGCCGCCATGGGGTCAATCCTGACTCATAGCGACCATATAGGACAGAGTAGAACTGCCCCATAGGGTTTCCAAGGTTGTAATCTTTACAGAAGCAGACTGCCACATCCTTCTACCATGGTGTGGCTGGTGGGTTCGAACTGCCAACCTTCTGGTTAGCAGCTGAGCACTTGACCACTGTGCCAGCAGGGCTCCTTGGTCCATGGAAACCTGCATCAAAATCACTTGGCAGACTAATTTAAAATGCAGCTTACTGGACCCACTAAATCAGAATCTTTGGTAATGGAGCTCATGAAGGGGCATTTTTGAAATAAGCAGCCCAGGTGATTCTTATATACACTTGAAGTTTGTAAACCACTGTTTGAGAAAGAAAATCCTGTTGGTGCAATGGTTAAGAGCTACGTCTGCCAACCAAAAGGTCGGCAGTTCGCAATCCACCAGGCACTCCTTGGAAACTCTATGGGGCAGCTCTACCCTGCCCTATAGGGTCACTATGAGTCAGAATCGACTCGATGGTGATGGGTTGGTTTTTGGTGTTCGAGAAAGGAATAATTTCAGTGTCTGGGCTCCATTATTAATACTTGGTTAAAGATGAGTTTAGAGATGTTGATGTTATTTCTCTTTCATTTCTCCCAATCATAGTCCATACCAGGCAGGAGAAGGGGGTCCTGAAATCCTTATATAACCCGTCTCTTGCCCTCTAGATCCAGAAGATCATTGAGACATTGACACAGCAGCTTCAGGCAAAGGGAAAAGAACTCAATGAATTCCGGGAAAAGCACAACATTCGTCTCATGGGGGAAGATGAGAAGCCAGCAGCCAAGGAGAACTCAGAAGGAGCTGGGGCTAAGGCCAGCTCAGCCGGAGTGCTGGTCTCCTAGAGACCAAGGCCTTTGCATTTTTTGCTACCCTCACTCCCACTTCTTCTAATTTTCTCTTTATTGTTATTATTTTATCTGCTATTGTAATATTTTTTTGTTAATTAAATGTTTTGGTCAGAATGCTTAGCTTTAGCCTGATGCTTTCTCCCAGTAGTCGGGTGGAAATTGCGTGATGCAGGGACAGGGGACAGCATATGATTTGTGGTTTCTGGTTCCACCAGGGTAATGACTCAGTATCAGAGTAGGACCCGTATTTTATCCTTTCCCTTGCAAATAAAGATGCATGTACTTATTTACCACCTCCCCAGAAAAGGTTTAGAGATAAATGTTGATTCTGAGATTGAACTTTAATATGCATTTGAAATGAGGCAGATAGCTCTGGTGATAATTCTTTATGAGTCTCCAACAAAACAGAGGCTTTAGCGGTGTGTCTTGCCACTTTAGACAAAGAGGTCCAAGATGCAAACCTGTGGACTAGCTGTCTTGCCATCCTCACCAAAACCCCCAACCAGGTAAAGTTGATCATTCCAAAGGCAGGTCCGATGACCTACGCGTTTCAGCCCACGGTCTGCACAGGGGAAGTGGAACCACAGAGAAGGAGACTTGCCTGTTGGGAAGGGGTAGAGGGCAGTTATTGAGGCAGGAGCGCTTTGGCACCCGTGGGGCTCTTAACAAGACCAAAAGCTTTCCCATTTCTCTCCTCACTTGAATTGTATTCCTCTTCAAATGTTTAATACTAGATGCACTCCATTAATCTTGTACTAATCCTCCCTACCCCATCACTCCATCCTCTTTCTGCACTCTTCAGGTTCCCCTGTCTTCCCACCTTTCCCCCCGCTCCAGCCATTATTAAGCTGGTTCTCACGTGTATCATAGATGTAGAGGTCATTGCAGATGGTGTCTCTACTTCTGGTCAGAGTTTCTCCACCAAACAGTACAGCAAAGGGCCCCACCGCAGAACATGAGTGATGCCGTAGTCCCCAGGGCCCCTGCCGGGACCCCTGCCCACTGCTCACAAGCCTTGCAAGCTGTTCCATCAGACGGGGAGCAACAGGTGGTTCTTCCTTGGGGGAGAAGGGACTGTCTGAAGGAATTTGGGGATCACAATTTTAGCCCCCTTCTACCCTAAGATGTGAATAGGTAATACCTTAATCTTCCCGTAGCTCCAATGTCCAGCTACTTCTGGTTCAGCTGAGTTGCAACCCCCAAAGAGCAATAGCTGATGAGCTGGGTGGGGCCCAGGAGTTTGGAGCAAGGCAGCACAGTGACCTGAGCGTGAGGCTGTGTGGCAGCCTTCTTCCTTGTAGCTGTGGATGTGCAGAAATTCAGGCCTGAGTTGGGTTTTCTGGAAAATACAAGTGCTGTACTGCCTTAGTCCCACCCCCTTTCAAGGACAGAAAGGAGGCATGGGCCATTGTGGTAGGTCGGATGAGAGGGAAGGTAATACCGGTAGAAAAGTTCAGACTTCTTAGACATGGGTAGATTCTCGTGAAATGAGGGTGCTGGGGTGCGGATGTGGAAAAATTCCCTGTGAAGTCTGTTTAGTCTTTTTGTTTTTCCACAGTGTGGATAAGGAAGGGTGATGGGTTTGGGGCAGGGGGTGTCATACCAATAGGTGCGGGCGCTGGGGTCCAGCTTTAACGTGTAGATGCTTCCATAGCGGCGCTGGGTGCGGGTACCACCCTCCCGGCCAGCCACCCGCAGCTCTCGGTCGGAGAGGCGGGTGCAGGTGTGACTACTGAGGCCGGCAGGCGGGCAGTTGCCGGGGGCCGCGGTCCACGCTTCCCACACTCCAAGCTCCGCGTCCAGGGCGGCCACTGCGGCCACACGGCGCGACCCATCCCAGCCGCCCACCACGCAGAGCCAGCGCCCACCCACCGGCGCCGCGTCATGGTGGCTGCGCTTCGGACCGCCCCGGGCTTCCACCTTCACGGCCTGGCCCCCAGCCGGATCGAAGGCCACCGTGTCACTGCTGGGCTCTTTCGCTCCTCCGGCTAGGAGACCTCCCACCAGATAGAACCGTCCTCGCAGTTCGGTGCATGAGTGGAACGCCCGCGCCAGAAGCGCGTCCCGCACCACCGGCCGCCAGGCCCAGCCCGAGCCCCCCGCCCCGCCGGGGGGCACCGCCACCGCCATGGGCCCCGGCTAGGCGGGAGGGCTGCGGGGTCAGCGCGCCTACATGGGGTCCAGGCACCTCGTCTTCCTGGGCTTCCCTGATAAGCGCCCCTCTACCGGATGCCCGGCTTCGCTCCGCTGTCGCTCAGCAACCACTGCCGCGGCTGCAGTGCGAACGCTGCAAACTGAAGGTCGCAAAGCACCGGTTACCGTGGAGACAGGAGACCTGGGTAACTACCGGAAACTGACAGTGCTGTCGCCATAGCGACAGAAGCTGTGCGAGGTCAATAAAAATCCTGAAAGATTGTTAACCTCAGAAAGTTGGAGGACAGCAGCCCCTTAGAAGGAGCCCTGCTACCTCAGCTGCGAACTGACACGGGATTATGACATTTGAAGTGCAGGTGTTGCTCCCCGGGGCGGGAGGGCAAAGAGGGGCTGTGTCCTTTTGGCGTCCAGGGTTTCTAATTCGGGCAGACTTCCCCAGGGATGAGCTAGGAAGGAGAAGCAAAAGTCAGAGGGTAAGGAAGGGCAAGCGCACTGAGCACTGGCCTAGGAGTCAGGAGACTTGGATTCCAGTCCCAGCTATGCCTCTGACTCTCAAGGTGACCATTTCTCTCTCTAGGTCTTCTCAGCTTCTCATTTGTAAAATCTGCTGTTGCTTTATCCCTTAGGTGTCTTCCAGACCAACGTTCTATGCTAACGGCTGAAGGACCCGATTGATTGGGTAGGAGCGTCCTTTCAGCTCTGACCACTAGAGGGTAGCAGAACCCAGTCTCTCAGGGTACATTTTAATTGCTGTGTATGGTTGGGCAGGGAGTGGGGGGAAATAACCTTAGGCATACTCGATCCTTGGAGAGCTTTTCACTACTGAGTCCTAAAAGTGTACTTCCTTATTTCCTTTTGCCTCATCAGGCTCATCCAGCACAAGGAAACTGAGGCAGTGAGGTGGCTGGAACTTAGGACTAAGGGCAGGGAGTTTCTCCTGATAAAATCCAGTGTTAGAAGCTGCCCAGCCTTAGAAGCTGGATTGGGGTGAGGTGGGAGGCAGGGTGAGAAAAACAGACTCCTGCCCCTCCCTGATACCTTCCTTTTATTCCAGCCAGGTTCTAGAGCTGCATCTTAACTCTGTCCCTCCAGGACCCAGTGAAGAATGAAGAGGCCCAGATTCAAGCTGCCTAGTTCAGCTGCAGGAGGAAATGCAGATGGATTTCTACACCCAGTGTCGCTGGGGTGGGGCAGAAACAGGACCTCTAGGTCCCCTAGGGCTGAGTTATAAAGTGGCAGTGATGCTTGCTACTTTTGCCTTTGGTTTCTACCCAGCAACTTCTCCCCATGGTGCCCTGAGAAAGCAAGGCCAGAAAGAGCTGCCAGGCTGCAGTAGATATGTCACCCAGGGATCTGAGACCACAGCAGAGCTTTTCCTCTCCTGATCCCAACTCTTGGTCCTTGGAGAAAACAGCATGTGGAGGATGTGTGCAAGAAGGTGAAGTTAGACTGGAAGGTTACCAGGAGCTGTTCTTTACCCGCACCTTAAAGCTCAGACCCAACAATAGACCACCCAACTAAAGCTTCCCCTAAGTCTGGATCCTCATTTTTCCCAGATCATGGTAAAAATCACTAACTTCACTTCTCTGTCCTTGGCTGAAATCTGAAAGCCAGTCTTCTTCTCCCTAAGGCAACTGACTGGCTAGCCTCCCAACAGCTGGATTCAGATCTGTCACACTCCTAGGACTCAGGAGAGGAGGTTCCTGGGGGCGGGGTCATTTTGCTTACACATTATTGGCCTATATGCCCATTTCAAGCTCTTGTTTTTTGCCTAAGTCTTTGACTGTTCTGCCAGACACATTTTCTTCTTCTCCAGGGTAGAAAAGGGAACTCCCCACCCCAGGGGCCTTTCCAGCTCCTCTCCCAGCTTTGCTTTTCCTCTCCTCCCAGCTTCCACTCTGACTCTGAGTCCTCAGCTGTAGGAATCTCACTTGGACATGGAGCCTGAACACCTCATACACTTCTTGGCAGTACCTCTCCTGTGGCCCTCTTCCAGTTCTGCCGAGTAGCTACAGGCCTGTATCCATTGCTGCCCTAACCCTACATCCAAGGGGAGGAACTACCCAGGACTCCTACTTCCCCTGGTTAGTCTGAGCCAAGCCAATATTTTGGAGGAGACAGACAAGGAGGGGTGGAGGAGGAAAGAAGGAAGAAAGAGAAAGAAAGAAAATTAGCCAGTCTGGGCTTATATGATTCACACTTTACTCCCAGGGCATCTGAAGTGGTCTTCAATGACACTGTCAATGATACGAAAACTGAGAAGGCATTAAGATAAAGGGAAACGTAGACCTGAGAGAGAATTGTGAAAGATAGACAAAAGGGTAGGGAGAAGGGCAGCCAGGGCTCTTGGTTCTCTGGACTTGCTTTCATCTGCTGATAATATCCAAGGATAAGCTCTGCTCAGGAGCAGGGGTGGGGGAAGCTCATCTTGAAAGTCTCATAGTCCAATAAGTTTGGTCGGTTTCAGTTGGTTGCTTCTAGCAAGCAAAGATCCGTAGAGGCCAGCTTCCCAGGCTTAGATGTGTGTCCCAGCCCCAAATTCATGCCTCCTGGCGTCAAACCTTCACCAAGCCCTTAATCCATCTTCTCCTTCTTCCCTTAATTTCATCTTCTGACCCCGGAATCATCTCTGGTTCTCAGCATTTCACAGAAAGCCAACCCAGGGGTCTCAGTCACACTCTCCAGACTCCCACGATTCTCACTGTCTATATCTTCCAGGACATCTTGCCCTTTAGCCCCTCTCTTTGCTCTTCCTCTGTTGCCCTCTGACCCTTCTACATTTCTCCCATGGTTTGTTCTGGCCCCATGCCTTCCTGACTCCAAGTCTGGCTCTTTGCTCTCGGCTCTCTGCTCAGCCAGAGTAAGGACATGGACAAGCAGAACAGAGTAATGACCAGGAAAAGAGATTGCAAGAGGCCTGTCATGGATTGAATTATGTCCCCCTCAAAAGATGTGTATCAATTTGGCTGGGCCATGATTCCCAGTATTGTGTGATTGTCCTTCATTTTGTGATTGTAATTTTAAGTTAAAGAGGATTAGGGTGGGATTGTAATACCACCCTTACGCAGGTCACATCCCTGATTCAATGTAAAGGAGTTTCCCTAGGGTGTGGCCTGTACCACCTTTTATCTCTCGAGAGATAAAAGGAAAGGGAAGCAAGTGGAGAGCTGGGGAACCTCAGACCACCAAGAAAGCAGTGCCGGGAGCAGAGTGTGTCCTTTGGACCTGGGGTCCCTGCACAGAGAAGCTCCTAGTCCAGGGGAACATTGATGAGAAGGCTAACAGAGAAAGCCTTCCCCTGGAGCTGACGCCCTGAATTTGGACTTTTAGCCTACTTTACTGTGAAGAAATAAATTTCTCTTTGTTAAATCCATCCACTTGTGGTATTTCTGTTATAACAGCACTAGATGACTAAGACCAGGCCCAACCTTGAAAGCCCCTCTGAGACATCAGCTGAAAGGAGGTTTGAGAGAAGGGTGAAACCTTAACCAGACGGGGTGGAGGGGAGTGGGAATTGGGACAGTTAGAGAATGATGGAGAGATGGAATAAGAATAAGGAGGAACTTGAGTTGTTGAGGGACTTGGCCATGTTGGGTAGGAAAGTATCATTGGGTCATTGTTGAGTGGTAGGAACTGAGGGCAGAAGGAAGTACCTGAGTGACCCCAGCAGCGGGCAGGTGGCCTCCAGAAATTTCTCTTCAGGTCTTTCTGACTCTGTTTCAGATTTTGTCTCAGCCTCTTTGTCTTTTTGAATTCTCCCCATATGATAAATATACATATACATACGTATATATGTATGTATATATAAATTCATTCTCTCCTTCTCTCTATGTAGCTCTAAGTTCCCATCTGTCTCACTGTGCCTTTAGATCTGTCTCTTGTCTCTGTTTTTTTCTTATGTGTTTCTTTCTTTGAGTTTGTTTCTTTTTGCCCTTTTCTCTCTCTATATATATATATTGCTGAGCAGAGCCAGCCATCTGATTTTCCTCCAATGAGCTGTGGAACTTTCTAGGAGTGGCCAGGCTTCCCCCCTTTTGGCTGCATTCTAGAACTGTGGAACCAGTTTGTGGTCCCTGGGCACAATCATAGTGTATTGATCACTGATGGAGACCTGAGGGAGCCTTTTCAGGGAGTAGGAGTTTCCCACAGAAGACCTTAGGGTGTGGAGGCTTGGACCCAGGGCTGGAAGCAGGCTCATGAGGGAAGCTTAAACTCCAGTCTGTGCTCCTCTACCCTTTCTTTATAGCTCATGGACTGATGCTTCCCGACGTTGCTAATCATCACAGGTAAGGGACTCTTGCCCTGCACCTTGATCCCTAGCCTTTCTTCTTTTATGCCACTTCTGGAATTGAAGGAGAAATTGAAGGCTCTAAGGTGAGGCTGGAGGCAGTTACTAGTGGCTCCTGCAAGGAAAGCATGAATTCCATCTTGGGGAGTGTTCTACTGGGCTTCCACCCCAGGCTTCTCCCATATCCCTGGACTTACCTCCTCAACCCTCAGCTCAAAGTCTCCCAGCCCCCACTGTCTCCTGGGCCCAAAAACTGGTGCAGGACAGGATTCAAATCTCTGTGTGTAGTGGGAGGGAGGCCAAGAACTAGTCCTTTTTCAGCGGGCCTTGGAAGTGACTTGCTGCCCTAACCCTAGACCCAGGGAGAGGAAGTGCTCAGGACTCCTACCTCCCCTGGTTCGCCTGAACCAAGCCCATATTTTGGAGGAGATAGAAAAGAAGCCAATGGATGGAAAAAAAGAAAGGAAGGAAAGAAGGAAGAAAGAGAGAGAGAGAGAAAGAAAACTAGCCAGTCTGCACTTGGAACTGGGAGATCTGGCTCCTGCTTTCCAGAGCTGTGCAGAGGTGCAGTAGTTAAGAGCTTGGCTGCTAAACAAAATGTTGGCAGTTTGAATCCACCAGCCGCTCCTTGGAAACCCTATGAGGCAGTTCTACTCTGTCCTATAGGGTAGCTATGATTCGGAATCGACTCGATGGCAACCAGTTTGTTTTTTTTTAGGACAGCAGAAGTAGAGCCTGGGCATCTGAGGCTGGGGCCCCCCTATAGCTGTACCACATCCTGGCCTCAGACCAGGGCAATTACACCTGCCTGCTGAGCACTGATGATGGAAACATAGGGTGGGGTTCCAGGCTGGAGATGAGTTTGGGGTCCTGGTGAGGAGAGAAAGGAGAGAATTGGGACTTATAAGGTGGCAAGATGAATAGTCTTGGGCCATACAGAAGGAGGATCATGCTAATAAACTTTGAAGGAAAATCTGCCCTCAAATTACAGGAATTCCCAGCTTCTACTCCCTTCCAGCTCCCACTCCCTCTGTGTCCTCTCAGTTCCTGCCCCTTTCCTCTACTGTCTTCCAGCGTCTTCAACTCTTTGCTCAGGATCTTCCTCACCCTTTTCCTTATATAGCTCCCATCCCCATTCCTTGTAGCTCACAGCCCCTGGATCTCATGGTCTCTCTCTTGACCAACCGCCCCATAGTCTGCTCTGCAGCTGTTCTGTCACCCCCAGTGTCCCAGTCCAAGGGTGATGCTCAGTTGTAGGACCGCAGGAGGCTTTCCCCTGAGGAAGCTGAGTTGAGTAGTGGTAGGAGCTTGGGCTCAATGCCAGGAAGTGGCACTTTAGTTTGGAGAGGAATCACACCCTCAACATCTAAGCTGGAGTCTGGAGTGGGAGAAGTAATAGTCTCAGTGTCACCTGAAGATGCCCTTGGGGAGGCAGGCTCTGTGGGTGGCCTGGCCCCTGGGGGCTTTCCTTCATGTTCTCCAGCAGGTAGGCCCCCAGGAGGGTACCCCGGCTCTTTCTGAGGCTGGAGGTGAAAACAGGTAGGATGCTGGAGAGCCCAGCCTGGGGTCCTCACTAGAATCCATTCTTTCACCTCATTCTAAGGACCCCTCCCAACCTTTGCTCAGGACCCCACCCAACCTTTGGTCTTGCCTCCTCCTAGATGCCACATCTGCTACTGCTATTGTCACCACTTGGTAGAACAAGGGATCCTACTGTGGTTCTGGACTAAACCAAAACAAACCAGCTGCCGTCACAGCGACCCCAAGTGTTGCGGAGTAGAACTGTGCTCCACAGGATTTTCAAGGCTGTGACTTTTCAGAAGTAGATTGCCAGGCCTTTCTTCTGAGGCATCTCTGGGTGGGTTTGCACTGTCAACTTTTTGGTTAGCAGCTGGGGGCTTAACAATTTGCACCACCCAGGGACTCCTGCTTCTGGACTAGCCTGGACCTATTTCAAGAGCGCTCTAAAAGTGCCAGTGCATCCAGAGACAGAGGATCAGAGGATAAAGGCATCTATCTCTTTGTCCAGGCCCTGATCCCTGATGTCATGGTAGTGTGTTTACAGAAGCTTGGAGAATCCATGAGGTGGGAGCAAGGAGGAGCGGATTCTGGGCTCTGTGCATAACAACCTTCTAAGAAACAAAGCCCAAATGTGCCTTACCCGACCACCTCCTCCCCTGGGTGGCTCACTCCAGCTTTACGCCCTTGAGGAAAAAGCAAATCCAGCCCCCTGAGCTCTCAGGGATGTTGTTAGGCAGCCAGGAAGTGTGGTTGTGGTCAAAGGTATTGGGGATCACTGGGCTGGCAGGAGAGGCAAATAGGAGCAGTAGCACGTGGCAGCATTTAGATGGAATCTCCTGGAAAACAGTATGCCACCATCCTAATATTAGGCACAGTGACACTCCAGCTGAAGGGAGCAAATGTGTGTTTCAGGGGAAGGAAAGCTTCTGGAGACCCTGTTTTCTGTATGGGGGCTGCTCCCCACCCCTCCCACAGTGGGAGGCATCAGAGCGAGGAGCAGGAGGAGAGACCTTGAAACTCCTACCTGAAATGGCCTCACTCCTGGAGGATAGAATCAAGTTCCATGTCAATAATTTCCCACCACAATGTCAATCATCACTCCAACACCTTTCTGTACAAACTGTGCAGAAACCAAGGCAGTGAGCAGGTCAGGAATAGCTTAATATCATACAGAGGGACAAAGCTGTGCAGACGTTGGGTCCACACCCATGCTTTCAACTAGCTCCACTTGGATTTATTAGCCACCTTCCACCCTCCCAAAGCCCAAGGGTCTTCCCTCTAGCCTTTGACTCTTCTCTGACCTGGGACCTCACTGCAGACAAACAGGATATTACTCACTAGCGTGCTCTCTCATCTACTGCTATCCGGACCCAGACCCATCCTCCTGACACCCCACTCCCGGGCCTTCCCACCTTAAACCACTCCCTGCCTTCCCCGCTCACTCAATCTGCCCCTCACTCTCACTCTTCTTCCCCACACCACCCCACCCGTCCCTGTCCCTCCCTGACTCACCTCCAAGTACCATTGACACAAACAAAAATTTCAGCACAACCCACTCCAGCCAGTTTGGCTGAGGTGTGCAGCCTGCCATGGGGACAGAGGCTGTAAGCGGATGCTTGGACACATGCAGATAATGAACATCCGTAGTTAACACACACAGAGCCAGCCCCACACATGTGCCCGGCATGCACACATACAGAGACACATGGGAACCCATGATGGTGGGATAGAGTATATCACAATCGTTTCTGTGTCCTTCTCTCCTAATTGAGGGCAGGGACCGTGTTTGATAGGTCTCTGTCCTCTCCCTTGAGCCCTGCACAAAGTGGTACTCACTAAATGCCTGCTGAATGGACGCAAGTGTGCAGGCATGTACGCTGTGATGCTACTCACAATTACATGCTGAAGATGCCACCTTGGCTTGAATTGTTCCCATTCTTAGGGCCCAGAATGTGGGTGGGAAGAGGGTAGGTAGTGAGGCGTGAAGGGAATGGAGAATCAGTGAGGAAGAAAGAACAGAATCTGGGATACCAGGCATTGGCCTTGGAAGTCTTTCCCCCAGCAGTATTTTCTCCCAGCCCTGCCTTGGAATAGACCTTCCCCAGGCTTCATCCCAACAGAGGGGAGGAAAGGCTTAAGCATGAGGGCATAGTCCGCAAGAGCATGACCCTGTGAGACACACATACAGGATTGAGGGAGCAAGGGATGAGGGAAAGATCCTTACCTCAAGCAAAGGCCTGGGGTGGCTGCGTGGCACTATAGCTCCGTCTTGGGCTGGTAGTGCCCTTACCCCTATTTCAAGGATCCTCTGGTGTTCACTATGATCCAAACATACCCGTGAAAAAATATTGGTTACATGCTGGTCTTACCACCTCCTCTGGAAAGTTCTGCCTGCCTTCAGTGTCCCATATGGCTAGAGTTGAGGGTCCATGGCTGAGAGCCCCCAGCCATGGGCTCAGAGACACACTGACTGGCAGTACCACAGGGAGGTGGGGTATTGTGAATGGAAACTCTGAAGGAAATACAGGACCTGGATACTCACCTTGTGATCTAAATGCTTCCCTACCTCCATGCCTCAGTTTCTCCTGTGGTTCCTTGGTTCTAATTCACTGGGAGGGGTGAATCCATGGGAAGGAAAGAGCAACTCTGAAACCATGCGATAGGATCCAAGGTGTGATAATTATAATTATAACACAGGATGCTTCCCCCTCCTATTCCCCCCAGCCCTACCCCACCCCTGCCACAGCGGATCTCAAAGCAGCATGGGGTGGGGCTCCTCCGCTGGCACAGCTGGAACCTGAGTCCTGAAGAGGGGAAGGGGCTTGCCAAGGTGGAGGTGGAGTGAAACTGGGGAGTTTTGGCACCCAGCCTGGCCCTTGGGGCTACCTCCTGACCTGCCTGAAATAGCCTCCAAAAGATCACTACCATGGTCGTTGCTGAGAGTGGGTCTAGAGCCAGAGCTGGGGTCATAGTCCAGAGGCAGGGTTAAAGTCGAGGTCACAGCCCATGTTCAGGAGAGTCAGTCAGGGTCTCTCTGCTTCACTGACCCTACCTCACCACATTTTCCATCCTGACATTCATTCATAAATTCATGCCTTCAGCAAAAATATATTCCATCCCTATTTTGTGCTATGATATGGATGAATGAGACCAGCCTTACTTTCAAAGAGTTCACAGACTATAGCTGTCGTCCTGTCCCTCAATTTAACACGTTTACTGAATCCCTGGCACACAGCAGCCCTCAATCAATGTTTCTTGAATTGAAGCTTACAATTTAGTTAAGGAGATAAGATTGCACAAATTATGAGTGCACAAGCTATAATAAAGGGACTAGCAAAGGCTGAGGAAGAACAGAAGAGAGAAAGATTAAGTTGGGTGGGAGGAGCTAAGAAGGCTTCGTGGAAGAGGCAGCATTTGAGGTCAACCTTGAAAGATAAGATTTCTACAGGTGGAGTTGGTGGTGGTGGTGGAAAATATTCTAGATGGAATGACCCTCCCTTACTGACTGTTTCTGATTCCTCCTTTCTGCCTCTTTCCAGACAGACTATTTTTTCTTCTCCCATGTGACAATTTATAGTTTCTAGCTCCAGTCTATTAGAGAACTTGCCCCTCCCCTCCACAAAATTATTAGAGGGTTCAGGGTCTGCCCCCTCTTCTAACCATTCCAGCCAGGCCAGTAAGATTTTGAGAACTTGTTGGTCACAGTTACATATCCAGAATGGAAACATGTGTCTGATAAATACAAGTATACTTCCAGGAGTACAGGGGCACAGGGTATTTGAAATCAAGACTGCCCTTGGAAAGTCCAGACATGTGGTCCCTGTCCAGAGACGGGGATAAAATGGCTATGGAGATTATGGAAGGAACCTTTTCTACTAGAGTTGTGCTAATGCACTTTTGGGACTCCTGGCCGGGTAACAAGAAGATGCTGAAGGTGAGAGAGAGGGATGGCTGACAGAGGGCCCCACTAGGAAGCTAGCAATTCCTTGTAGTGCTAATTTCTTGATAACTCCTTGGCTTCTCCCGTATGGGGGTGGGATCAGGGGGGTTCCTGAAGCTCCTTCTCAGGGATCTTTGAACTGGCTCCCTGCCTCATGGACACAGGTGTCTGAGCAAACCATGCTACTCCTAGTTGTGTGTCCTCGGGCGAGCCCCTTCCCCTCTCTGGGCCTCTGTTTTTTCATTTGAAGGATAAGGGATGGGCTGGCACTCCCAGGACCCTCCTCAGTTCTGGCCTTCCCTGGTTCTGCGGCTCCAAGGCTGAGACCCTCTAGGAGATAGGGGAACGTGGCAAGGCCCCGGGGAGGCAGCAAGGCTGGCTGGGGTGTGGGATACTTGGGTTCCTTTCCGCCCACAAGGGCCTTGCCCTGTTCATCCTGGCCTGGTGCCTCTCTCTTTGAGCCTCACTGGGCCTCTCCCTGGACCTTGCCTCTCCCTTCTCAGCACCTTCTACTCATTCTCAGGTAAACCCTGAGCTGAAGACGGGATCCCACCCCCAGGGTCTTTCCCTCCCTCCCTCACTGGCGCCCATTAGCTAGCCCAGGCCATGGGGGCGGTGGCTGCTGAGTCTCCGTGCCAGACCCAGCCCCCGGAGACGCACCTGTTCTGACCTGCTGAGCAGGTTCCCAGGTTTCTACCGTCGTTGTTGGCCACAGCGTGGGAAGCAGCTCTGGGGGAGCTCGGAGCTCCCGATCACGGCTTCTTGGGGGTAGCTGCAGCTCGGTGGGTAGAACGGGGCTGGGTCCCCTCGTGGAGAACCCAGTGGAATAGGCAGCTGGGTCAGTGCTGGGGCTTTGTGACGTTCTGCCTGCTGGGCCGGTGTCCTCTCCAACTCTAGAGCCGGCTCCCAGGGAGAACTCGAAGGAACTTCAGAAACACTTCGCAGATCTGCCTTTCAACCAATGCGCCTGTCCCTGGGAGCCGAGATGTGGGGGCCTGAGGCCTGGCTACTGCTGCTGCTCCTGACATCATTTACAGGTAGGACTTGCCTGAACCATCAGGACCTTTGCTTTTGAGCCCAACCCGACTTGCGCGCACACATGCACACACACACACACAAGTAGATCTGCATACACACACAGATGTGCACACACACACATTTTCCTTCCTTTGACTCTGGGCTGGGGAATCAATCTCTCTCTCCCACCCCAGCTGCCAGTATTGCCCCCAGAAGAGCCAATGTGGCTGTTTCCTTTCATGTCCCCTCCCCGCCCCCCAGGCCAGCCACTGCTTCTGGGGTCCCTACCTCTGCCAATGCCTTGCCTAGGCCTGACCTGCTTCTGGGGGAACAGATACACTGGCCCACCACAGGTAGGCAGGAAGGTGGAAGTGGGGAAGACCTCATTCACCCCAGGGCTTTCCGGAGGCTCCTTCCCCAGCCCCTGGGCTCCAGAGCTGCTGACTGGGCTGACTCAGGGCTGAGCTGGCTTTAGCAGTCATCACCACGTAGGAAGGTAGATGCCCAGAGAGTGGACAGGGCATTTCTATCCCCTTCTCCCCTCTCCTTGATGTTCTAGAACACCAGGACTGGGGCACCTGTTGGGGACTGTACAAGAGTGGGACTTCTCTCACTCTGGCCCCTCCCTTTCCCTGAGCATACTATTAGGGTGGTAATGTGGGGGTTAGTAAGGTGAATAGGGGTCTAGGGCAGGGTACTTTCTAGATAGTGTGTGGTCTTTTGTTCACCCCTGTCCCCTCCTGCATTTTCTCAACTAGACACCCTGTATTACCCCTTACCGCTACCTGTCTAATGTATATATAAGCAAACAAACAAACAAAACAAAACCCATTGCCATCAAGTCAATTCCGACCCATAGCAACCCGATAGGACAAGGTAGAATTGCCCCATAGGGTTTCCAAGGAACAGCTGGTGGATTCAAACTGTTGACTTTTTGGTTAGCAGCCGAGCTCTTAACCACCGCGTCACCAGGGCTCCAAATGTATATCTAGCAAATATAAATTGTAGGAACTTATTATCCTGAGAGTGGGGGAGAGTGTGTGTGTGTGTGTGTGTGTGTGTGTGTGTGTGTGTGTGGAGTGTGTGTGCTCAATGAGACCACACTGGGACTCCACGGGCTGTTTCCAGGGGTGTGAGTAACTGAGAAACATTTCCTTAGGAAGACAGGGCACTGTCTGGATAGGACAGTTGGATTCCCAGCCCCAGGATCAGTAGCAAGGAAACTTCAGTTGTCCAGCAGGGCCCAGCAGTGACCCCCTATTCCTCCCCAGCCAGCTGGAGCTCTCAGGAGGAGAACTTGGCCTAGGTGTGTGGGTTGGGTGGGGGTGGGGACTGTTCTCACCCTAATCATATAGTAGAGGGGCCATTGATCCAGCCTCTAACACAGGATACTGAAGTCCAAACACCTCCATCTCCCCCACCTCAATGTCTTAATTCCCATCTTCCAGACAACCCTTCTCACTTACTTAGGCCAAGAGGGTGGGGCCTGGCTGCTGGGTCAGGGATCCCAGCAATCACTTTCCTTTAGGATCTACCCACACCTAAAGAATGGAGCCATGGTGTCTCAGGACTTAGAAGCGATCAAAGAGATCACAGTTCCAACTCCTTCATTTTACAGTTGGGAAAATTGAGGGAAATAGATAGGAAAGTGACACCTGCAAGGTTACTCAGGGTGAGAAGCCTATTCAGGGTTAGTGTCTTGGTCTCCCGACCCCTGGTTCATTAAAGAATAGCACATTTGGGTGCACTCTGGGTGTGTCCAGGGTACTAATAAGACACAGCCTCTTACCGGCCTTTTCCACACACAGAACTATTCTTCCTAAGAGATGCTCAAGGAAAGAGAGAGGAGACCTCCTTCTAGTTCTGGAATTGCTCCTGACCTCATCCAAATCCCTGTGGGCAGGGAAGAAGCCTGGCTCCAGGACTGCCCCAGGAAGCGACCCCTGTGCTGCAGCACCAGGTGGCCTCATCTGCAGTGTCACCCCCATTCTGGCTCCTCTGCGTATAGGGATCTCCTCAGTGGCCCCCAGGAAGCTGGACTGTCTCATGCCTCTGAGAAAGCGTTAGACTGGGAAGTCAGGAATCCTGGGTTCTGGCTCCATTTCTGCTATGAATTTGCTAGGTAACCTTGGGCAACTAGGAAACTGGACTTCAGTAAACCAAGAGGTAGCACTAGATGATCTCTATGGGCTTTCTAGCTCTGAAATTCTATGGCTCTGTGATTGTCCGGCTCCTGGCTGAAGTGTGGTGCTGGGGTGCTGGTAGGGGCAGTTAGTCTGGTTGTGGAGGCAGAAAGGGGAAAGGGTCCTGGCACCATCTCTCAGTGGAGGCCAAGGGTAGCTTTCCCCTGGATACTACCTTCCTGGCTCTACTTCGAATCTCCCCCCAACCCCCAACTCCTGGGCCAGGAGCTCTAAGCCCGAGGGCCCTGCCCCACCCCTGACAGGGAGAGGAGCCCAGGCTTGGGAGGCACCTCAACACCACGGCTCTTTGTCTCTCCTTAATGGGATGAGTTTCCGGGTGAGGTCCACTCCCTTTACCCTCCCCCATCTCCTGCCCTGGGGCTGAGGGGCCCAAATCAAAGGGGATACCCCTTTAATAGGATCCTGGTCCCTGGCTCATCAGAGGACAAGGGGTCCTCTGAATTCTAAGGTCTACCTTCTGAAGGTTACAATCAGCTCTCTGAGATTTCCTAGAAAGGGAAGGGCCCCGTCCCTGTTTTTCTACTTCTGTTTACAGAGGGGGGCAAGCCGTTTCCTGTAGGACTTACCCAAACCCAGGGAAGCTAGAATGGGAGTCTAGCTTCCCTGCCCAAGGCAGGGAGGACTGGGAGAATCCCAGGGAAGCCCTGTGGCCCCGGTGACCTTGGTCCCACCTTAGGACTTCAGGGGGCTGGGGCAAAGGGACCTCAACCACAGAGACAGTGGCAAGGGGCTCACAGCAGAATCCATGTCCTGTCTTCTAGACCACAACCTTGGGATCCAGGTCTTCTAGGCACAGTGAATGGGGGTCAGACATCTGGGGAGCAAGCTCACTGAGGAGAGAAAGCCCAGGCTCTTCACTGACGCTGTCTAGGCAGAGAGAAGGGGTGGAGTGAGATGGGGCGCTGAGTCAGGAGAGAATGGAATAAAGGAGTCTAAGGTGTGGATCTGGGAACAGAATCTAAAATAAGAAGGTGAAGTTCAGAACTCGAGGGTCACCCACCAAGCCTCCTGCAGGGAGGCTGTGGAGGGGGCAGTAGGGGTCACTCTTACTGGCACAGGAAGACTCTGGCCTCAGGAGCTCTTCCCATAGTCCTCTGAGGCCTGTCCCCAAACCTTCCTGAGAGCTGGGGTTGAGGCTGCGATTTGGGGTGGGCACTGAGCTGGCCACAGTAGGGGGAGGGGGTTTCTGGCAGGATCGGGGTGGGGGGCGCTAGTATCTCAGGAGGTTGGGAGAAGTCAAATTCTGGTTCTCCCACCCACGGTGTGCTGCTGTGGTGACTCAGCCAGGCTCAGACTCTGGCTCCGGGGGGGTTTAGGGGACTTATCTGTGCTGGGAGCTGTGTCTGGGCCAGAGCTGCGGCTGCCTCAAGGCCTGTCCTCCCCCATTGTTCTCCTCTCCCTTTTTGACTGGTGCGGCCCCCCTCCCCAAGCACTAATCTGCGGGTGGGCGCTTTGCCCGGGTTGGGAAGCTCTCACTAAGCTGGGGGGCTTAGAACAATGGGGGGTAAGGGAGGTGGATGAAGGCAGAGGGAGAAAACTCCTGGTTTTCAAGGTGCCTTAGCACCTCAAGGCCAAGGTTATGGGGGGAAGGGCAGAAGGAAAAGCACTTGCTGGGCTGTTTCTGTACCTGTCCTGGATGGGGACTTCAGTGTTCCCTTCCAGGTCGTCTTTTATCTCAAACTCTCAGCACACGCTGGCTCTCTCTGGTGGAGGCTGTTGCTACCTGAGTGAGGGGATGGAAGAGTTAACAAAGGGGAACGAGACCCTAGACGGCTTGGGCCCCAGGCAGAATCCCCCCTCCCCACCAAACCCACACCAGACAACCCTTACCCCAGGCCTGGAGCTAGAGCTGGTTTTTCTGGTGGTGGCACAGTGGAGGCCCTGACAGATTCCCAGGGAGAAGGCTTCTTGGGGGGCCACAGTGCTGGGGGGCCCAGGGGAGTGGCTGGTGGGGGAGACAAGGGTGGGAAGACTTCTCGAAGGAACCTGATGAGCAAGGCAGAGAGAGCTTTTGTTTTGTTCTGCTGGGGAAACCTCGATGGCAATTTCCCATCATCTGGAGGGACAGTGACCTCATCTCTGGGTACCTCCACCTTGAGCCTGAGAGGAATCTGCCCTTAAGTCTTGAGGTGAGGTGGGGAGGGGTGCCAGGCAGCCCTCCAGGCAGGTTGCAAAGGCACAGAGCCACACACCACTGACCAAGGGCAGCCGAGACACACAGACATGCGGAAGCCAAGAGAAACCAACATCAAAATATTTACTATGTGTGCAGAGTTCCGTGAGACAGGAATACCCGTCATGCACGCAGACAGTGTGAGCTGCGCATGGGTTGGTGTGTGCACACACATTCGCGTATACACCATTACGCAGCTCTTCTCTCTGGATGTGGGCGAGTACATGTACTCTCCTAAAGATAAGTCATGTGCTCCCATATGTGCAAAACACCGCAAAGTTCATGAAAGGAGACAGCCTCACATGCGTGTGAATCACCATTTAGACTGGCCAGCCCTAACCCCAAACATGTCCCTGCATTCAGACACAAAAGGCTCATACTTATTCCCTTCCTCCTTCTCACAGACCCCCCGCTAGGACCCCTACCGTGTATCCCCACGCGCACTAGCAGGGAGATGCTGACAGGGAAAGAATCCTTATGAAGAAAGCCCCCTTCCTAAAAGATGCTGTTCTGTGGCTGGGTATCTGCAGCTGCCAGCCTCAGTTTCCCCTCCTGAAATCAGAGTGCAGGCCTCACACAGGAAGGAAAGTTTGGATCTGGACACAGGGTGGGGAGCAGTCCAATAGAGGGCCTGTCTGGGAGCGGGTGGGGTACACAGAGGGCAGGGCCCCAAAGAGGCCCGTGGGGGCCTGGCTGGGGGTGGGGAGGCCGAGGGCTGGGATCCCGTCTGGCCAGTTGAACCTGTTCTCTCCCTTGCGCAAGGTGGCGGCGGCTGTGGCTAGGTCTGCTGCCTTGTGGCAGCTTCTGAGTCACCAAGGCTCCTGACCAGTGTCCTGGTGCTCCCAGGAGGAGGGCAAGGAGGGTCCAGAGGAGGAGCACCCAGTTAGCCAGAGTCCACCAGCCTCAGCAAACAACTTGCAGCAGAAGGGTCCGTGGGCCCAGCCTGACCTGGCCACCACACACCCACTGGGTGACCTCACCAGCAGGCAGTGTGTCTCCTTCGGGCTGGTGACATCATCATCCTGACTCCGGGACGGGCACTGGGTGGGGGAGAAGGAGGAGGCAGCCCTGGCCTGGGCGTGCAGGCTCTCGGGTCAGTTTAGCCGGGACAGGGATTCTAGGGCCTGCCTTCTCTCCTCTTGCAGTGAGTGTGTGTGTGTGTGTGTGTGTGTGTGTGTGTGTGTGTGTGTGTGTCAACTGGAGGACAGTGCTGCGCCAGCCTGAGGTCCTAAATAAATAGCGCATTTAGGACAATGGAAGGGCTGTGGGAGAGATCCAGAAGGGACTTTCCTGTTTTACTGGGTTCCTCATCCTGTAAAACTTGGGCTTGTTCCTTGGGGATGGGGATCTTGGACTCACAGATAGGAACAAGGAGGATGGGGACCCAGTCATGCACTGGGTACCCAGTGCCTGCTGTGCCCTCAGAAGGTAATTTCTGGGGAAATGTGGGTGATGAGCGGTGGGGAAGGGGCAGGCGGTTGGCAAGTGTAGGGATGGGAGTGGGAGATACGCTCTCGGACACTGTCCCAGGAATAGTCTTTAGAAGGATTTGAGTGTCCCAGTGGCGCAGGGCTTGGGATCCCTGTGACCACCACAGGCACTAGTGCCATAAGCAGAGGATAAGCTGGGAAGCCCCCCTCCCCCCACCCCTGCCCTTCCTTTGCAGCGCTGCCCCCTGCAGTGCTGGGTGGAGGTGCCTGGGAGGAGTGGGGTGGTTAGCTGGACTCCCAGGCTGGGCTGGGTGGGACCAGCATCAGTTTAGGCAGGTCAGGGCCCTGGCATCCGGCCCTGCAGGTCTGTCCTGTCCCAGCACGGCCCTCCCAGCTGCCAGCAGCATCCTCCCTCACTCCACCCCTGCCAGTAGGGCCACAGGACCCCCTTTCTGCTCATGCTCTGCCTCACTAGAACCCTCTGGTCTACCTGAGCGGGGCTGTACTTTCTCCCTTCAGGCCTGCTGCTCTCCATGCCCTGTTCTTTCTTTCTCTGTCCAGTCCAGGTGTGCTCCCTTTGGCAGTGAACCCAGCTAGCCAGCCTAGCCTGCCTCCACCGAAAGGTTGCCATGCAACCCCCTCCCTGCCCAGCTCAACCAAGGACAGCTCACTCTTCCTCATTCCTCCTCGTTTCCTTCTTCCACCTGTCTTGTACCTCATTCATTCACCTAGTCATTCATTAAATCAGCCAATAAACATTGAGTACCAATTATGTGCCAGAAATGCAGTGATGTGAGAGCCAGTTTCTACTCCTAAGGAGCTCAGTCTGGTGGAGGAGGAAGACAAGAAAAATATATCAGTTACAGTCCACGGGATAGAGTACTAGGCTAGGGTAGAGTACGGAGGAAGGGCCCCTAATGCTGCCTGAGGTGGAGGAGCAGGCAAGACTTCCAGGAGGAAGTGATGCCTAAGCAGAGGCTTACAGGGTGAGTAGGAGCTCTCCAGACAACAATGAGTTGGAGCTACCAGACAGAGGGAGGAGGGCATTCCAGGCACTGGTAGAGTGTGACAAAGGTGAGGAACAGCAGGGCATGTGAGGTGCTGGGCAGGGGCAGGGAATACAAACTGTTGGGAGCTGCTGGTATAAATTTCAAGACAAGGAGCTCTTGCCACCCTAGAAAGTCCTTCCACTCTGCCCTCAGCCCCCAAACCTATATTTCACATGTTTTATTCCATGGCTCCAAATTTGCTTCATCCTAACCATGAGTCTCCCCAGGCCCTGCCTCCCTCAAAAGTAACTCATCCTAGAAACCTAGGTGTTGTCCTTGAGCCTTTCCTCCCCCTTGTCAAATTTTCTCCAGGAACTGTCCCCTCCTCTGCCCCCGAGCAGCACTACCTCAGGGCTACAGCCACAGCCTCCTGATCTTCAGTCTCCTTATTTTCTAGTCAAACTACACATCACCACCTCCTCATGCCACTCCTTGGCTAAGGAATCTTCAGCGACTCCCCATTTCCTCTTTAAACCAGGAAACCAAACCAGTCGCTGTTGATTCCAACTCATGTTGACCCCCATGTGTATCAGAGTAGACCTGTGCTCCACAGGGTTTTCATGGGCTTATTTTTTGGACGTAGATCACCAAGCCTTTCTTCCCAGATGTCTTTGTGTGGACTCCAGGTGCCAACCTTTGGTTAGCAGCTGAGCTCGTTACCATTTGCGCCACCCAGGGACTCCATTTCCTCTTTACAGAATCTGAATTCCTTTGCCTGGTATGGCAGGTCTTCAGTGATTTGCCCCCACCCCACCTCAACCATATTTTCCACCACTGCTCGACACACACATCCTGCCTTAAGTCCTCTCCTCGCTGCTTCCTGAACCAGCCAGCCTCTCCACCCCCTCGGTGTTTGCTTACCTTGGTTCCTCACCTGGAATGCCTTTCCAGGTCTCTCTCCCCTAATCGTACCCAATTCCTGCCCGAGGCCTTCCCAGATGTCTTGGGCCCAAAGAGACTGCCCCATCCCACAAATGACCTGCAACACACCACTGAGCACTGAATCAGAAACCGTCACCACACGTTCGCACATCTGTCTCCATGTGTTTCCTGCCCCTTGAACAGACCTCAGGTTCCACGTGGGCAGGAACAGTTCCTTATTTGGAGATGAGGTCTATATATGGGTGTCCTTGAGTCTAAAGTCCCTGAGCACTGCATACTACTGCTCCTTGTACCCAGGCTGTGTGCAAAATGCTCACCCTGTGCCTCTGCTCCTCATCCTTGGTCCCTGATTCTGGCTCACCTGTCACTATGTGTCTGCCTTGACCTCATCTCTCTGGGTCTCCGACCTGGGACCTTTCTGTCTTCAGTGACTTGCTCATTTCTGCCTCAAAGCCTCAATTCCGGCCATTCCTCCCACAAGGTACCTCCTTCTCTCTAGAAATCTAGGTCTCTCATCTTCAAATCACGCAAAGACTCTTCGAAAGGGCCTACTGGGACCCTCCCCACCCTACGGCCCCATCCCAGACACCAACTGTTCTTGACCTTTGCTATGGCTCCTGGCCAAACTTACTGAAAGCATTCACTTTGACCCTCATTCATAGGTGGAGGAGCCCTGGTGGCGCAGTGGTTAAGAGCTTAGCTGCTAAACAAAAGGTCAGCAGTTCAAATCCACCAGCTGCTCCTTGGAAGCTCTATGGGGCCGTACTCCTCCGTCCTGTCAGATTGCTATGAGTAGGAATTGACTTGACGGCAATGAGTTTGGTTTTTTGGTTTTGGTAGGTTGAGCCTTCTGTGAAAGTGTCGATCTGGGGCTTCCCTGTTTCTACGCATATACATTCCATTTCCCTGAGAGTACTGCGAGCTCCTGAGAGCAAAGGCTGGGTCTCGGTGTCCTGTTATAGTCTCCCCCCTTACAACTGCTCAGCATACAATCCTGGGCTGGGAGAGGGATGTGGCTCTTCCATAAATCATCAGCGTGGCCTTAAGCAAGTCACTTCTTCTCTCTGGGCCTCAGTTTCCTCATCTGTTAAATGGCCATGATAACACCTACGCCTTGGGAATGTTCTGTGGCTCTGATGAGGTAATAAACTAAAAGCGCTTTGCAAGCATAAAATGTTCCAGGAGCTCCGGCTGCCTTTGCTGTCATTATCATTATGAATAAGTGTTTCCCCGGCTCTGGCAGCGCCCCTAATCCTGGCTGCCCTTGTCTGCCCCCTGCAGGCTGGTGCTCGGCAGGTGAGCTGGAGTCGTCGGATCTGGTGACTGTGGTGTTGGGCCAGGATGCAAAGCTGCCCTGCCTCTACCGCGGAAATCCTGACGAGCAGGTGGAGCAGGTGGCTTGGGTTCGGGTGGACGTGGCGAAAGACGCCGGTCAGCTGGCGATACTGAACTCCAAATACGGGCTGCACGTGAGCTCGCCCTACGAGGGCCGCGTTGAACAGCCACCGCCCCCACGGGACCCCCTGGACGGCGCCGTGCTCCTGCGCAACGCTGTTCAGGCCGATGAGGGCGAGTATGAGTGCCGCGTCAGCACCTTCCCCGCCGGCAGCTTCCAGGCGCGGCTGCGGCTCCGTGTGCTGGGTAAGTGCAGTCGGCTGGGTGAGGTCGGGGCGCCGCGCGGGGCGGGGGGCGGGGGGCGGGGTCCGGTGTGTGTGCAGAGGCACCCGGCTTGGAGTCTTGGTAAGGAGAAACTAGAGACGGGGGGAGCAGATATGGGAACTGCAGAGATGGACCGGGGAGGGCAGAACAGGAATAACAAGTGGGGTCCTGTAAGAACGAGGGGGCCACAGGGTTTGAAGGAAGTGAACTCATCCCGCTCATCCTTCCATCCAATTCAGAAATTCTCTCCAAGTGACTCCAACGGGTTGAGATAGTTTGGTCAGCCTTGGAACTGCCAGGGCCCCCTGTGGGAAGAGTCCATTGATGAGGAAGTTCTTCTTTCCATGGAACTGATATCTCCCTCCCTTACTTTCGCCTCTGAAGCAATATAGCACAGGCTTATTCGCTCTCCTGCACAACAGCCTTTCAAAGAGATGAGGACCTTTGCCATGTCCCACCCAAATCTACTCTTCTCCAAGCTCAACTTACTGGTTCCTGCATCTGTTCCACCAAAGACACTGATTCAAAGGCTCCTTTGCCATCTGGACTCCATTCTTTTAAAATGTGGAGCCCAGATGTGGACACACAGGTCTAGCTTTGGTGTGGCCTATGCGTGGACCAGTGGGGCTAACACTTTCCCTGATCTGACTGTGAGTGAATGTGGTCTGAGATCACAATAGGTTTTTTTTTGTATTGTGGTAAAATATATATAACAAAACATTTGCCATTTCAACCATTTTTAGGTATACAATTCAGTGCACAATAGCCTTTTAAACCACCACTGTCACTGTGGGCATTCAGGGTCAGCTGATGCCCTTGACCTATGGTCAGGTTAAGTCTTTCCCATTCTGTGCTTGTGCTGTTGATGTTGTGAAGATAAAAATATGAGCCTTTGTATTTTACCTTTATTTACACAGAAGTTAGTAACACCAGCCTTGGAGCAGAAAAGTCTGAGCACGGAGCTCGGTTTGTCACCTAATAGCTGATGACATAAGACAAGTCATTTACCCTCCTTGAGCTTCAATTTCTTCACCTGTAAAATAGAGATAATAATACCTACTTCACTGGTTTGTTGACAAGATTAAATGAAATAATGTTTGTAAAGAGTTTAGCATAATGCTTGGCACATTACCCATTGCATCTGATCAATTCCGACTCATAGTGACTCTATAACATAGAGTAGAAACCATGGGGTTTCCAAGGAGTGGCTGGTGGATTCAAACTGCTGACCTTTTGGTTAGCAGTCATAGCACTTAAGCACTATGCCACCAGGGCTCCACGCTTGGCACAAAGTAAGTGCTTAAAGAATGAAGTAATTTAAAAAACTAACCAAATAGCATCTACATCATAATAATAATAGCTGCCACTTAGAAAGCACTTGCTTGGCACATAGTAAGTGCTTAATAAGTGGCAGCTACTATTATAGAGATGTTTTTGGTTAGTTTTTTTAAAATTACTTCATTGTTTTTATTTAAAAAATGACCCATGCTCACTGTAAAAAATTCAGACGCTGAAGAACGGTACAAAGACAAGAGTTAAGAGTCACCTGAAATGCTACCATTCATCTTTGGTGGTGAAGTAAGAGATGGTAAAGGGGCCTGAAACTTGGCACCTGTGCAAGACTGAGATAGGAGGAGGCTGAGCCTCCTGATGGGTTGTGCGGACCCCTAACCTGGCTTCCCTCTGCCTGCAGTGCCTCCCCTGCCCTCGCTGAATCCTGGTCCAGCACTAGAAGAGGGCCAGGGCTTGACCCTGGCAGCCTCCTGCACAGCCGAGGGCAGCCCAGCCCCTAGTGTGACCTGGGACACAGAGGTCAAGGGCACGGCCACTAGCCGCTCCTTCAAGCACTCCCGCTCTGCCGCTATCACTTCGGAGTTCCACTTGGTGCCCAGCCGCAGCATGAATGGGCAACCACTTACCTGCGTGGTGTCCCACCCTGGCCTGCTCCAGGACCAAAGGATCACCCACATTCTCAAAGTGGCCTGTGAGTACTGGGATGCTTGGGTAGGGACTCCCATGGGCTCTGAGAGGGTTGGTGAGACACCATGAGCTGCACCAGGCTGGTCACCCTAGATCCTAGAGACTACCTCGTGTGGCCGAGAGAGCACTAGTCCAAAGATAGAAGACCTGGAGTCCAATGCCAGATGACCTTGGCAAATCGCTTAGACCTTTCTGAGCTTCAGTGTCCTCATCTTTACAAAGGTGATGGTTCTGCTTCCCTGGGCTGTTGGGAAAATCGAATATAAAAATGGAATTGAAAGCACGTTGCAAAATACACAGTTTAAGATTTGTTGTTTTTGTTGTTGTGTGCTGTTGAGTGGATTGAGGAGAACTGGCCTATAGGGTTTCCAAGGCTGTAATCTTTACAGGAGCAGATCACCAGGTCTTTTCTCCCAGAAAGCCACCGGTGGGTTCAAACCTCCGACCTTTCAGTTAGCAGCCAAGCCCTTAACCATTGTCCACTAAGGTGCTTTAGTTCAAGGTTCGGAGGCAGATAGATTTGGGACAGCCCTAGCTCTACTATTTACCAGCTGTTGCTTAATCTTGGCTTCAGTTTCTTCATCAGCAAAAAGAGTATAATTACACCAACTTTACAGGGTTTTGATGAGAATTAGAAACCCTGAGTGCAGAGTACCTTGCACGGTGCTTAGCCCGTAGAATGTACTCAGTAAATGGTAGATAGTTTTCCCAGCATTAGACTTTGAGCTCCTGAGAGGATAGGACTGTTTTCAATTCATATTGACCCAGCACTTGGCACAAAGTAGGCCCTCAACAAATGTTTGTTAAACAAATGAATGAACGAAGGTGATTGTTAAACCTCCAAAGAATCAGGGAGCATTCATTGAGCACCTGTTCTGTGACTAGCAATATACTTGGCACCATGGGGGATTCGGAAAAAGGGCGACACAATTGCTACCCTAAG
Organism: Trichechus manatus latirostris; assembly: GCF_000243295.1. Lineage (NCBI taxonomy): Eukaryota > Metazoa > Chordata > Mammalia > Sirenia > Trichechidae > Trichechus > Trichechus manatus. The sequence continues at coordinate 334,156 of NW_004444224.1, forward strand.
GGACTTAGAGATTGATTGCACAGGTAAACCACTGTGGACTCTCTGAGCTTAGAGAGGGGAGGGAGGTGTGTGGCCGGGAGCTGTCAGCGAGGTGGGGCCAGGCTAGACTTTGGCAGCTGATACGTAGGATGGAGAAGGGCAGGGGGAGACTATTCCAGGCAGGGTGGAGCATAGGGCGGGTACTCTTTGAGGAACAGCATGATCAAAGGCATCACTCCCATTCTTTCTCCTCCCACCTCCCATTCCAGTTCTCACTGAGGCCTCTGTGAGGGGCCTTGAAGACCAAAAGCAGTGGCATGTTGGCAGAGAAGGAGCTATGCTCAAGTGCATGAGTGAAGGGCAGCCCCCTCCCTCATACAACTGGACTCGGTGAGGACCCAGACCTGGGGAAGCGGCTAGCTTTAGGCCAGGTCCCTTCCCACTTAGGACCAGTGTACACTCATTATGGGACTGGGACAATATATTCTGAACCCAGATAAATTGGGTCACGTGTTCAGGTCAATACAAGAATATGGACGAGGTCACCAGATCTTACTATTGGCTTGCCTCAGAAAATTTAGGATACAGGGTCATTGGCTGGGAATAAGCTAAAGAAATCAGAGCGCTGGCATCCTTGGCTTTTTTTTTTCTAACTTTTAAATTGTGAAGTATGACACAGGATTTAAATATTAATGTTTTATATATTTATATAAGTACACAAAGTACATAAAGCAAAAATGTGTAGCTGACTGTAATTGTTGTAAAACCAACACTTATATAATCACTACAACACGGCCGGATCTTCAGAAGCACCCCTGCTGCCCCTGAGCAGTTCCCGCGAGGAGTCCTTGGCATTTTTCCAGGGTCTGAGTGTCCAGAGAATCAGGGAAGGGTCAGGTGCACAGGCGTGTTCTCACATGTGAGACTATAAGCTGTGCGTGTGGCCTTGGGCCTGGGGCTATGTTCATGTGCCCTGCCATACAACCTCACGGGTGTTGGAGCATTGCAGTCACATTTTCCACATACATCTGAGCCCAGATAGGAGTGGAGGGCCCTGTCGTGTGGATGTTATAACATGTATGCGCCCCGCTGCAGCCCTGTCCTGGTACCCACTGCTGAATGACATGATGCCTGAGGGCGCATGTGGGATGGCACGCGTGTGGATCTTCCCCGAGTGTGTGCGGGGGGTGCCTGGGTCAGGCTGGGCGGCAGGGAGAAGGGGCCTCTGCCTAGACCTGCCTAGGGAAGGGAGGGGCACCGTGGGAACAGCCGGCGGCTCTGAATAACGTCATGGGGGAGAGAAGTGGAGAGCTGCCCAGGCACGTTGGGTGGTGGTAGCCTCAGCCCGCACCAGCCGGCACCCATCAGCTTCCCTGTCCTCCAGGCTGGATGGGCCCATGCCCAGTGGGGTCCGAGTGGAAGGGGCCACCCTGAGCTTTCCCCGGCTGACCACTGAGCACAGTGGCACCTACGTTTGCCGTGTCAGCAATGAGCTTTCCTCGAGGGATTCTCAGGTCGATGTGGATGTTCTTGGTAAGCACTGGGAGTAGAGCTGAGGGTCCTGGGCATGGGGCCTGGTGTGGGCAACAGGAAGCAGGACAGAGGGAGTGAGCTGGGGAAGTATTTAAGTGCAGGGGGCCGGACTGTATGTATTTTGCAGGGATCAGGCGAGGGGGTGGTTTGGGATGTTTTGGGAGGACAATGTGTGTGGGGCTGTGGGACCTAGGGCGGGTGGGCAATCTGGGCATTCACGTCAGACAGTGGCTTGTCTCCAGCAGACCTTCGGGATGCCAGTGTGAGGGAGGTGGACCTGGTATCTGCCTCGGTGGTGGCAGTGGGGGTGATCGCCGCACTCCTGTTCTGCCTTCTGGTGGTGGTGGTGGTGCTCATGTCCCGATACCATCGGCGCAAGGCCCGGCAGATGACCCAGAAATAGTGAGTACTGGCCACTCCTGGGCGGGTGGAGGAAGCTGGGAACCAAGAGGAGGCAAACAAGAGGTGGGCCAGGACCCAGGAGAGAGAGGAGATGACCTGATGTCTGGGAAGCTTATGGACCAGAGAGGTGGGCAGGGTCTTTCCAGAGGTGATAAGGAGCTTGGGCGTGGACCACAGCGGGCTAAGGGAACCCTCTACCTGAGGATCAGATGGATGTACCCGAATTCACCAAGTTCATACACTTGTGGGCACACACGGGTGCACACATGCTGTTCAGGCCCCTCACCCATGCATACACAAAACCAAAAACCAAACCCATTGCCGTCAAGTAGATTCCAACTCATAGCTGACCCTATAGGACAGAGTAGAACTGCCCCAGAGGGTTTCCAAGGAGCAGCTGGTGGATTCAAACTGCTGACCTTTTGGTTAGCAGCCAAGCTCTTAACCACTACGCAGCCAGGGCTCCAATACGTCTACAGACTCTCAGCCAATACTCCCAGCCACACTGCCACCTACAGGCACACACTCGCACTTGCAGAGATCGCAGAGCTTCCGGCCCTGTCTTACGGAGGGTGGGCCAGCCTGGGCTTACCTCAGGAGGCTACCACTACCCTCAGCTCCTGACAAGACGGTGTCTTTCCCAGTGAGGAAGAGCTGACCCTAACCAGGGAGAACTCTGTCCGAAGGTTGCATTCTCATAACGCGGACCCCAGGAGCCAGGTGGGTGCCAAGGGTGGGTGCATGAATGGGTGTTCCCCCACTGGGGTTTGCTTGTGCCTGGGCCCCTCTGCAGGCAGGAGCACCGGGTCTGGCCTCCTCCAGGTCTGACTGCTGACTCATAGCTGCGGCTGGGCGGGGGGTCGACTTGGGGGTGCAGCTGCTTTGGGTCTGCTGGGGCTCCTCTGGAAGGCCCCCTTCAGCACTGGCCTAGGGGCTGCTCTGGGAAGCCACTATCACTGGTTCCAGGGTGGGATTGGAGGAGGCGAATGAGGGTGTTTGTGTCCAGGAAAGAGTGGACCTGTCGGGTTGGGGGACAGGTGATCAGGGAGGAGGCTGGTGGAGGACAGAGGTGAAGAGGCTGAGGGGAGGAGGCTGAGCTCTGTTCTAACCCCTCCCCCATGTCCGGGCCCTGCAGCCGGAGGAGAGTGTAGGGCTGAGAGCCGAGGGCCACCCTGATAGTCTCAAGGACAACAGTAGCTGCTCTGTGATGGTGAGGCCCCCGGCCCCACCGGTGTCCCCACCACTCTCATCAGGCCCCTCTCCTGGTCCCAGATGTGGTGTGTCAGCAGCCCCCTCACCAGTCCCGCTCCCCTCTGCTCTGGCTTTCACTGCCTAGCCCACATCTCTGCTATGCTCTGTGCTCCTGTCTCCCCTCCCCCTGCCTACCATGGGTTCCTGGCCCCTGACCTCTGAGACAACCTAAACCCCTGCTGGGGCCTGACCTCTGGCCCCGCCCTGCCCCACCTGTGCCCAGCTTTGTGTCTGGCTGCCCTTGTCTTGGCTCCTGACTTGCTCTCTGCCCTTGTTTTCCAGAGTGAAGAGCCAGAGGGCCGTAGTTACTCCACGCTGACCACGGTGAGGGAGATTGAAACACAGACGGAACTGCTGTCTCCAGGCTCTGGGCGGGCAGAGGACGAAGAAGATCAGGATGAAGGCATCAAACAGGCCATGAACCATTTTGTTCAGGAGAATGGGACCCTTCGGGCCAAGCCCACGGGCAACGGCATCTACATCAATGGACGGGGGCACCTGGTCTGACCCAGGCCTGCCTCCCTCCCCTAGGCCTGCTCTTCTGCTGACATGGGGGATTTCAGCTCATCTTAGGGGGCTCTTAAATGCTTCTATTTCTTGAGGAAGATGCTCCCACCCCAATGACTGCTCAACCTTTTCCTCCAACCCTTTGTCCCAGGTTGGGGGGGCTCCACTGGCTGAGTCCCTCCCACGAGTGTGCAGGTCACTGCGTGTGCATTTGTGCTTGTGTGAGTGTTGCTGGCTGTGAGTGTCCAGAAGGGTGACTGTGTCCTGAGTGTGTGCACGTCATGGTGTGGCCCTGCTTGCTACCAGGTCAGAGTCCGAGTGAACCGTGGTGTGTGCGTGTGCCCCAGGATCGGGGTGACTGTGTGGGGAACGATGTTGGGGGTTTGTGTGTCGTGTGGCTGTGTGTGACCTCCGCCTGTGAATGCAGGTATTTTCCTCACACCCTAGAGCAGTATTAGTGATGCAGAGGTTGGAGGTGAGAGATTGAGACTGGGGGCCAGATCCAGATGTGCAGGCATAGCTGGGCTGGAATCTAGCCTCCTGGGTGGGGGGAGCCAGGCCACCCCGACCTGGGAGCGGTCAGGGAAAGTGTGAAGCAGCCAGCTGGCCTTGGGTTCTACCAGAAGCTCCAACTGTTAACAGTCGAAGCCCTCTGCCCTCTGGTGGCCTCTGGGCCAGCTGTGTGTACAGATTTTCTGTAAATATACCCGCACATGGGGAGCTTCTTCAAGGAATACTGTTACAGATCCTTTAATAACGGAAAAAAACATTTGGGAAAAAAGCTTTTGGTTCATCTGGACATTTGTTGCTGGAATTGTTAACAATTGTTTACAACTCTGTGCTGGAATTCAACAAAACTAGACCTCGCTCGGACTCCATCCTGAGGGGTCAATTCTTGCGGCTCTGAAAGGTGCTCCTTCTGAGGTACGTTCATCTAGGCAGCGCCTTGGAGGCAGCCTGAGGAGGGGCTGCTGTGTGAATTAGGAGGGCGAGCCTCCACGGTTACTGGCTAAGGGAGGACAGGGCAGGGTCCTTGGCCCTAGTAGCCCTTCAACTCTTTCCCTTGCCTTGTCTTTATTTTAGCTATAGCCACAGTTGTTTGTGGTCCTCTGAGGAGTTGCTGGGGCTTGGTGACAGGGCTCCTGGTTCAGCTGTGGTGTAGGGAAGAGAGGGTATTGATTACAGACCAAGGGATGGGGGGAATCCAGGTGAGGTGAAGTCAATGCTTGGGTACAAATGCCTCCTTTTCCCCCAGGGGTTCCTGGGTTTCTATCTCAGGTCCCTTTGGGAAGATTCCCTAGGTGGGAGCTGGGGTTGGATGATATCTATTTTTGCCTGGTTCACCCAAACACACTCAGCCAGAATACCTGGCTTTCATGCCCAAGCCTGCTTGGCCTGGAATCTGCTGGGTTTCTGGACCGAAGGAGAGACTCTCATCCCCCGCTCTCCAGGCAGCCCAAGACTTCAAATATCTCATTTCTATGTGTATATTTTGTGTAAATATGTTCATATTTGTACATAAAGTGATATTCTGTTTTTAAATAAACAGATAAAACATGTTACGCCTGATTGCTGTCTTGCCCCTTGGCCTGTGTTAGCCTGAATCTCTGTGCTCCCCGTCTCAGGAACGTCCTCCCTGTGGTCCCAAGTAGAGGAGGAGTTAGGACGCGCGTAGCTGGGAGGGGAAGGGGAAAGAACTGGCCTCCACAAGACCTTCGGGCATCTTTGCGAGTCCCCGGTAGGCCAGTGGAGCTAAGAGTTCTTTCCGATGTCTTAATTTGCAAAGTGTTTTAAATCCTTTCTTGTCCTGGAGTCTCATAACCACAGCCCTGTAAGGTAGACAGCAGTGTACCCATTTTACAGGTAAAGAAACTGAAACTCAAGTTAAATATGTCACAGAGTGTTAGAGCTGGGAGGATTGAAAGATCATCTAATCCATTCTTCATTTTCATAGATGCAGAAACTGAGGCTCAGCGAGGTAATGTGACTTGACTGAGGTTATAGGCCCGTCAGAGGCAGAGCCTGGGCATCCTCCCTCCTGGGTGTGCTGTGCACAGCCCTGTGCCACCTTGCTCCCAGCCAAGCCTCGGGTCTCCACCTCGGACCCCAGGATTCTGGTCCCCAAGGGTCTCAGTCACCTGTTCCCATCTTAGGTGCCACCACCCCACCCCAGGGCTCTGACATCACTGCCCCTGGACCAATGAGCGCAGTTCCAGAGATGACTGAGGAGGTACATGTCAGCTACCTCCCCCACCCAGGCCCTGTGGTTAAAAAGATGCTCTAACAGGAAGTGGGTTTGAGAAGCTGCACAGCTTCCTGCCCCCCCACCCCACCCCAAGGTCTGAGCGGGCCGAGCAGGGCGAGTGCCAGGCTGGGCCACGAGACACAGCTTCTTGCCAGGGTCCTGGAGCTTCCTCTTCCATAGCCACTTCCGTGTGATCGGGGCCCCAGAGGCAGGAGCTTCGACCCGTTGCCCAGGCCACCCTCCACCCCCAGTTCGGAGCCCTGCCTCCCTGGGGCCGGGCCAAGCCCAGAGGCTGGCTTGGGATCCCATGGGGGGCTGGTAGAGGTCTTGGGGGACAGAGGCGGCTGGGCCAGAGCCCTGGGGCTCCGGCCATGAAGTCTCGGCAGAAAGGAAAGAAGAAGGGCAGCTCCAAGGAGCGGGTGTTTGGGTGTGACTTGCAGGAGCACCTGCAGCACTCAGGCCAGGAGGGTAAGGAGGCCAGCGGAGAGCTGCTGTTGGGTGGGTGGGAGGCATGGAGCTTCTCCCGCCGGCTCTAGTCTGAGGGGCAGAAGCAGCTTCCGGGTGCTTCTGGGGTAGGGACAGCAGCCCAGGGTCACCACCCAAGAGGCTGATGGGCGGCAAGGCAGGAAATGCGGCTCAGTGAAGAAGGCAGGGTAGCTTCCTTGTGCAACTACCTGGGGATGGGGCCCTAAGGAGATGGGCGTGGGAGCATTGAGAGAGCGCTGAGGGAGAGGATGGAGAGGTTGGAAACTGAAGACAGGTGGAAGAAGTGGAAGTGGAGGGGAAGGAGATTGGGGACTGGAGAGGGAGCTGAGGGGACAGGTGCAGGGGAGGAGTGGCCAAGGAGCAATAGGTGGTTCTTGGGGCCGAATGAAAGGAGACAGGAGAAGTGCCCCATGAGAGTCTGAGGACGGCACTTGGGAAGGATGGGGGTTTCCTAGTTGGAAGAGAGAGCCCGGGGCAAGGTTGTGGGCTACGGCCCCTCCTCAGTCTTGCTGGCCCACTGGTGAGGATCTGGGGTGAGGCTAGCCCCCTCTCCCAGTCTCTGTGATTCTTTGGTTCTCCTGTGCAAAAGAGAAACAGATTCTAAGTGGAGGGTGCGGGAAGAAGCTGCTGAAATGGGGACTACAGGAAGAGTCAAAGAGATGGCTGGAGGCCTGGTTTGAAGATGCCAGTGGCGAGGGCAAAGGAGAATGAGTATGAGGACTATCTGTGGAGCTTGCTCGGGTCCCTTTCTGAGTTGCCTGGGAGTGGGCTAGGAAGCCAGCAGAAGCAGGGACAACACAGGACCCACACTGCACCTGGCACAGAGTAGACACTCAATGAGTTGATTTGAAATTGATCCTAAGTATCCTGGCAGCCCAGCCCAGCTTGTTTTCAGCACTTTGAATTCCTCCCAGAGAGTGGCACGATTCTTTCCCCCACACCCCACCCCAATCTGTCATTTCCTCTTTGTCCCCTCTTCTGCTCTGGGACTGTAGCGCTTGCAGTGGAGGGAGGGTGGTGGTGGTTCCCAGCTCATTTCCTGCTCCCAGCCCCGCCCCTGCCTCCCCAGACACCTCCTTCCTTTTTTCTCCTCCCCTGAGAAGGCCCCCATCCCCACTGGCCTCCTCAAGGGAAAGTCCAGGCCCCAAGGAAGAATCTTAACCAGCCCAGGTGGGGCTGCTCTGAGCCTTCCTTTCCTGACGGCAGAGTGGACCTGGCTCAGCTGCCAGTTTACTCCTTAACAAGGGGTTTCTCTTGAGAATGATGATTGTTGGCCAAGGGCCACGTTATTTAACTGGGGCTGATTTTCTCCTAGCTCTTTGCAAATCCTCATCCTGGCACTGCCCTTCCCTCTGGCCCACCTGCCAGTCTTATCTTGAAACACTGAACACACAGTCAGCTAGACCCCACTTCTTTAACCCTTCCTGGCCTCCATCTGCGTTCCCAGCAGGTTTGGGGCATGCTCTCCAGAGAGGATAGACATCTGGTTGCTGGGTCCTGATCCTGGGTGAATCCCACAGCGAGAGAGAAGTGCCCCTTGCCGTCACTAGAACCTCACCTGAGCCCAAAGGTGGAGTGATCTTGGGTGCTAGAGTCATAGAGGCAGCCCACTCCCCTATCCCTTTACCTCCTCCTGGTACATGAAGGTGGAAAGTAGAGGAACAAAGTTGGTGATGGCTTCTCTTGTTAACCCAAGACCTAGCAAGAAAATGAAAGACCAGGCCAGTGGGGACATGTGTTTCTGGTTAATTTATCTTCTCGGACTGTTGGTTTCCCTGTCCTTACCCCCTTGCTCCATCTCAGCCCCTTCTCCCAGCTCTTTGCCCACAGGTGGGTCTCTTCCTTCCCTAAACCCTATATGTATTAAGTTCTTCCTGCTCCTAATCCTTGTATCTTTACTCCCTTGTTAAGATTTCTGATTCTCCAGGTTGCTAAGCTTGGGGGCCTCCTCCCTGACCCATCCCTGTTTCCTTGATGTCTCCAGCCCTTTGATTCCATCACCCCCAAGCCTACCTCTAACTTTTATCTCTGACCCCACCTCTCTTATCTCCTTGAAAACCCATCTCTCTGATCTCTGTTTCTCTTCCTCCATCTCTTTGACCCATTTCCTCTATGGCTCTGACTCCTTAGGCTCTTGAATGCCTTCTTTAAAGGCCTTCTCAGAAGGTTCAAAATCAACGGAGAAAGACAGGAGGGGGAAGAGCTGGTTTGGTTGCCTGGCTCAGTTCATAGGAAAGGAACCTGGGTGTTTTAGGTGACAGTAGACTCTTTATAAGTCAATAGAGTAATGCAGTGGCCAAAAGAGTGGGTGTAGAGCTTCCAAGAGCAGAGCAGCAGCTCAAACGAGGGGGGTATACCCCATCTTTGCATTCAATGCTGCGGACCCAAGGTTGAAGGATGCTGGCAAGTGGGAGCAGGTCTTGATGGTATGTTATCCCTCAGAACCAGGACTAATGGGAGGTGAAAGAGGTACCTAGGGTGAAAATTTGAGAAGCACTCATTCTCAGGTATGCAAGTGTACTATGTGCCACATTATTAAGGAGGCACTTACTCTTAAGATTGTGCAAGTGCGGAGCTGGCACTTGGACAACGCTGAGAGTGAGCGCTTCCTTAAATTTTGCACCCTAGGTGCCTTGTTTGTCTCATTCTAGTCCTGACTCTGGTGTGCAGGAAGGTGAAGGGTCTGGAAACCAGGTCACATAAGGAGAGTTTAAACGTAGTGGTTGGTAGATTTATTGGTTGTTTCTTTCATTCCATATTATGCGTTTCTATCTGACTTTATTCCACAAAGAGCTTGGGATGACTTTTCACAACTCAAAACTTTACAAAAGATAGAATAAATGACTGAAGGAAGTGGGTTGAAGGAAAAACAAGAGTAAGAGTGAGATCAGCACCCAGAAATGCATGTCAGGTGGTTCTATATGGTTCCTGGAGGTGGGCTCTGAGATTCCTAGTGGTTAAAGTAAAGAGGTAAACATGATCAGGGGTAAGATTCAAAAGGCCCATAAGAAAAGAAAAGGGGGAAAAAAAAACAGAATGGTTCAGGAGAAACACAGCTTCTTCTGACACTCAGATCTGAGAGGAATTTCTCTGGTGGTCCTGTAGATAGGACCCAATGTTCTGCTGTAGGCAATATTCTCTGTTAAATATCCAAGGGATGCCTCTGATTCTCATAATTGATTGATTAATTTATTGAGTCATTTAACAAACATTTATTGAGCACCTGCTCTATTTCAACACTACTAAATACTGGGAAGGAAGTTACTATTTGTCAGAAGGTATAGATACAAAATAAACTAATCATAATAAAGTGCAATCAGTACTATAATGCAGATATGAGTAAAGGGTTTGAGATGTGTTTTGAAGAATGTATAGGAGTTCACTGGGCAGAGTCAGAGGAGAAGGTGTTCCAGGCAAGGGAATAACATGAGTGATGGTACCAAGGCTTGTTCATGGACTAGCAAGGGCTGACTCATAGGATTTGTAGGAGGAATCGGCGAGAGCTGAGGCTGGAATAGTGGCTGGACCTGGTTTGTGAAAGGTCTTATACGCCATACCGAGAAGTTTATACTTTATTCTGTATCTGTAAGGTAAGCAATGGGTATTAGGGTGCGGTGGAGCGGAGTATGTTTGTAGTAAAAGACTTAAATCAGGGACGTGCTTTGGAAAGAACCGTGTGGTCATGTGAAGACTGGATTTGACACATGGTTTTGAGGGTCTACATATCTAAGAGGGAGCCCTGGTGTTGCAAATGATTAAGTGCTTGTCTGCTAACCAAAAGCTTGGCAGTTCAAACCCACCCAGTGGCTCTGAGGGAGAAAGACCTGGCGATATGCTTCTGTAAAGAGTATAGCCAAGAAAACCCTATGGGCAGTTCTACTCTGTTGTGTGCTGTCAACGTGAGTTAAAGATGACTCAACGGCACCTAATAACAACAACACCATGTCTGAGAGGAGTCCCTGGATGGCACAAATAGTTAAATGCTCAGTTACTAACCAAAAGGTTGGCCGTTCAAATCCACCCAAAGTGCCTTGGAAGAAAGTCTGCTTGGCGACTTACTTCTGAAAGCTCATTACTGTTATTGTGTGCCATCTAGTCAATTCTGACTCATAGTGACCTTATAGTTACAGCCATCGAAGACCCTATAGAGCACAGTTCTACTCTGAAACACATGGGGCCACCATGATTCGGAATCGACTGGACAACAGCTAGATTGGGTTCTTTTTTTGGTACCATGTCTGAGACACTGTGTCAGATAATATAAACAATACCAAGATGGATCATACTTAGATCTTGTCATTAAGGAGTTTACAGTCTAGAAGCAGTGAAAGGGGGTCCAGGGTCCAGGGAGATAATACAGCTTTTTAGACTCTTGAATTTTAATCCTGGGTCTAGCTGTGTGGTACTAAGGACATATTATTTCTTGGATCTCCAGTTTTCTTATTCGTAAAATGGGGACTAGAATACCTAATTTACAGGACTAAATGATAGAACATACATAAAGCAGTTAGCACAGTCCTGGGCACATAGGTGTTTTTCTCCTCCTGAATTGACATATTTGAAGGTCTGTCACTATTTTGTATACCTTCCCGGGCAGAACTAGTATCCATGAACTTACTTGCCAAAGAGGATGCTTCTTGGTAGTCCCCATCAGCCCTGTTCCATTTTGATTAAGACAACTCAGAGTTCCTTTATCTTACACACAATGTTATGCAAATTTACTTTCCAGACCAGTCCTTTACACTGCCTCCCCTTCCAACCAGATTGCTGATCCTATAAAAATTCTAAAGCAGCAACCAATAACTAAACCAGTTGCTATGGAGTAGATTCTGACTCATGGTGACCCCATATGTGTCAGAGTAGAACTGTGCTCCGTAGAGTTTCAATAGCTTAATTTTTCAGAAGTAGACTGCCAGGTGCCTCGGTGTGGAGTTTAACCTCCAACCTTTCCGTTAGCAGCTGAGTACGTTAACCATTTGCACCACCCAGGGACTCTAACTAGTAATTACAGAGAGACAAATTTCAGCACAACTTAACTCAGAACTTTCTCACAAAGGAATGGGCTCTCTGGAGAAGGAGTAAGTGCCCATCACTAGTGGGGTTTTTGTGTGGCTCTAGGACCCGACGGGCAAAGATATTGTAAAGGGGTTGGTGGGTATGATCAGGAAGAATCTTTCTGAAAGTTTTTATTCCATGAGCTTCACCCACAGTTTCCTCAACACCCCCTTCCCTGTGCTCCCATCTATCAGGCCCCTTGCAGTCTCTGACTTCCCAGACCTGATTTCTCTTTCTCTGCACCACCTGTGTTCCCAGTGCCCCAGGTGCTAAGAAGCTGTGCAGAGTTTGTGGAGGAGTATGGAGTGGTGGATGGGATCTACCGCCTCTCAGGGGTCTCCTCCAACATCCAGAGGCTCCGGTGAGTCCGGCAGAGCTGGGAGGGCTCTGAGGCCAGGAGGCCAGGGAGCCAGAGGACCATGGTGGTGGGTGTTGGGGAGAGTAGAGAGGAGGGGTGAGGGGAAGGGGAGATGGAAATACAGATGCTAGGTACTGTCTTAGAGAAGAGTGCCAGAATCTCCTCAGGAAAGAAAGATTGAGACTGCCCAACCCCCTGCCAGCCCAGCATACACACACACACACACACACACACACACACAGCTTTTTTTTTCTTTTTGAATTTGGCTAAAATTCACACATTATAAAATTCACCATTTTAGAATATGCAATTTGTTGTTTTTTAATATATTTACGATGTTGTGCAATCACTACCACTAAATAATTCCAGAACATTTTCATCACCCCAAAAAGAAACCCCGTATCCTTTGGTAGTCACTCCCAATTTACCCCTTCCCCAGCCCCTGGCAACCTTAATCTACTTTCTGTTTCTATTTGTCTATTCTGAACATTTCATATAAATACAGTATCATACAATGTATGGCTTTTTGTGTCTAACTTCTTTCACTTAGCAACATGTTTTCAAGGTTCGTCCGTGTTGTATTATGGATCAGTACTTCATTTCTTTTTATGGCCAAATAATATTCTATTGTATGTATATACCACGTTTTGTTTTTTGATCCATTCGTTGATGGATATTTGAGTTATTTCTACTTTTTGCCTATTATGAATACCGCTGCTATGGAGATTCATACATAAGTTTTTGTGTGAACATATCTTTTTAATTCTTTTGGGTATACCAGTGGAATTGCTGGGTCCTATGGTAACTCTAAATTTAACTTATTGAGGAACTGCCAAACTGTTTTCCATAGTGGCTGCACCATTTTACAATCCCACCAGCAATATATGAAGGTTCTAATTTCTCTCCATCCTCACCAACACTTGTTATATGTCTTTTTGATTATAGCCATCTTGGTGGGGGTGAAGTAGTATTTCACTGTGGTTTTGATTTGCATTGCCCTGATGACCAGTGATGTTGAACATCTTTTCACATGCTTATTGGCCTTTTGTATATCTTCTTTAGAAATGTCCGTTCAAATCCTTTGCCCATTTTTTAATTGGGTCATTTTTCTTTTTATTGTTGAGTTGTAAGAGATCTTTATAGATTCTGGATACTTGACCCTTATCAGATACGTGATTCGCAAATATTTTCTCCCCTTCTGTGGGTTGTCTTTTCACTTTAATAGTGTGTCTTTTGACAAGCAAAAGTTTTTAATTTTGATGAACTCTAACTTATCTACTTTTTCTTTGGTTGTTTGTGCTTTTGGTATCATATCTAGGAAACTGTTGCCTAATCCAAAGTTATGAAGATTTACCCCTGTTTTCTTCGAAAAGTTTCATCCACCCCTCTTTACACATCGCAAAAATACCTACTTAGGTTCATTCCCCCACTTCTACTGTCTCCTACATACCCCTACTCACATCTACAGATGCATCCCTGACACATGGGCCTGTTCACACGCAGATCTGTCACTCATGCTCTTCTTACCCATTTTCACATCCACATCTTCACGTCTACATATATAATGCCTTATACTTGCTACCTCATACCTACACATGCCCCTACATTTTCCTTCCAAGTCCTGCACATGTTGACTCACAGCCCTGCCTGGAGCTCATCCCTCCAGCTCTCACCTCTTGCCATATTTCCCCCAACCCCTACCACTCCTGACCACTCTGCACCTCCCCAGGCAGGAGTTTGAGGCAGACCGGAAGCCAGACCTGCGTCGGGATGTTTACCTCCAGGACATTCACTGTGTCTCCTCCCTGTGCAAGGCCTATTTCAGAGAACTGCCAGACCCCCTGCTCACTTACCGGCTCTATGACAAGTTTGCTGTGAGTTGAGAGGCAGGGGGTGTGGAAAAAGGGGCTCAGGGGTGCCACTCTGGTTTTGGCATCCCAGGTGTGTCACATGTCAGCCAGATTCCTAATGCTCCCGAGTGTCAGAGACCACAATAAGGCATTACTGAGGAAAGACACCCCCACCCCAATCTCCTAGCCCTGCTACCTCTGCCCTCCCCTTGTGCCTCTTCTCTTCACTCTCCCTCCACTGTGTGGTCTTTCCCTTTCAGCCACCGAGATGGTGGGACTTGGGGAAAGTCGAGGCAGATTGGCAAAGCTAGAAGATGCCTTGGAAATCACATAGGCCGGAGCACTTTTGTGTCTAAGAGAATGAAAACCCTTTTCAGAAGTCAAAGCTTTTTCAAGGCTGACCCTCTGTTAGCTGTAATTGTTTGGTGAACATATCTTGAATGAGACAACATATTACAAAAATGCTATCCGGAATTGAGCAGCACTTTTAAAATAAGTTGCTTTTTGTTGAGCACAACTGCATGTAAGAAACCCTGAAGGTTGGACTGGGTGGGTATAGGCCTCCCTGGACAATCTGAAAGAGCTCTGCAGTCCCTGGGGCACCCACGAGGTGGGATCCATGAATATATTCCAGTACCAGAGCTTTACCGATGAGGACACTGAGGCACAGAGAGTGGCAGTGAGTTGCTAAAGGTCACATAGCTATTAAGTGGCATAGCTAAGACTCAGTGCCAGATTCTGAGCTCTCTCTGCTACGCCAGTCTGCCTCAGGAGATCTGTGGGGGAGTGCAGAGTACACACAGATCGTTCCTGAGAGTTTGTCTCAGAGCTCTGGGGAATGAGCAAGGGCATTGCTGGATCACTGACTCCTCTCCTTGTACCCTTCCCACAATCAGGAGGCTGTGGCAGTGCAGATGGAGCCTGAGCGCTTGGTCAAGATCCTAGAAGTGCTTCGAGAACTCCCTGTCCCAAACTACAGGTGTGTGGGGCTCTGCCACTCCCACCCGGGGGTCCTGACTCCCCCTACACAGCCTGGGCTCTCTCTCCACCTGGGGCCTTGACCTGTCCCTCCCCCCTCCACCTCCCAGGCTCCAGTGTGGATAGATCCTTGTTAAATGATGTCTCCTCCCTGCAGGACCCTGGAGTTTCTTATGCAGCACTTGGTCCACATGGCCTCATTCAGCGCCCAGACCAACATGCACGCCCGCAACCTGGCCATTGTGTGGGCCCCAAACCTGCTCAGGTGGGAGTGCGAATAAGCATGTGTGTGGGGATCCTGGGAGAGAACAGCTGTGGGAGGCTGCTCCAGGGTGGGTGTGGCTGTGTGGGCAGCCTGGAGAGGGCTGCGGAGTCCCAGGGAGTCGCTGAGAAACAGGAAGGCTCAGAACTGCTTTGAGTGGGATGGGGCCTGCCCACAGCCACGTTTGAGTTCCTTCTCTGAGCTCGAGTAAAGCTGCTGAGGATGGGGCTTTTGTGTCTTCCGTGACTTCATCACTGAGCTCAGGGACTGGAACTTGGTAGGTGGTGGCTAAGTGTTCATTGAGCAAATGTCTGGCAGTCCATTGGAGGACCTACCTGCATACCTCTCACTGAGGTTCAAGGCAAGCTATGAGAAGTCCTGTAGTTCATTATAAACAAGGCACCTTGGGTGTGCAAAGGAAGCAGAGGTCAATACTGAGGAGGGTGTCCTAGAAGGCTTCCTGGAAGAAGTGGCATTGAAACTTGAATCGTGTAGGATTCAAGAGGTAGAGGTGGGGTTAAGGGCATCCAGGGGAGAGGATAAAGGTATTTTCAGGGAGTATTAGGATAGGAAGATGTGGTGGGGTGGGAGAAAAGTGACTCCACATCTCCACAGGTCTAAGGACATAGAGGCCTCGGGCTTCAATGGGACAGCAGCCTTCATGGAGGTGCGTGTGCAGTCCATTGTCGTCGAGTTCATCCTCACACATGTGGACCAGCTCTTCGGGGGTGCTGCCCTTTCTGGTCAGTGTCCTCTCCGCCCACCACATTGCTGCTTTCTGTCTGGGAGGTCATGTCAGAATCAGAGAGGGCCTCAAAGATCAACTAGTCCAGTCTCCCTATTTTGTAGATGAGAAAACTGAGCCCAGGCATAGACAGATGTAGCTTATCATCACGCGGAGAGGACCCTGGAGAGATAATGGCATGGTCAAGACTTGAGCAGAGTTATTCTATTCTCAGTCCACAGGGTAACCTGAGCTCTCATTCATCATCCTTGTCCCTAAGGCTAGTGACTGCTCATTCCCACCCCGAGGCCACAAGGCCAATGTCCTGGTATCTCCTAGCCCCCTCTGTCCATGAGAGTTCCCTCTTGAGCCCCCCCGCCACCTTGCAGGGCCTGTCTCTGGTGGTCTCTGAGTATATACCCAGCCTGGCAGGTGGGGGTGGGGGGTGGGCAATGAAGGGCTGGGTAAATGAGGTCTCTCTCTGGTCTCTTCCTGGCTGGACAATTACTTTTTTTTCCCTAGGTGGTGAAGCGGAGGGTGGATGGCGATTGCTTTCAGGGGCCCGGGCATCAAACAGCACCGAGGACTTTATGCCGAGGTCCCTCCCCCACCACCTGCCTAGCATTCTGCAGGCTGGCGATGGACCCCCACAGATGCGGCCCTATCACACTATCATTGAGATTGCTGAACACAAGTAAGGCCTCTTTCCTGGGCTCTCCTTCCCTGCACTGACCACCAGCCCCCACTCTCCAATTATTTCCCCATTCCCTGCAGGAGGAAGGGGTCTTTGAAGGTCAGGAAATGGAGATCCATCTTCAATCTGGGTCGCTCTGGCCATGAGACAAAGCGTAAACTTCCACGAGGGGGTGAAGACAGGGGTAAGTCTGGCAAGTTGTGGGGTGAGCTCTGCTGATGTGTACAAGGCCCTGGCTCTACACACATCCCTGTCTTGCAGAGGACAAGTCTGGTAAGGGGACACTGCGGCCAGCCAAGAGCATGGACTCATTGAGTGCTGCAGCTGGGGCCAGCGATGGTGAGTATAGTTGTGCGCGTATATGTGTGTGTTATGTGACCAACAGCGTGGGTCTGTGTGCATCTGTGTGTATCCATGTCTGGGAATGCATCTTCGAGAAAATAAGGTATTATGGCTGAGACCACAGTGTGTGCATTCCTGTGTGTGTGTGTGTGTGTGTACGTGTGACCACCTGTACTCAATGATTTCAAAAATAATTAATGAGTGTACAATAATTTATATACCAACTACTGTGCTGGATGCACCGTAGTTGGTATGTGCTGGATGTGGGGAAACCCTGGTGGCGTAGTGGTTAAATGCCATGGCTGCTAACCAAAAGGTCAGCAGTTGGAATCCACCAGGCACTCCTTGGAAACCCTATGGGGCAGTTCTACTCCGTCCTATAGGGTCACTATGAGTTGGAATCGACTCGATGGCAGTAGGTTGGTGCTGGATGCTGGGGTTACAGTGGTGAGCTTATAGTCTATGTGTGTGTTTGTCCATAGACGTAACGGGGACCGTCTGCAGTGGATGAAGGGGCAGTGTGTGTCAGTGTGTGTGTGTGGCAGTGATGACCGGTGACTGCACCTGCAGGAAGGGGAAGGGGGCTTTCTAGGTATGTGCAGGTGGGGTGAACTATGTTCTGCTGGCTGGGTGGAGGGTTTACAGTAGTGGCAGAGGGAAGCTGGGCCTGTGTAACAGGGAACGTTTTCCAGAGTATTCCTTAGGCATCCCCTTGCACCTGAGGCCATTGCCTACCTGGCCCTTTCTCCCCTCCACAGAGCCAGAGGGGCTGATGGGACCCAGCCGTCCTCGGCCAAGCCCGCTGCTTCCTGAGAGCTTGGAGAACAATTCTGCAGAGGCAGCAGAGGGCGAGCAGGAGCCTGAGGCAGAAGCACTGGGTGGCACGAACTCTGAGCCAGGCACACCACGAGCTGGGCGGTCAGCAGCCCGGGCTGGAGGCACCAGCCGTTCAGAGCGCTGTGCTGGCGTCCACATCTCAGACCCCTACAACATCAGCCTCCCCCTACATATCACCTCTATCCTCAATATGCCCCCAAACATCATCTCCAATGTCTCATTGGTCAGGCTCACCCGTGGCCTTGAGTGCCCTGCCCTACAGCACCGGCCAAGTCCTGCCTCTGGCCGCGGCCCTGGCCCCGGCCCTGGCCCCGGCCCCCCAGGTGAGGACTCAAGGATTGTCCAGGACTGGGAAAGACTAGAACTCCAGACTGAAGCTCTGATGCTGGGATCTTCCCTGAGAAGGGCAGAGGCCTCAGCCCTTGGGCTTTGGGGTGGTTGCCTTCAGCTGCCTCCCTGGGTTGGGGGTTGGGAGAATCTAGTAACATTATCAGGTTGTGTGAAATCTGTGGAGAGAGGATCCCTGGCAGCCTTCCGACCACTGATGTATCCAAGAACAGAGGTCTGTGTCAGACACATAGAGCAGGGATTACTAACTAACAGTGTGGAAATATATAATAGATGGTAGAAATAATAATAATAACACCTAATATTTATTGAGGGCTTATTATGTGTCAAGTGCTATGATAAGTGCCTTGCGGGCATTAGTTCATTTAATTTTCTTATAACCTTATAGCATAGGTGTTACCGTGGTAGAACCTGAGACTTAGGTTAAGCAATGTGTTATTAATATAGGTAGGAAGTGGCAGAGCTGGGATCTGATTTTTGCTCTGACTCCAGTCCCGAAAGTGGCACTGATGAGAAGTACTAAGGCAGTATAACATAGTGGGTAAGAGCATGGGCTATAGAGTTAAGCAGACTTGGGTTCAAATTTCGGCTTTGCCACTTATTGGCTGTGTGACCTTGGATAAATTGTTTGATATCTCTGAGCCTCAGTTTTCTCATACGTAAAATAGGGATAATATCCGACATAACAGGGTTGTTTTGCAGGGAAAATAAGATAATACATTGTAAAATGCACCTTGGAGGAGCTTAATAAAAGTAGCTATAAGCCAATGGAAACCCGGGAAGCTTAATGGTTAAGAGCTACAGCTGCTAACCAAAAGGTTGGCAGTTCAAATCCACCAGGCGCTCCTTGGAAACCCCATGGGGCAGTTCTACTCTGTCCTATAGGGTCGCTATGAGTTGGAATCGACTTGATGGCAATGGGTTTGATTTGGTTTATAAGCCAATAGTTATGGATATTGGTGTGAGAAGATCAGCCATGTGGGGTATCTATGCTGGGAGTTCTGGGCCCAGACTGCATCAGTGCAAGGAAGACCCACATTGGAAAGAGTCAGGGCTGGCCTGGACCTTTGGAATTCTGGGACTACCTCTCCCTCAACAGATGAGAAGTCGGAGGCAAGTCCAGCTCCAGGTTCCTTGGCTGACTCAGGCCCAGCGGACATGGCTCCTGCCCTGGAGGACTCCCTGTCCCAGGAGGTGCAAGATTCCTTCTCCTTCCTAGAGGACTCAAGCGGCTCAGAGCCTGAGTGGGTGGGGGTGGAGGATGGGGATGTGGCCAAGGCAGGAGCAGCAGGAGCAGCCTTCTCCCCTGGGGAGGACGACCCTGGGATGGGCTACCTAGAGGAGCTCCTGGGAGTTGAGCCTCAGGTAAGGAGGAGCTGTGCTGGGTTTGGGAGTGGTATGACGTCTGAGAGTGAGCAGGGCCATCTGGTCCTGAGCCACAATTCTGTGTCTACAGGTAGAGGAGTTCTCTGTGGAGCCACCCTTGGATGACCTCTCTCTGGATGAGGCACAGTTTGTCCTAGCTCCCAGCTGCTGTTCCCTGGACTTTGCTGACCCCAGGCCTGAAGCAGAGGAGGAAAGTGGGGAGGAAGTCTTCCTGAGTGCCTACGATGACCTAAGTCCCCTTCTGGAGCCCAAACCCCTGAACTGGGAAAGTCTAGGGAGTCTGGAGGAAAAGGCAGCAGGGTATGCAAGACAGGCTCCAGGGCAGGCTGAGGGAGAGGAGGCATGCATGGAAGTTGGGGAGAGTGAGGAGGCTGAGCCTGGAAACAGATGGGACATGAGGGAGGAGGCCGAGGGGAGTCCAGAGACCAAGGTAGAGGCTGGAGGGTCAGGTGAGGAAGGAGTGGAGGCTGAGGGAGGCCAAGATGTGATGGGCAGTTTGAGAGAAGGGAGTGGGGAAGAGACAGAGGCCAAGTCCAAAAGTCAGAATGAAGCTGAGAATATGGAGGAGGCTAAGGGTGTGGAGGAACCAGGAGGAGAGCAGAGTAAAGATGAGGAGAAGGAAACAGAGACTGAGAGAAAAGAAGAGGCTGAAGGAGGAGAGGAGACCCAGGTAGAAGCTGGAAAGGACCCAGAGTATGGGGCCCAGGAACACCAAGTTGATGAGGAGAGCTGGGAAGTTGTATATAAACAAGAGGCTGAGGGAGGCAGACAAGATGATGTCAAAGGACAGAGAGGGGATGGGGGTCAAGAGGCAAGAGAAGACCAAGGAAATGATGAAGACATCAGAATCCCAGAGGAAGCAGCTGGAGGAGGTGCAGGGGAGGTCAGCAAGGAATGGGACAGAGGGGATGGAGAGGCTGAGGGAGACCAGAGGGCCAGAGGCCACCATTTTGAAGAAGGCACCCTCCCTGAAGGGTCAGGTGGAGAGTCCCTGGGAGTTAACAGTGCCAAAGCGGGCAATGACCAGCCCTCTGATGGGGAACAAGCGGCCCCACAGCCACCCCAGCCAGAGGAGATGGAGCCTGAGGGGCAGCTCCGTCCGGAGGGCTGTGATCTGTGCCCCTGTTCCCCTGGCTTAGCAGGTGGTGTAGGCATGCGCCTGGCTTCCACCCTGGTTCAGGTCCAACAGGTCCGCTCTGTGCCTGTGGTGCCCCCTAAACCGCAGTTTGCCAAGATGCCCAGTGCACTGTGTAGCAAGATCCATGTGGCACCTGCAAACCCATGTCCAAGGCCTGGACGGCTTGATGGGACTCCTGGGGAAAGGGCTTGGGGGTCCCGAGCGTCCCGCTCCTCCTGGAGGAATGGGGGCAGTCTTTCCTTTGATGCTGCTGTGGCCCTGGCCCGGGACCGCCAGAGGACTGAGGCTCAGGGAGTTCGGCGGACCCAGACCTGTACTGGAGGTGGGGATTACAGCTTCATCCCCAGAACCGTCCCCTGTAGCATGATCGCTGCCCATTCTCATCGGCCCCTTAGCTGCCTGGAGCAGCCATCTGAAGGCTCAGAAGGATCTGGATCCCGGAGTCGGCTTAGTCTGCCCCCCAGAGAACTCCAGCCCCCTGATCCCCTTATGCCCCCCCAGCGCCGAACGTATGCATTTGAAACACAGGGTAACCTTGGGAAAAGTGAGGAACTGTGATTAGGACTTGGGCAATGAGACTAGTAGTAAGCTGTCTTGAATCTCCAGGGTCCCTGACCTAACTCTACAGGCTTTGGCCTCTTGCTTCTCTTTTTGACTGTGGGAGGCCACAGGTTAGTTCGTTTACCTAAGCTTGTCTAAGACAGAAAGCACTTATCCCTTAGGAGAGTCCTAAGCAAGTTGCCAAGATCCTGTTCCCAGGGAGTGGGGTTATTGGCTAAAGGGAACATAGCCGGTGCCATCAAGTCGATTCCAACTCATAGCGTCCCTATAGGACAGAGTAGAACTGCCCCACAGGGTTTCCAAAGAGTGGCTGGTGGATTTGAACTGCCGACCTTTTGGTTAGCAGCCGAACCCTTAACCACTGTGCCAACAGGAACATAGGTTGGCAGAAAACTTAGATGTTTTCCAAAGTGAAGAATGGAGGGGGAATTCCAGCCAAGTTCCTGCTTTCCTCTGAGGCTATGAACCTTCATGGAAGCTTAAGGTGAAGTGGGGTGGGCAGGGTCAGGTCAGAGCCTACCACACACAAACATTCTGTGTTGCCCATCCCTGTTCTGTTCCCAGACCCTTGACTAGTTCCTGACCTGCTGAGCTTCGGATTAGGGAGTAACTTGTCCAGGAAGCTCTTTGAAGGCTTCCGTGTTTGTTGGGAAGACTGATGATCTTTCCAGCTCACCCACCCTCTGTCACCAGTCACCTTAAAGAAGAGGGGTCCTCTACAGATCTCTCTGGCCTCTCCTTTTCCCTTTGAAATAACTTCCTCTCTCTGCTTCAGTTAAGATTTACAGCCTTGGAAACCCTATGGGAGCAGTTGTACTCTGTCCTATATGGTCACTAAGAGTTGGAATCGACTCGATGGCAGTGGGTATGGTTTTGGTTATCTTATGGAAGGGAAATGGGGCCACGGGGCTGCTTTTTCAGACCGGCTGAGCCACAGGTTCCACTCCAGTAAGGGGCAATGTCTCTGAATAAAAGTTGTATCTTTACACGTAAATAGTGTGGAGTCTCATTATTCTTACTAAAACTGTGAGTGATAAGTATCTTCTCTTCATGATCGTCAGAATGTTTTTTTTTTTTTTTTTTTTTTTTTTTGCTGTTGGTTCTTCCTCAGATGTTGTCATGGAGACCTGTGGCTAGAAACTAGAGCTGAGTTCACGGTGGTCAGGAAAAGGGGAAGAGAAATTGTATTTACATAATGCTCACTTTGTTCCAGTAACTGAGCTAGGTATTCTATGTGCATAGAATCTATGCCCTTGATTTTATTTAATTCACTTAACAGTTCTGTAAGGTTGACACTGGTATCTACATTTTACAGATGAGGAAACTAAGGCTCGATTAAGTTAAAAGGTTTGCCAAAACCTCAGAGGTAAGAAGTAGCAAAGGTAGGTATGAGATCTGGGTTTGTCTGTTCCCAGAGCCTGAAATCTTCGCATTACACCACACTACTCCAATCCATTAAGGATAGGTCCTGACTAGTTAGAATGGGAATAAAAATCCCTTTCATAGAAACTGAAGTCTTGGGGTCTTTAGGTAAGGGATGGCTGACGCTAATACAAAAGTGTATGCCAATTAGCTGTCTTAATATTCCAGTAAGAGAACACTTCAAACAGATGCCCTAATCCAAGATGGCCTCCCAAACAGCCTTGTTAAAGATGGCGTCTCGGTCAGACGTCCCGCCCTGACCTAAGCTGGCTTCCTCACTCCCTTCTCCTGAGACTAAAAAATGCCCTGCCCAGCACAAACATGGTAGCACAAATTAGGCGTCTTTCTCCCATTCTTGTTGAAAGCGAACTACGACTTCAGTGTCATTCGAACAGGATCCCAGGAAATTGCACCTTTTCAGCGCAGAAGCAGCCGAAACACATCCGCTTCCCTCAGCCCTCACCAAGAAGAAGCGAACGGAAGTGGGGCAGCTTAGGGGCTGTGAGTAGGCTGGGCGGGTCGAGAGAGACACTTCCGCCCCTCACCAATATGGCCGCGGGCTGGAAGTGCGCATGAGCGGCTGCCCATGGCGATACCCGGGTCCGGAGCGGGGAAAACACTGTCGGGGAAAAGCGGCGAAGGCGGCTTTGCCCGGTGAGTGCAGGACCAGACAGGAGTCGGGAGACTGGGCAGACCGGCAAGGCAGGGCAGCTTTGATTTGGTTTTAGGTTTCTGGGTTACGGAACTCTTGGGTAGGAAGCCTTTGTTTTGAGGGAGGGGGCCGCGCCTGGTTCTTTATCTCCTACCCCCCACTTTGTGGGCCGAGCTCGCTCTCCGCCCCCGAGCGGCGCACGCCCCCGCCCTCCTGCGATGCGCGGCGCCTGGCCGCAGCTAGGGGAGCCGAGCGGCCGAGACTCCACGGGCGGGGACGGCGGGGCCTGCCGAGCCCCCGGCTCCCGTCCCTGCCTCTTCGGAGCTGTCGGGGCGCGGGGTGAGCGCGGCGGGGCTGGCGGGGTTATGGCACCGGCCCTGGGGCTCGCGCTTGGCGGGCGCTCTGTTCCGTAAGCGCCTACTGGTTGGTGGGCCTTCAGGGAGATACCGCATTCCCAGGCACGGTCTCTGCGCCTGATTTCTTTGAGGACTTGCCTTTTTCCCCTTTGTGTCCAGACTTAGCAAGGGATCTTGATAGTCCCTCCTTGTCTGAGCGTGCACGTCACAACATCCTTTCCCTTTTCCGCGTCGCGTATCCCTAATGCTCAGGAAATGCTTCCTGATGTCCAACTGAGATTTGAATAAGCAGCCCGACTCCGTTACTGGTGCCCTCAGAGGCTGCTCCTGGCTGACAGCTGTGGGGATGCCTCCTGTCCCTGCCCTCTTTATTGCCGCCTCCTGCAGTCAGCGCAGCAAGCCTCGGGAGGGGCACCTCATCAGGTTTGAGGACGGAGAGGTAGGTGGTCCCTAAATACTAGTGCTACTTCCACTTAGGGTCTGGGATCTCCTTGCTGCGTTACTTCCTCCGGCAGCTTCACTTTCAGTTCCTATTTTTAAAGACTTGACACTTTCCTTAGACACTGGCTTTCCAGAGTTCATCTGCTGAAGATTTTCCTTCGATAGGGCAGAGTTTAGGTTTGGCGGAACCTTTGGGTAGAGAGTGTACAAACATCTTGCTGTTTCCTGTGGGGATAATCTTTTTGCCTTGCACTGTGTCGCTGTTTCTTTCTGGAGGCATTGGTCTGCTCAGCTCTTTGTTTTTCTTGGCCCCTGACTGGGTGTCAGGGCCCTAAGGCTGGCACCGTCTAGATGGATTCCTCCCCCATTGTTTCTTCTCCTTCCGAACCCCGAGCCTCCAGCTTTTTTCCGTCTTGCTGAGCCTCAGTTGATTTGGAGTTGTCATGGCAACATGTTAGCAAATGTGTTGTTTCACAGGAAGGCTTGGAGCATAAAATAGGTCTTGAAGATGCTGCATTTGGGCTGTAGGGTCTCTAACAGATGACAAATCTGAACACCCCAAAACAAGAGCCCTGTCAGTAGAATGGGCCTCAAGGGCCAATATGGTCTTTTTGGTTAGGGATGGTTTTCCATTGGCAGTGGGCTTCAGGTTTCTCCCTAGAGTCGAGAACAGAGATTGCTTCGTGTACAGTATGTGCCTGAGAAGCTGGAAGAAGCATCAGTGCCCATGGCCTTGTGTTTTTTGATAGTGATGGTCTAACATGGCCCTTCCTAATCCCCATGAAGCTGCTGTCATGGCAGGTCACAGTAGCTTTAGTAATAATCCATCCAGATATAGATCGTTTCTCAGTCTTCCAGTCCAGTTGGAGTGGTCATGGAGGGGTGAGGAACACTATTTGTAGGGTGGCTTTTTCAACCACTGTAGCCCAGTTCTCCGCATCAGAATGGGGGAGGCTGATTGTCCCCTGCAGACGGTTGTGTTCCTGGCTATATCTTCATGGAGTCTAGTTCTAGAATCAGGGGGCTGTTCAGTTACCTAAACTCACTGTAAACTCCCTGATTTCTACCAGAACTTAGCACACACAGGGCTGTGAGGCAAGACATACGAAGACCTCAGAGAAGGACCAGTTCCTCGGATGTGCCCCCTCACAGAGAGATGAAGGGGTAAGTGAAGAAGAGGTAGGGTCTGGGATAGGAGATGGGTGGCGGAGGAGAATGGCAGAAGGGCCAAGAGCACTGGCTCTGGAGTCAGGCAGATCTGGATTCAGGTCCCAGCTCCATCACTTATTAGCCGTGTGACTTGGTTTCCCCCTCTATGAAATGAAAGTGGTGCTAATTAGCGCATAGGGCTGTTCTTAGTATTAAAAAAGATAGTCCATGTTAAGATCTTAGCTCAGTGCCTGTGCACATAGTAAACACTCAGTAACTATTAGCTGTTGTTATTCAAATCTAACCTAGCATCTGTTGGGAATGCCATTGAGTTTGGGAGCCATATGTTACTGGGTCAGTGAGCTTCCCATTCATTTTCCCTTATTCTTCCTTGTCCCTTCCCCACAAACAGGCAGCAGAAAGCAGCTGAAACGGAAGAGGGGACAGTGCAGATTCAGGAAGGTGAGTGACAGAAATAGAACCAAGAGCCCTTCCTGGTCTCCCACACGGCTTGTCTCCTGTGCATCCTCCTCCTACGAACGATGTGCAGGTGGAACAGAGGGAGAAAGGCAGCAACTCACAGACCTTTCCTTTGCTTTTTTAATTCAGGTGCCGTGGCAACTGGGGAGGACCCAACCAGTGTGGCTATCGCCAGCATCCAGTCAGCTGCCACCTTCCCTGATCCCAACGTCAAGTACGTCTTCCGAACTGAGAATGGGGGCCAGGTAAGGGAGGGGGCCAGGTGGCTGCAGGTGTGACCTGGGGTTGGGATTGAGGGAGGTAATTGAACATGTCTTGGAGGATGAGGTGACGATGTAGACTCTTTGGGGGGTGGAGAGGTTTGGAGTAGAGATTGATGTGGGCTAGGGGCTATGCTGAAACTTCTGTAGGGGAAAGGAGGAGGAATGGCTGACTGTGTCTTTGAAGAACTCTTGTTTCAGGGCCCTGTCAAAGGGAAGCTTTATGAGGGGCCCTGGGATCCCTAGTGCTTACTCTCTTCTTTTTTCTTTCTTTCCTCCCCCTTCCCTCCCCACTTCTAGGTGATGTACAGGGTGATCCAGGTGTCTGAGGGGCAGCTGGATGGCCAGACAGAAGGCACTGGAGCCATCAGTGGTTACCCTGCCACCCAGTCCATGACCCAGGTACAGGGTTTTCGGCTGGGGAGGGGGATAGAGCTCTAAGCAGTAAGATGAACCAATGATGAAGCTAGGGGATGGTGAGGTACCTAGAGCTGCCTTGTCCTTTGTCCCTGGAGCTTCACTAGGCTCTCCCTTTCTGGATTGTCCCCCTCTTCCTCCAAGGGCTAGAAGCTGCAGGATGGTATGGTGGGAAGCAGTGTCTGACTCACTGGCCTCTGTTCTCTTGCTTCCCTTCCCAGGCGGTGATCCAGGGTGCATTCACCAGTGACGATGCAGTTGACACAGAGGGGACAGCTGCTGAGACACACTATACTTATTTCCCCAGCACTGCAGTAGGAGATGGGGCAGGGGGCACCACATCAGGAAGTACAGCTGCTGTTGTTACTACCCAGGGCTCAGAGGCACTACTGGGGCAGGCAACCCCTCCTGGCACTGGTGAGATATCGTGTGAAGATGCAGGCTGGAGGGGCTAGGAGAGGTTTTGGGACATGACTATTGGGCATTGGCCCATCACTCATGACCCCTCAGGTGATCACTAAGGCTTGGGCAGGCAGTGAGTCTGGGGCTGCCCTTCCAGCAGGAGGAAGCGTGTTATTTTTAGAGGATGGTCCCAAGGCATTGGTCTCGGAGCTTGATGAGGTTCCCAGTCCTATGTCCTGACAGAACCTACCCTGCATCTTCACAGGGCAATTCTTTGTGATGATGTCACCACAAGAAGTGTTGCAGGGAGGAAGCCAGCGCTCCATTGCCCCCAGGACCCACCCTTATTCCCCGTGAGTGGCCTTTGTTTCTTTTCACTTACCATGGGGGGGTTTTAATCCCTGCCAAATCCCTTACCCCAAACTTCCACCTCATTTTTTGTCCTTCCCTCACTCTGGCCACCCTGGGCTCTGTTGTCAGGAAATCAGAAGCTCCCCGGACGACTCGAGATGAGAAACGCAGGGCTCAGCATAATGAAGGTAGGTATGATGCGGGTGTGAAGCTAGGAGCTGATTGGTGGGATTGGGAATGGCAGTGATGTCTGAGGGTGGGGCAGCGGGGAGTTGGGTGATTTTACCTCGGGACCTGCGGCAAGTTTTTGCTGAGTCACTTTGTCTTTGCCCCACAGTGGAGCGCCGCCGTCGAGACAAGATCAACAACTGGATTGTGCAGCTTTCCAAGATCATCCCCGACTGCTCTATGGAGAGTACCAAGTCTGGCCAGGTCAGGATACCTGAATTATGTCTCCTGGTATTGCTTCCAGAAGTGGTAGAAAGTGGGGCACAGATGTCTGTGGTCTTTGTTTTATTCTTTCTGAAGTTCCTGTATCCCTGGGAGATGTTATATCACCATCCTTAGGGGGGAAATGAGGTCTAAAGTGCTTTTGGAAAGCAAGCCAGGTATCTTAAACCCTGGTCCTCATTTTGTTCTCTCTTTCTCACAGAGTAAAGGTGGAATTCTGTCCAAAGCCTGTGATTATATCCAGGAGCTTCGGCAGAGTAACCACCGGTTGTCTGAGGAACTTCAGGGGCTTGACCAGCTGCAGCTGGACAATGATGTGCTTCGACAGCAGGTCAGACCCCAGCCTTCAACATAGCCCTTCCTCTACCCCATAGCCACTGACCCAGCTCAGGGCTCCCTGCTTGGTTCTTCATAGAGAAGAGTTCACCTCTTTCCCCTCACCAGTGGATGTCTAAGTTCAAGGGCTTGGTTGTGCCAGCTTTTCTACGCATTCCCCTTACTGCCTCCTTCCCGTGTCAGGTGGAAGACCTTAAAAACAAGAATCTGCTGCTACGAGCTCAGTTACGGCACCATGGAGTAGAGGTCGTCATCAAGAATGACAACAACTAACCTTGGGGCTTTGGGGGCTTTGGGGGCTTCCGGTCCTACAGCCCCTTTGTGAGAACTGCAGATAGCCCAGGAGCACCAGGCTAACCCTGTGCCCCTTTCCTTCACTGCCCACTTCTGGCGTGGGACTCGGGGGAATTCAGAAAGCGTGTCTTTGAAATGAGGCCCTGTGATATAGCAGCCTGCGGTGGTGTGCAACACCCATGAGGATGTGCACTAACAGCCTCGCCCACCCCCAACAAGCAGCCCCTGGGCCCACGTGCTCTTCTTGCACAATGCATGTCCTGTCTCGATGCTGGATACTGGACACACTAAACTGGAGGACTTGTCCTGTGCTTGCTTAGAGTGCCCAGCAGAGGGTCTGCTGACAGGCAGTGCTCTGGCTTGCTCCAGGACTCCAGCGCTTCCACGGTTCTTCCTTTCCTTGGAGCTGAGGTTCAGATGTGGACCTGGCATGTCTGAGGAGCAGGCTTTAGCAGGATGTGGGAGAAGGGATGCTTCGCAGTGGCTGCTGCCCCAGGGCAGAGGAGCCTGGCGAGCAAGGCCTATGCAGAAGTCTCCGGAGCCAGGGAGAACAACAGGCAGGGGCCCACTTGGGGCCTTCCCCCTCGTGGGGGAGTTTTGTTTTTTTTTTTTTTCCTTTCTTTTTTTTTAAAAACATAAAATTCTTCAGAGCCACAGTTGTTTCTCGTTTTTACTGCTTTTGTGGGCCCCAAGGCTGAAGGAAGGGGGCACACGGCACACTGCCCTTTGACCAGTAAGGGCTGGGCCAAGTTTAGGGTGGAGTGGGCTGCTGCACTGGGTACTCTGAACCCTGGTACCTGGCCCAGACCGGTGTAGTGTTTCCGGGCCACGCCGGGCAATCACAACATTTTGCTGGTGAGCGTTGTCGGCAGCACAGCCAACGGGGGCTGCGGGGGCGGTCCGGGAGGCGGTGCAATGACTTCCGGTTCCGGTCTTGGTGCCGGGACGGGCGGGGGAGATGCTGCGGAAGGCGACCTGCCGGCTTGGGGCTTCTCTTCTGCGATTGATCACGGCACGCACCATGGCTGGAGGTACCTGTGGGGCGCCCCTTGGGTGGAGGTGGAGGTGCAGGGGCGAGCGAAGGGGTTTTGCTGAGAGGTCCGCATGCACCCTTGCTCCACCAGGACAGGGCGCTGCTGGTGAGGGGGCTCCGCGGTGCCGTGCCGTGACCCCCTCTCCTCAAGCGTCTCGTGCTCCCCTCCTCAGTGCCCACGGTCTCGTTCCTTGAACTCCGTTCGCTCCTATCCTCGGGCCGGGCCCGCCTCATCGACGTGCGATCCCGGGAGGAGGCTGCGGCCGGGACCATCCCAGGGGCGCTTAATATCCCGGGTATGGGATTGAGAGGGGACGCCCTGGTGGTGGAATAAAGACTGTCAAGGAAGATAGTAGTAGCTAATGGGACCTCAGGTACGGTGGCGCGGGGAAGGCACTGGTTACGGGGGTCCTGAGTTCCCTTAAGCCACCCCTAAGCTTCCCTAGAGAAGGGCTGATTGGAGGTGGGTCTTGGCAGCGGAACTGGCCCATCCAGTTTGAGGGGATAACAGGCGGTGAAGAGAGTGGCAGATCAGGTGACCTCCCTGAGGCTGTGTGCCAGAATCTGCCCGCTCTTCCTCCTTACGAAGTGGCTCCCGTTCAAAGGTTGTTGGGTGGAGTAGTGCCTGCAGGGGTGGCTGTTTCTGGTCCTTGAGGTTGGGAGCCACTTTGTGTTGGTGGGGTTTGTGGGTGTGTTTTGTGGCCCCGTGAACATTTGTTTGACCACCAGGGTCCAGCCCTTCCTGCCTGCTTTCCATTCTCTCCTCTTGACTCATCCTTCCAGTGTCTGAGCTGGAAAGTGCCCTGCAGATGGAGCCAGCTGCTTTCCAGGCTTTGTACTCTGCTGAGAAGCCAAAGCTGGAAGATAAGAACCTCATTTTCTTCTGTCATCTGGGCAAGAGGGGATTCCAGGCCACACAGTTGGCCAGGGGCCTTGGATACACTGGGTATGGAGTAGATGGCTAGCTGGGGAGTGACTGGGGACTCCCTCCAGGGCCTGTCCTTCCCTCACCCCTCTTTGTCTCCACAGGGCTTGCAACTACGCTGGGGCCTATAGAGAATGGTTGGAGAAGATGGGTTAGACGATGGTTTACTGATTGCACCCTCTTCCTCTCAAATGACACTCCGTGGTGACCTTTACTAGAAGTGAGGAAGGGGCTGACTTGCTGGGTTGGGCAACTCCTTGTAGTGCCATGCACACCAAAAATCAAATAAAGAGCATTTAATCAAAGTCTTGGAAGCATTTAATTTGTCATATGGACTGAAAACAGGTCCAGTCTTAACCTAGACTTCAACTCAGCCCTGGGTCCTGTCTCCTTCCAGTGTTTATCTACCCACAACCTTCCCCACCCCACAATACATTTAAAAAAAAAAAAAAACAAACCAAACCAAATTCATCACCATCAAGTCGATTCTGACTCATGGCGACCCCATGTGTTACAGAGTAGAACTGCTCCATAGGGTTTTCTTCGCTGTAATCTTTATAGAAACAGATCACAAGGCCTTCTGTGGTGCTGCTGGATGGGTTTGAACTGCCACCCTTCGGGTTAGTCGAGAGCAAACCACTTGCACCTCCCAGGGACCTTTCCCCAGGTAGATACCAGCAGCTTTTATTGAGAGACTACAGTTCTTCAGAGGCAGTGCTTGGTTCAGTGGTAGAATTCTCGCCTTCCATGCAGGAGACATGCAGGAGACCCAGGTTTGATTCCTGACCAATGCACTTCATGTACAGCCACCACTCATCTGTCAGTGGAGGCCATGTGTTGCTATGATGGTGAACAGGTTTCAGTGGAGCTACCAGACTGTCTTAGGTTGGGTTCTCTAGAGGACCAAAACCAGTGAAGTGTATATATAAATATATATAGAAAGATTTATTTTGAGGAAATGACTCACACAATTGTGGAGGCTGGCAAGTCCCAAATCCGTGAGTCAGGCAGCAGGCTGGAGGCTTCTGATTCACGCAGTTGCAGGGGCTAATGAACCCAAAATCTGCAGGTCAAGCTCTTCTTGTCCCAAGAGCTGGAGGTCAGACTATGAGACGAATGCAGGATCAAGAGAGAGAGAGCTTTGCCAGAACATCCATTTATATCATGGATGCAGGCCACACCCCCAAGGAAACTCCTCTTCCAACTGATTGGCTGCTCACATCGGATTACAAAGTGGGAGATGATTAAATAGTTATCTGGCAAACCACTGAGAATTACAGCCTAGCCAAATTGACATTAACCATCACAGTCCACCCCTTGTCAACTTGGCGTCTATACACACCTCCTTAAACCATACATCATCTCTAAATAAAGACAATTACAGAGTAATACTTGTGCTGAACATGGTACAACTAACGTGTACAACCAAAAAACACACTAGCCCTGTTTACATCTTATATTTTATAATGAGTAATGGGATCAGGGAAGGAAGAAAACAAAGATATTTATTATATACACATATCTATGTACACACAGGAGCCCTGGTGACTTAGTGGTTAAGAACTATGGCTGCTACCCAAAAGGTTGGCAGTTCAAGTCCACCAACCACTCCTTGGAAACCCTATGGGGTGGTTCTGCTCTGTCCTGTAGGGTCACTAGGAGTCAGAATCGACTCAAAGGCAATGAGTTATGGGTTATGTACACATATGTATAACAAAACAAGGCAGAGATACTCATAACAATTACAGTCCTCGTTTCTGCAATTAGTCACACAGTCATAGCTGGTATTTAGAACTACCTTCTTCCACCACACATTCCGTATCCCCTTTGCCTTCAGCTGGTCATGGTTCTTTTATGCGGTGCCTGAGCTGTGACTCTGAAGCCCTGAGCTCATTCCTTTCTTTCTCCACTTTGTCTAGTGAAAGTAGGACCAACCACCCAGCTTCTTCATACTTGTCAGTCTAACAAAAAGGCTGGAAAGCATCAAATACACGATCACTCAGAGTCTTGTCTCACAAACATTTGATCCAATGGTGGTGATACTTCGCATATTTCTATTGTCACCTCACGTCATGGATTACCAGCGCCCTCTTCACTACTAGAGAGAGTCATTAGTGCCTTTAAGATGTGCCAGTCTTGAGAACCAATTCAGGAAACTCATCCTTAAGATTTTGTTCCTCTAGAATCACTCCTGGTACCAAATGTCTTAGGCTGGATTCTCCAGAGGAGAAAAACCAGTGAAGTGTACATATACGTATAGAGAAAGATTTATTTTGAGGAAACTGTTCATGCAGTTGTGGAGGCTGGCGAGTCCCAAATCTGTCAGTAGGTGGCAGGCTGGAGGCTTCTCCTGACTCACCTGGTTACAGGGGCTGACAAACCCAAAATCTGGAAGTCAGGCTGCAGGCTGCTGCTTCACGGGGTTGTGGGAGCTGGTGAATCCAAAATCTGCAGTTTAGGCGGCAGGCTGAAGGCTTCTCAAGTCCCAAGAGGGGAGGTCAGACTATGATGAGACGAATGCAGGACTGAGAGAGATTTGCCAGAACATCCGTTTACATCATGGATGCAGGTCACACCCCCAAGGAAACTCTTCTTCCAACTGATTGGCTGCTGTGGTGAAATGAGTTCCTTTATGTGGCCTTTTCCTTTGGTTCTTTGGAAAACAGCTTGAAAGATTCCCCCCCACCCCCCAGGCCCAGGGGAGTTACCTTTGCCCTAGTTTTCTACCCCGGAGGGTTTGTTACTTTTGTCAAAGTTGATTGACATTTCCTGGATAAGCTGTAAACAAGGATGGTGTCTTAGTCACCTAGTGTCACTCCAACAGAAATACCACAGGTGGATGGTTTTAACAAAGAGAAGTTTTTTTCCTCACAGTTAAAGTAGGCTAAAAGGCCAAATTCAGGGCGTCAGCTCCAGGGGAAGGCTTTCTCTCTCTCTCGGCCTTCTCATCAGTTTTCCCCCAGACTAGGAGCTTCTCCGTGCAGGGACCCCGGTCCAAAGGACACGCTCTGCTCCCGGCACTGCTTTCTTGATGGTATGAGGTCCCCCTGTCTCACTGCTCACTTCTGTCTTTTACATCTGAGGAGATTGCCTCAGGACACAATCCAGTCTTGTAAATTGAGTCCTGCCTCACTAACACAACTGCCGCCCACCCTTCCTCATTAACATCATAGAGGCAGGATTTACCACATATGGGAAATCACACAATACTGGGAATCATGGCCCAGCCAAACTGATACACACATTTTTGGGGGGACATAATTCAATCCGTGACAGATGGTTTGATACTTTTTGTCTGGTCCTGGGCTGCAGCCTGCCCTATGATTGGTATGCAGCTTACACGGACTGGTCAATATATTATGCGAATTAATTGACTATGAAACCAAAAAACCAAACCGTCTGCAGTCAAGTTGATGCTGACTCATAGCGACCCTATAGGCCAAAGCAGAACTGCCCTATAGGGTTTCCTAGGCTGTAATCTTTACAGAAGCAGACTGCCATATCTTTCTCCCACAGAGCAGCTGATGGGTTTGAACCACCGACCTTTTGGTCATCAGCTGAGTGTTTAACCACTGCACCACCGGGGCTCCTTTGAAGTGACTATAGACTACGCAAACTAAGTGACTATAGCCTACTATGCAAATGAAGTATCTGTGGCCTCCCAAAAGGGGATTGGTCAGTTTGTGGCCCTGGTGGGAGGGCCATGCCTTGAAATTGACAAGGAGTTTGCTTATATATGCAGCTATCCCCTCAAAAGTTAGCAGACAGAAGCAGAAGGAAGGAAGAAGAGAGAAGTAGCAGAGAGAGAAGAGGCAAGGAACCTCCTAAAAGGGCTGTCATACAGGTCAAGAGCTGTGACACTGAAGCTAGATAGCAAGAGGCCCAGAAGGGGCGCTGCGGCAGAGTTGATGGTGACAGCAGAAACGTGCTGCTAGGAATGCAACTAAGAGAGCTGAACAAAACTGCTCCACTGGCTGTGAGCTGGGTCGGTTGGCAGTGGAGAGGCTGAAGGCAGAGAGGCCTGTCCTCAGGGGCCTGAGAGGAAACCTGTCCTGAGGGGGCCAAGAGGAGGTGTGCATGGCTGAGAGGGGACATGCATGGCAGAGAGAAGGGCCGGCTTGTTTGCAGTGCTGAGAGAGCTGTCCTGCACTGAAGAGGGGAGGGATGTGTTCTCCACTTCAGGGGAGCCTGCCAGACTTTGCCTGCGTGCTTCCTGATCTTGCCTTGTACCTTGTTACTTCCTAAATAAACCACTTAACTGTAAGTATGATCTGTGAGTTCTCTGTGGCCATTGCAATGAATTATCGAACCCAGTAGAGAAGGAGAGAGTGCCGTGGGAGGGATGGCTGGTGTCAAAGTTGGTAAAAAGTTTGGAGAGTGGAGGTATGTCTGACCTCCACCTCATAGGAATTAGCTTTGGGCTGATCCTGGTTATTATCCCCCCAGAAGTTAGACAGGTTCTGATGCTACTACTACTATCTTTTACAGCTGCTCACATTTGATCACAAAATGGGAGGTGGTTACATACTGTCTGCCAAACTACTGAGAACCAGAGTCTAGCCAGGCTGACACATAACATTAACCATCACACAGATGAAGACGGACTAGGAAAAAAGACCTGGTGATCTACTTCTGAAAATCAGCCATTGAAAACTCTATGGGTCATAACAGTCTGATCAGTTGCCACAGGGATGGTGCAGGACTGGGCGGGGTGTTGTTCTGTTGTGTATGGGGTTGCCAAGAGTCAGGAACAACTCAATGGCCGCTAACAACAACAAAAATTCTCCTGGAACAGTTGTTTTCAGCCCAGGATGCACATCAGAATCACGTGGATAGCAGGAAAAAAAAAAAAAAAAAAGCTTGAGCCCCATCTCAGATTCAGAATCTGAGCGTTAGTGGTTTTATAAGCCCCTCAGGTGAGTCTAACATGCTGTCAGGAGTGGGAACCACTGTTATTCTTGTACTTATTGTCCATAAGTGCTTTTGCACTAAAATGGCAGAGTAGTTGCAACAGAGACTGTATGTTCTGCAAAGCCTAAGATATTTACTATCTAACTGTCTTAGTCATCTAGTGCTGCTATAACAGAAGTGCCATAAGTGGATGGCTTTAACAAACAGAAATTTATTCTCTCACAGTCTAGTAGGCTACAAGTCCAAATTCAGGGCATCAGCTCTAGGGGAACACTTTCTCTGTCAGCTCTGGAGGAAGGTCCATGTCATCAATCTTCCTTTGGTCTGGGAGCCTCTCTGTGCAGGAACCTCAGGTCCAAAGGACGCGCTCTGCTCCCGGCACTGCTTTCTTGGTGGTGTGAGGTTCCCATGTGTCTCTGCTTACTTCTCTCTTTTATATCTCAAAAGAGATTGGCTTAAGACACTATCCAATTTTGTATACCTTGTCAGTAAACCTGCCACTAATCCATCTTATTAGATAATAGTGATTGAACTTACAACACATAAGGAAATCACATCAGATTACAAAATGGAACAGTTATAAATACTGGGAATCATGACCCAGCCAAGTTGACAGGTATTTTTGGGGGACACAATTCAATTCATGACACTGACCCTTTACATAAAAATTTTCCAACCCTTGGTCTAGACCTTCGGGTCCTCACTCCCAACCTCACTTCCCTCAGACTTTGTCATTGGGTTGAGGAAATGAGAGAGGACCGTCCTCAGGCTGTTGAGTGAGGGAATGGAGGGCACTCTTCATCCCTATAGGTGTGTCTGACACAGATAACAGGGGTTAGGACCCCTTCCTGTGCCACCAAAAACAGGTCACAGTTCTTATCAACATTGTTCTCAGATTCCACACTAGACTTAACAAAATTTAATTGGTTAAAAAAAATGAAACCAGCACATGCTTACTGAAACAAAATTCAACACTACAAAATAGGTATGTAACTTTCCTGTAGCATCATGCATAATTTGATACATATCCTTCCAGACCTTTTTCATATTTTGATGACAGGATTTTAACGTAAGTTTGATTTTTTAAATTTTATTCCTTTATCCATGGAAGAGAACGCTGGGTCAAAGATGGACCCAATTTTCTGAAGAAATTCCTTCAGACATTTCCTCCTTCCTCGCCTTTCTCTCGTCCCTCTCTCCTCTTCCTTTCTCCCTTCTGGAAAGTACCCAGTCCTCCTACACCTTTTATTGCACTGTCCACACTCCATACTCTATAAAATCTCCCATTCCTCTGGCTCTTCAGCTTCTCTGTCCCAGAGCCTTACTCTCTCCCTGGGCTAATCACAATATATTATTATCTGAGGTTAGCCAGACATCGTTGGGTCTGGAGGTAAAGTTGAAATATGCGAAAGCATCTAGCTTAGGGTCCGGCAAGCAGTAGGTGTGAGTTAACCTTTCGCCAAATATCCAAATCCCTTTCCCTTTCATTCTCAGACTAGTTGGGAAGTTTTTCCTGAGGTCTAATTTCCTTCTTTCTTTGAGTCTTAACTGTTCTAATCCCTCTCCACGAGTCTTTTATTATTCCTTTTATTATTATTATTACTGAGGCATACTTTACCTACAATAAAATGCACAGTTCTTAAGTGTTCAGTTCATTGAGTTTTGACATTTGTATGCTTCCTTGTAACCACCACCCAAACCAAGATATAGAACACTGTAATTCTCAGGAATTTCCCTTGGCCTCTTTCCAGTCAATTCCATCCCCTCTCTCTTTCTGAGCAGCTGCTTTCTATCTTTTATGACCATAAATTAGTTTTCTAAAGCCCCCTTTCTCGCCTGCCAACTCATACTGTTTTCTTTCCTCAATTTAATAGCTGTGCAGGGTTAAAGAAAATCCTAGAAGTAAAGTGACCAGGTCCTGTACATGACCATGCCCTCTGGTTTGATCATTGTTGAGAAAACATTCTTCTTTCTCCCTCATTAATTTTTAGGTTCATAACCCTGATGGGCTGTTCCAACCCATTACCTTACCTTTCAAAGTTCTCTTTCCCTTTCCTCACAGCTGACAATATGTCAGCCAGTGAGGCTGAAGATCTAGAGTTTACCAGATATATGCAATTGTGGGATACCTACTTCTGCTTTCCTTCTCATACTTAATTAGATCCGCGGTACAGTGAATTACTTAATACTTAATATGGCCCTTCTAGTCAGAGTCTTTGTAACTCCCACTAAATGACTGGGTGGGGCTGTGAAAATAAGGTGCTTGTGGCCCACCAAGGGGATTGGATAGCTTGGTAATAATGTAAATAAGGTGAATGGAATATGGTGCACCCCGCAGGTGGGGGTGGGACCATACAAATAAAGTGTGTGGAACCCTAATGAGGAGACTGGTCAATTTTGCCATCTTGCTAGGCTTAAAAGAGAGCCAATCACAGAACAGAGGGGGACCTTACTACCACTGAGAAAAAAGGGCTACGAGTAGAGTGCGTCCTTTGGACCCAGGATCCCTGCGCTGAGAATCTCCTACACCCAGGAGGCAGAGAGAGAGCTGTAACACCAGAAACAGTGAGAAGCAGCGGCAGAGAAATGGCAGCAGCAGAGGCAGCCAAACCAGAAGGCCAGCAGGAGGCAGTACAGTGGGCTTTCTGGCCCATGGAGCAAGAAAGCTGGGCACCTTCTGGCAGGAGGCTTGCTGGTGGACTGGGGTGCTTCTGGGCACTTATTGGTGGAGCTAGCTTGCCGATGGAGTCACAGAATTGACTGCCTTCAGGCCAAGGCTTATTGGGGCAGTGAGGTGCCTCCAGGTGCTTCTTGGCAGAGCTAAAAGAGCCTTGTAACACTTGCCCGAGAAGAGCAGAGGCCAGGCTGGCCCAAGAGGCCTAAGAGGTCCAAAAGGCCTCAGACCAAGAAGCCAAGGGCCAGGGAGAGGCCTGAGAAGAGATCATCCGGATGGAAGAACTGTATCCTCAGTCATTTCTGATACTGAATTGTAACCTATTACTTCTCTAATAAACGGCATAATCGTGAGTATTGTCTGAGTTCTGTGTGGCCATTGCAGTGAATTATTGAACCCATCATGGGAGTAGAGAGGGCTGTGGGAGGATGGTTGGTGGCAGAATTGGTAAAAAGGTCGGAGAGAGAGGTGTGTCTGACCTCTGCCTCATAGGAATTAGACTTGGGCTGTTGATCTTGATTCTACTCCCCCTTGTGAAGGTAGAGGAGGTCAGACAACACCTCCGCATTATCTGTTTTTCCAAGATCCCTTCCCCTTCTGCATACTTCATCTATCCCAGGTTTGGCTTATCACATACATGTGTCGTCATATCTACACTACACTTTCATTGCTGGTTTGCATGTCTCTCCCAACTGATTGTGAGCTCCTCAAAGGCAGGAACTGTCTGCCATTGTCTTACATCCAATGCCCGGCACCATGGGTTCTTAGTAGGGGTTTGTTGTGGCTCACTAGCTGCCCAGCCTTCAGAGTCTTCTAATTTCAGCCTTTCTGAAACATCACTGCCTGCTCAATCTTAAAATAACACTTTTATCTTATCGGTCAGAGTTGATGATTTACAATAGGTCCTTGTTGCGTAGTGCTTCAAACAGAGACTCAGCCTGGCCTTTTGAGCAATCTGTAATCTAGATCTGGAGTCACTCTGTGCCTTTTTAAACTTATCTTCCAGTGCCTGCTCCCATCAGGCTGGTCTCCTTAAGTAGACCCTCTTCCTTCCTGATGCTGGCCTTCACTCACTATTTCCCCTGTTTGGGGAGCTTCCAATCTCCTTTGTCCCAGCAGTCTGAATTTCACAAGAATTAGAAGAATGTATTTGGCAGGAGATGTGCAGTCCTACATCAAGAGGGCTTTTAAACTGAAGAAGAAGGGAGAAAAATAATCAGATAAAACTATATACTTGAATTCCATGAAGGAGACCGTGGATGAGGTACACACCTCTACTGTAGCACTTATCACACTGCATTATAACTTGTGTGGCTCTCTGCCTTTAGTTTGGGCTCTTTAAGAGGAGGGACTGTTTATTTCATTTTTGTATTGGCCAACGATTAAACCACACCTTGGCACAGAGGAGATACTTAGTAGATGTTGAATTTTTATTAAAGTGTTTACGGATTCCAAGGGGAAAAAATGCAAAGGAGAAAGTTGGGAACAATACTCATGAATGGTAGGATGCTATTGTGGAAAGGGCAAAGGCTATCTATGAGTTACAAAGTTTGGAGTTCCAGGTATGGCTTAATGCTACTGAGTGGTCACTGCAAGTTACTTTTAACTATTCTGATTCATTTTCCTTATCTGTAAATGAGTAAAATGGGGGTCATAGACTGATTTCCTTGTATTGTGAGAGTTTAATGGGATAACATTCAAAGTACCTGTCATATTGTTGTTTGCTGCCATCCAGTTGGCCAATTCATTGCAACCCCATGTACAATGAAATTATACTGTTGTAATCGATAGGGTTTTCACGGGCTGATTTTGGGAAGTAGATTGCCAGACCTTCTTCCTAGTCTGTCTTTAGTCTGGAAGCTCTGCTGAAACCTGTTCTGCATCATAGCAACATGCAAGCCTCCACTGAAAGATGGGTGGTGGCTGAGTTTGAGGTGCATTGGCTGGGAATCGAACTTGGGTCTCCCACGCGGAAGGCAAGAATCCTACCACTGAACCACCACTGCCCCCACCTGTCATGTAGAACTTAATGGATTTAGAGAGCTTTATGAGTATAAATAATGAACACCAGAAGGCAAATATAATAACATAGACATAATTGAAACTTGATGGAAGGGAAGTTGTGACTAGCAATGGAAAAGTATGTCATATTAAAAGGAAAATATATTTAATAGACGAGTCAGACATCATAAGTGTGCAGCTCAATGAGTGTTTACAAAGTGAACACACCCATTTAACCACCACCGTTGTCAGCAAATATAAGCTGTATGATTTGAATCCTTTAAAATACGTTGAGACTTGCTTTATGGCTAAAAATATGGTCAAATTTTATAAATGTTCCATGAACACTTGAAAAGAGGGCGTAATCTGCAGTTTTTGGGCACAGTGTTCTATATATGTCAATTAGGTCTGGTTTATCAATTATATTGTTCAAATCTATATCACTACTGATTTTTTTTTGTCTGCTTCTTCTATCAGCTACTTAGACAGGTGTGTTTAATCTCTCATTATGATTTGGATTTTTCTGTTTCTCTTTTTTAGTTCTGTCAGTTTATGTATTTGGAAGCTATGTTATTTGATATATATACAAATTTAGAATTGTTATATCTTCCTCCTGAAGTGATCCTATTTTCGTTATTCCCTTTTTGTCTCTGGTGATGCTTCTTGACTTAAAGTCTATTTTGTCTGACATTAGTATAACTACATCAGCTTTACTTTGGTTACTGTTTGCACGGGATTAATAGACCATGCCTCCTGGAATTCATATTAACCAAGAAGAAAACACTAAGCACAGTTAGACCTAAGCAGTAGGCTATGGAAAAGTAGATTTTTAAAGTTCAGAGAAAACAGATGTTGAGCTCATGGCAAGAGACTAAAGAGAACATGAATCAAGAAGGTTGAGAGTCCTCAGAAACAATACTTGAGACCATATTTCCCAGTGGGGAGTTCTTCTAGCTCACTTATTCTACTAGTACTCCAATTCCTAATCATATTCCTCACGCTCTCCAGTCCTCCAGTTAATTGACCTCACTAATTTTTTCACTATCCATCACCCTCCTGATGCCCTCATTTCCCTCCATTTTCAGGTTAGATTTGTTGGTTTATTATTATCATCATTCTTTCACATATCTAGGAATAAACTTATCAAAAAAGTTCAAGACTTATATAAAGAAAATGTTAACACACAATAAAAGACCTAAAAAGAAGACTTACACAAATGAAAAGACTTAAAAGGTTCTTGGATAGGAAGACTCAATTTCATAAATATATCAGTTTACTGAAAAACAAGAATAGCCAGAAAAATTAGATACAGAGCATCAATGAGGGGGAGCAAGCCTTACCAGGTATTAAAATATATCATAAAGCCTTAGTAATTAAAAGCCGTGGTGGGGCAGTGGTTAAGAGCTACAGCTGCTAACCAGAAGGTTGGCAGTTCGATCCACCAGGTGCTCCTTGGAAACTCTATGGGGCAGTTCAACTCTGTCCTGTAGGGTCGCTATGAGTTGGAATCGACTCGACGGCAATGGGTTTGGTTTTGGTTTTGGTTTTAGTAATTAAAATAATGTGAATGGATAGATCGATGGGCTCCATACCTCACATCA
This sequence comes from Trichechus manatus latirostris, assembly GCF_000243295.1. Taxonomy (NCBI): domain Eukaryota; kingdom Metazoa; phylum Chordata; class Mammalia; order Sirenia; family Trichechidae; genus Trichechus; species Trichechus manatus. Next base: position 375,247 of record NW_004444224.1, read on the forward strand.
TACACCAAGATAAATTTCAAATGAATTAAAGATTTAAAGTAAAAAATGGAAACTATGAAGACTTTTTTCATTACCTTAAAGTGGGGGAAGTCATTTCTAACTATGACTCAAAAGTTAGAAGCATAAAAGGAAAGACTGATAAATAAAGCTACAACACAAACAAGCAAAAGCTTTCTGCATGCTTAAAAAAAAAACCCCAACATAATCTAAGTCCAAATACAAACAGCAAAGTGAGAAAAACATATTCAACTTGTAACATGTACAAATGGTTAATTCTTGAATATATAAAGAGCCTCTAAAAATGGGTCATAAAAAGACAACTATCCCAATAAAACAATGGGTAAAACATATGAAGAGACAGTTCACAGACTACAAATGGCTCTTAAACCTAGAGGGATACTCAACTCACTCATAATAAGAGATGTGCAAATTAAACTAAACTGAGGTATCAATTTTCACTTATGAGATTGGCAATATTTCAAATGTTTGAAAAACTCTTTTAGCAAGACTGTGAGAAACAGGCATATTAACAGATTTTGCAAATATGAATTGGTACAACTGTTACAGAGGGCAATTTGGCTATGTCAATCAAAATAATGACCTAATATGCCCTTTGACCCAGTATTCCCATTTCTGGAGATTTATACTACAAATAAGCTTGCACCCATGTGAAATATGTGTTTATTCATTATATTTTCTGTTTTAGCAGAAGACAGGGAGTAATTCAAGTATTCATAAATTAAAAGTGTCTAAATAAATAGCACTACAAGCACACATTAGAATATTATGTAGCTGTAAAAAAGAAATGAGGAAGCTCTCAGTGTACTCATATGAAAGCTCTCCAAGACACACTGTTAGGTGAAAATAATGTAGTATGCTACCCTTTGCGTTAAAAAAAAAAAAAAAAAGGTAATAGCATATATATTTATAATTGCTCATATCCACAAAATGAAACTCTGGAAGGACACAGAATAAAAGTCAATTCCTTGCAAATTTCTTTAGCATCCTTGCTGCTTTCTCGCTTCATCACTTGCTTAGGAAAACCCCAACCACGATTAAACCCAACTAACCTTACTACAGTCCCTGGTGGTGCCAATGGTTAAGCACGTGGATGCTAATGGAAAGGTTGGAGGTTCAACTCCACCTAGAGGCATCTCAAAAGAAAGTCCTGGCGAGCTACTTCTGAAAGACTGGATTGCAACTTTTTTTTTAACTTTTTAACCTTACTCTATCCCTGCAGTTGAACAGCTGCAGTAAAACTCACACCAATTTGCCTGCTCTGTCTTTACATTTATGTCCAAAATATCTAGATGGCATTTAACACTGCTCACTATTCCTAATATACTTCCCTAATGTCTTCAGTCTCTGCCTCTATAAAACCACCATTTTCCGTTTCTCCCTACTCTTCAAATCTCCTAAACTTCCTTTTCCCTCTATGCTCGTCTTTTTTTTTACTGTTGTAGTTTAAGTGAAAGTTTTACATTTCAAGTTAGTTTCCCATACAAAAATTTATACATGCATTGTTATGCGACCCTATTGCTCTCCCTATACTGTGACAGCACACCCCTTTCCACCCGATTCCCATGTCCATTCAACTAGCTCCTAACCCTCTCTGCCTTCTTATCTCCAGACAGAAGCTGCCCATCTAGCCTCACGTATCAACTTAAGCTAAGCACACTCTTCATGAGTATCATTTTATGTCCCACAGTCCAGCCCAATCTTTGTCTGAAGAGTTGGCCTCGGGAATTGTTTTAGTTCTGGGTTGACAGAGAGTCCGGGGGCCATGCTTTCTGGGATTCCTCCAGTCTCAGTCAGACCACTAAGTCTGGTCTTTCTATTACAATTTGAGTTCTGCACTCACCTTACTCCTGCTCCATCAGGGACTCTCTGTTGTGTTCCCTGTCAGGGCAGTCATTGGTGGTAGATGGGCACCATCTAGTTCTTCTGGTCTCAAGATGATGCAGTCTCTAATTTATGTGCCGTTTCTGTCCCTTTCTGTTTCCTTGTGTCTTTGGTGTTCTTCATTCTCCTTTACTGAGACCAGTGGATGCATCTCAGATGGCTGCTCACTAGCTTTTAAGACCCCAGATGCCACTCACCAAAGTAGGATGCAGAACATTTTCTTAATAAACTTTGTTATGCCAATTGACCTAGATGTCCCCTGAAAGCATAGTCCCCAGACCCCTGCCCCTGTTACTCTGTCCC
>NW_004444224.1:377551-390126 GCF_000243295.1 Trichechus manatus latirostris
ATACAATATTTGTCCTTCTGTGACTGACTAAATTCACTCAGCATAATGTCCTCCAGATTTCTCCATGTTATGTTTCACAGCTTCATCGTTGTTCTTTATTGTTGTGTAGTATTCCATTGTGTGAATATACCATAATTTGTTTATCCATTCGTCCGTCGATGGGCACCTAGGTTGTTTCCATCTTTTTGCTATCGTGAACAGGGCTGCAATGAACATGGGTGTGCATATATCTATTCGTGTGATGCTTCTTATTTCTCTAGGATATATTCCTCTACGCTTTTCTTGTGTGGAGTGAGAAGTCGACCTAAATGACCTCTAATATGACCCTTCTACCTAAAGACTATGATCCGTGTTAGAGTTCCTTTAAGCCCCTACTGAAGTCTCACTGTCTCAATGTTCTTCCTGACAATAACACCCCACAGTGATTGTTCTCTTCTCCGAGCTCTTCCCTCCCCTACTCTTCACTCTAGTATTTAACTTTGTATATATATGTATCTCTCCAAGACTTGGAATTCCTTTGAGGGTAAAGAACAGAGCTTTGCACATAGTAGCACTCAAATATTTGTTTCAATTTAGTAACATGAAGTTTCTCTTTTGATTACATATTGTCTTGGAAGTGGACTGTAAGGCAAGTATTGTGGTTTATATTTATTTGTATTCCCTGGAGCCCCGGTGGCATAATGGTTAAGAGCTCAGCTGCTAACCAAAAGGTCAGCAGTTCAACTCCACCAGCTGCTCCTTGGAAACCCTATGGGGCAGTTATACTCTGTCCTATAGGGTGACTATGAGTTGGAACTAACTCGACGGCACCTAACAACAACAATATAGCACCTAGTAGGAGTCCCTGGGTGGTACAAATGACTAATGTGCTCAGCTGCTAACTGAAATGCTGGAGGTTTGAGTCCTCCCAGAGGTGCCTTGGAAGAAAGGCCTGGAGATCTACCTCTGAAAAATCAACTACTGAAAATCCTGTGGAGACATAGAGGCTGGATGAACCCCCGCCCCCCGCCCCCGCCAAAAAAAAAAAAAACAAAAAACAAAAAAAACAACTATTGCCCTAAGATAATCTTTAAACTTTAAACCACACACACACAAAACAAAACAAAAACCTGAAGTCTTCTTAAAACCAAAAAATACTTTAGCTTAACTAGTAAAGAATGTCTACCTTGAGCTCTATGCTCTTTTACGGCCTATCTATATGGGATCAAATTGATAACAGCCACTTGAAAGATTAGATAGGAACCTTAGGAGGCACTGAGTTTATCTTAATGGGGGAGGAACAACTCAGAAAAGGAGGGTGAGAATGGTTGCACAACTCAAAGAATGTTATCAATGTCACTGAATTACACATGTAGAAACTTGAATTGGTGTATGTATTTCCTGTGTGTATTCTCAACAGCAACAATAACAAAAATAAATTATTAAAAAAAAAAAAAGATTACAGCCAAGAAAACTCTACATGGGGTTGCCATGAGTTTAGGGCTGACTCCATGGCAGCTAACAACAACAATCACGACTAAGCATGGGGAAAAAACTGGAAAAAGTACCAAATTACTAATATTTTAAATTTCCTTTATTTTGTTACATTAATATTAAAAACAGTTCTACTCTGATACACATAGGGGTCGCCATGAGCTGGAACTGATTTGATGACAACTGGTAATGGTATTGGTATAGCACCTAGTAGATACTTGATAGGAGCCCTGGTGGCGCAGTGGTTAAAGTGCTCAGCTGCAAACTGAAAAGTCAGCGCCTGGAACCCACTAGCCGCTCCTCAGGAGAAAAGACCTGGTGATCTGTTCCCATAAAGATTACAGCCTGGGAAACCCTATGGGGTCAGTTCCACTCTGTCCTGTGAGGTGCTATGAGTCGGAATCAACTCGATGGCACTCAACAACAGGTGTTTGATAAACGTTGCTTTGAATGGGTGGAACCAGAAGTGGACATTCAGCCCAAGAGACGTGGACAAAGGAATGAGAATGAAGGTGAAAGAGGCAAAAGGTCAAAGAATGCCTCTCTTTTGGGTAAGAATGTGGACATTCTACTTCCTGCAATGAAAAAATGTGTTCAGGAAATATTTCCATAGTAAACCTGTTTATGCTTAATACAGTTGCAATAAAATCACTGTAAAGTCGAAACTAGAAATAGTAAAGGTGTTGAATATGAGTTTCAATTAAAAATGATTTAACAATATAAATATTAGCAGTAGGCTGGTGTATCAACATTTGTTGTTGTTAGTTGTCATGGAGTCAGCTCCAGCTCATGGCAACCTTATGTGTAAACAGAACATTGCCTGGTCCTGTGCCATGTTCATGATCTTTGATATACTTGAGCCCATTGTTGTGGCCACTGTGCCAATCCATCTCTTGGAAGGTTTCCCTTGTTTTTGCTGACCCTCTACTTGACTAAACATGATGTCCTTTTCTAGCAATTGGTCTTCCCTGATGACTTGTCCAAAGTAAGCAAGATAAAGTTTCCCCACCTTTGCTTCAAAGGAGCATTCCGGTTTTACTTCTAGGTTGGGTGGTTTGTTCTTCTGGCAGTCCATGGTATATTCAGAATTCTTCGCCAAGACTACAATTCAAATGCATCAATTCTCCTTCTGTTTTCTTTTTTCATGGTCCAGCTTTCGAACGCAATAAGAAGTGACTGAAAAGACCATGGCTTGGGTCAGGCACACCTTAGTCATCGAAGTGACATCTGTGCTTTTTAGAACTTTAAAAAGGTCTTTTGCAGATTTGCACAAACAGTATGATGTTTGATTTCTTGACTGCTGCTTCCGTGGGTGTTGACTGTTCATCCAAGTAGAGTGAAATCCTTGGTAATAACATAGTTTACAGAAAAAGGGAGTCTTAACCTCCAACTGTTAGAGTGAGAAGACAAATAATTCTGAAAAACAGGGTCTTCCTGATGGATCAAACGTGTAAAAGATATATCCAGTCACCCACAGAGATGTTTATGGAGCAACCGTAGGTCAGTGTGTATTATCTCGGTGTGTTTTATGCACAGCTGTTTAAAGTTCTTCTCGCGATGTTATTCTGCTTTTCCTGCTTTTGAGTTGAGCGCCCCCTTCCGCTGTCTTTTCCCTTTTCTATTACTTTCCGCCTATGCAACCCAACTCTCAAAGCCTGTGGATGCTGCGGGTGGGGTCCACGGAGGAACACGGTTTCGGGGTGGCGTTTCCTGGTCCCCTCCGTCCCCCCATCAGTGTGTTCTTCATTCGCTAAGGGACGGGACCAAGGTTTCTGCAGCATCCAGCAATTTACATTAAAACAAACAACAAAAAGCAAAATCCAGCCCCTCTCCCGCGACTCCCAAAGTACAACTACTTTCCCTACTTGCTTTGAGGTATCCCTCAAGTCTTCCAGCTCCAATTCAGAACGCAGCCAGTCAGAAAGTCCCTACTTCAGGCGCACCGCCCAATCAGAGTGCCCTCACCTGCCGACGGTGTGGAATTCGTCTCCTTACGAGATAGTCTCCTGAGCCAATCAGAGGAAGCTACAGCTTGGACCGGCGCCGATTCGGCCCCGGGGGGTGGGTAGTGGGAGGAGTCGCACCTGGCTGCGGTAAATCACTCAACGGAGCGGCAGCTCCCTTCACCAGTCAGAATTGTAGGGGCGGGGCACCGACCAATCGGACGGGGCGGGCAGGGCCGGGAGGGGCTCAACCTGGCCGCTGGAGTTTAGTGCGGGCGCGGCAGTTCGTGAAGCGTTGTCTCTTCTTAGGGCTGCGGCGGCGGCTAGCGTATCGGAATCCTGTTCGTGATGGCGACAAAAGCGAGAGTCGAGAGGAAACAGTTGCTTCTCTTCACGCTGGCGATCCTGTGTAAGTTCCTGGAGTTTTGGGAGGAATCATCGGTGGGTCGGGTCAGAAGTTGGAGGAAGCGCTCCCCACGCCCCTTGCTCGAGGGAGGGGAGGAGTTCGGAAACCTTCCTGCCTCCCCCTTGTCCTCTTTTCCACCCCTGGCTCGTCCCTCTTCTGTCCCCTCCCCCGCACCCTGGTGAGTGGCTCCCCTCCCCCACACTGGTGAGATGTGACCCCTCCCCTTAGACCCACTAGGAGGGAGCTGCTCCTCCGCAGGCAAGCCAGCGGGGGCTTCCTACCCTTTCAGTCCTCACAAACTGGTGAGAACCGGTGGGCGAGGGTCCTTCCCTTATACATCTACCTAACCATCCTCCTCCACACGCTCCTGGGAAGGGCCGTCCTGTCCCTCCTAAAACGCACCCAATATCCACAAACGACTCAAGAGAAGCCTCTCTCCTCTCCCCTTTGACTTCCTTGGCTCCTGGGTGCTCTGCTTCTTAAGGGCCCTCAGAGAAAATCTAATGGAGATGGAGTGGGATGGAAGTCTCTTCTCTGGCTGTTGCTGAAGGGGTCTCTAGCGTCCCTGGATAGCTTTACCAGAGGGTCGGGTTGCATTGGTTGTTCTGGGAACAGTGTCTGGGTGCAGAGTCTGAAAAGGTGCTAACATTGAATCCGAAGCTAACCTTGAACCCAGAGCACATCATTTACAGCTCCTTTCTAGAATAACAACCTCCGGAGTCCTTAATAAATACTGTTGACTGAGTGACTATTCCCAGGGGGAGGAGATGTCTGCTAGTTGGCTGAATTCTCCTCAGAGCCAAAACTCTACCCTCCCCCTGGCTGTGTACTAAGAGTTTTTGTTTTCTTTGTAAACTCTCTTTCCTCTGGAACAATGTGAGTGAGACTCACTTGCGGGGGTATGCTTCTGTCTGTCATGTGTTTATGTGGGTCTGAGTGCAGTCGGCTGGGTTGCGCTTAGTCAGCCTGTGTCAACACCTGGACGTGTATATGTCTGATTCCCAAGTGTGTGTGCACATGCTTGTGTGGAGTTGTGTCAGTATGTGTTCTGTAAGAGTCTCTGTATTTTTTCCCTGAAGTTCATCTTTTCAGAAGTGTTAAAGAAATCAACGATTACAGCTAGTATCAATGGTTAAAAGGCAATTCATTTTGCCCAGTTGTTTTGAAGGTGGAAATAGATCCTCTGCCCTCAAACAGATGATTTGACCACTCCTTTATCAGCCACTCCTTGGAAACCCTATGGGGGCAGTTCTGCTCTGTCCTGTAGGGTCGCTTTGAGTTGGAAACTTGACGGCAGTGGGTGTTTTTTTTTTGTTTGTTTGGTTTGTCCCTTAACACAAAAACATAAACTCTTGGGGTGGACTGGGCTAGATGCAAGTCTAATCTTCCCCCTGTTGTACAGATGAGGAAGGAAATAGGTCCAGAGAGAGGAAATGACTTTTCTAGGTTGACAAGGAGGGTCGTGGTGGACTGGGAATCAAATCACAGTGTCCTGACTCCCCTCTCCTTTTTCGACCCCTGGATTCAGGACCTCTGGTGATTTCAAAGTCAGTTAGGCATGCTGCTCCAGAATCCATTGTCTTACTTACATTTTCTATTTTTCTTTTTCACTAGGTTCTTCCTTCTCTCATGTCTCCCTTTCATTCTACTCTTCATTTCCCTTTAATTTCTTTTCTCCTACCCCCCGCCTGTTCATTTCTGCCTATGTCTTAGAACTGCCACTTTCACCCATGGTCAGTTTTTGGTTCTGTGTGTGGTACTCTGCGCTAAAGACTTTGCCACCCCTTGTACTGTACCAGTACTTCCCCCCAGCCCCTAAACTGACAAGTCTCTTTTTCTGAGTCAGTGTGTCAATTTGGGACAGTATTTGTCAGTGACAGTATGTCAGACTTGTAAGTTTCTGAACGCTGCTTCTCTCCCTTCTTCCTTTCCTTCCTCTCCCCCTAATTTTCTGTATTATTTGTGATAAACCCATAACAATCACTTCCTGGCACTCAAAGTGTTGTGTGATATCATCATTCTGAGCTTCGGGATGTCCTCTAGTTTGTTCTGTGGGTGCTTGAGATGATACATTAGCTTGGCAGGACAGTGGGTCCTAGAAAGCAATAAGTTCAGGGAATTTGGTTAGTGCAAAAGAGCCTACAAATAGGAGCCAACCCGTCCCACTTGGGTTCTGGCTTGGTTCTGTTTCTGCCTCTGCTTTGTGATCTTAGGCTAGTAGCTTAACTGTATGTCTTTGGCCTCAGTCTTTTCATCTATAAAACAAGAGTAATTATAGCTCTCCTACCCTTGACATGGAGATCAACTGAGGTAATAGCTACATTACGTATATTGAAGGGTTTATTGTTGGACGGCTATCATCCCCGAATCTAGCCCTTCAGATTCTGTAAGGAAGAAAGAATGCTATTCTCAGTAGAGTAGATGAAAGAAAGCAAGGAGAAGTCCTGCTGCATCCCAGAGGGCAAGAGTCAGAAAGTCGGGCTCTTTTTTGGGCTTCTAGTCTAATCTCTGTGCCTGGGATATCTGAGCGTATGCTGTCCCCTGCTCCCGCCAGGCTGCTCCTCACTGTGGGCTCTGCCATCAGAAGAGAGGTCAGGATAGGATGGAACAAGTCAACTAAAGGCCCAGCCCCAGCCTGGGAACAGTGGAGAGGAAGGCCTGCTGGGGCAGAGATCTGGAAGCTAGGCACTGGGCAAGTTAATCTGGTGACCCAGCATGCCGGTCTCCCTTTCCCTAGCGAGCCTGTACTTAGAAAAGGCTCTAGACCTCTCCCAGGCCGGGAGAGGATTTTCTGCCAAGCACACTGGTGTGTGGATAGAACAACTTTTAGTGTAACCACAGGGAGAAAAGGAAGCCTGGGTTGGAACCCTGACTTTTGCGCCCGGTCGTCGTTAACCCCCCCACCCCCGACGTTCCTGGAGGGAGGGGTTGCTGCCCTGTGCTGCGTCAGTCTGTGAGTCCTGGAGTTTCCTAATGATGTTTCTGGCTCGGCATAGCCAAGACCTTCTTAGCTTTGTTATTCTGTGACCTGTTTACTCTTCTGGTGCGAATTTAAGCTCAAAGCCGAGGCTTTCCCTAGAGCTGCAGGGATAGGGCTGGCTCACTTCCTGACGTAACTCGAGGGAAGGTAGAGTGGTGCGTCACTCCTCCTTCCTCTCCCTCTACTCCCTTTGTACTCCCAGGAAAGAATTGTTCCCTCGAAACTGGAAACTAATGACAGGCGACCACTGGAATCAGGAAATGAGTGCTCCTGGAATTCCAGTACCTTGTTCTTTCCCTCTTGGTTCCAGGATGCTTTCACTTTATGTTATTTCTCTTCAGTTGTTTTTGTACTCAGAGCTTAGTCTGGGGTCTCCAGCCTAATTCTGCTTTGAGATAGAGCTGCTTTGATTTTTAAAAAAATATTTATTTAGAATAGGTTGATAGATTCATGTGGTTCAGGAATCAAAATAATATTAAAGAGGTGGGTTGTCTTATTCCCACTCATTCCTGCCCAGTTCCTGTTCACCTTGTGACTCCCATAATTTCCTAGGTATCTTTCCATTGTTTTGTTATACAGATACAAGGGTATATAAATATTCTCTTTTGTCTCCTTTCTTACACAGAAAGGAGCCCTGGTGGCACAGTAGTTAAAGCATCTGGCTGCTAACCAAAAGGTGGGAGGTTCAAACCCACCAGCTGTTCTGCAGTATAAAGATGAGGCAGTCTGCTTCTGTAAAGATTACAGCCTTGGAAACCTCATGAGACAGTTCTACTCTGTCCTATAGGGTCGCTGTGAGTTGGAATCAACTCAATGACAGTGGTTTGGTCTTACACAAAAGGAGGCATACTGTATACACCATAGAGAGCCCTGGTGGTGCAGTGGTTAAGCGCTTGGTTGCAAAATGAAAGATTGGTGGTTCGAACCCACCAGCCACTCTGCAGGAGAAAGATGTGGCGGTCTGCTTCCTTAAAGATTTATAGCCTTGGAAACCCTGCGGGGCAGTTCTGCTCTCTCCTGTAGGGTCACTCTGAGTTGAAATTGACTCGATGGCAATGGGTTTATATACACTATACTGCATTTTGCTTTTTTTGTGTAACAATATATCCTGGAGATTCTCGGTGTTGTGGCTTTGGCCATTAGAATCCCTCCCCCACCTCACCTCCCACACAAGGGGTACCTGCCCTTGTTCTTTGGACACAAAAGTGGCTGACACCCCCTTCTTCCCAAAATAGATTTAAACGCTGTACACATTTTACTTGACAGATTATAAAATCATGGGGCTTCTTCTTCTTAGCTGTTAGCACTGAGGAGAGACCCTGGGGATCTCTAGAACTCAGACCTGTTTCCTTTTCAGAGGTTCAGGAAAGAGCTGGATGACCACTTGTCACATGTGTTGTGGAAAGTTTCAGTGGTGTGAGGAGGGGGTTGTGGGAGGCAGAACGAGTGGACACATACTGGGGTTTTCCAGGCATTGAAAACCCAGAGTTCATCTGCCTGGGACTGCCTGATAAGCACGGTTTCTGTCTAAAGTCCGGCTTGTGTCATTTGTTACTCAGTGGGGGAATGGGGCAGGAGGAAGCAGCTGTCTGGCAAGGACGTTTGATGCCAGGCCGCTGGAGTGAGCCCTAGGCAGTTCCCTGGGCAATAATGCTTGGACCAGCAGGCCTACTTTCCTTGTAATGGCGGTGTTAGGGGAGATGGAGGGGGGAGGGGAGAAGGAGCTGAGCAGGTAGAACTGGAAAGTCTGACAGCAGGAGGGAGCGTTGGAGTGAAAGCTCCCCCTGTCTTGCGCTGCCGTTACCACTTTCTGCCTTCCTCTGAGGGCCTTGTCAGCTGATCGATGTCACCGGAAGTGCAGCCAAGGTTGGCTGTTTAGACGCAGCTCAGCCTGTTGTCAGGGTCACCAAGCCTTCGTTTTGCCCGCGCATTCCTTATCTGTCCCACCCAGCTTCCGGAAAAGGCCTGCCAGCTTGTAGACTTTTCCTGGCCCAGGGGTGCCTCCTGATCTATCTTCGTTGGGAAGGCTAGTCCTTATAGGAGTTAGTTCAGTCTGTATAGGGTGAGTGGTAGGGAGGAAAGGGTAAACCGGGGGTGGGAGCCCTAGATCCAGGTTTTCATTGTATTGCAATGCCCAATTCATTTGTTTATCCAACAAACGCAGATGTTTACTATGTTCTGACTAGTGTGCTGGAGCCCTGGTGGCGCAGTGGTTAAGAGCTGGGCTGCTAACCAAAAGATCGGCAGTTCAAATCCACCAGCTGCTCCTTGGAAACCCTATGGGGCAGGTCTACTCTGTCCTGTAGGGTCACTGTGAGTTGCATTCATGACTCAGTGGCGGTGGGCTTGGTTTTTTGGGTTCGAGCAGTGTGCTAGGGGTTAGGGATAAACATATGAATAACACCTGCTGTCAGGAAGCTCTGAGGGGGGCAGAGGCTTTGGTAACAGTTAGCGTATATTAGGTAAATATGGACTTAGGAGGTCCTGAGTTAACCTCCCTACTCTGGCTCCCTTATAGCTGGAGGCTTGTATGAGGCTCCTATGAAGCTCCTGGTCAAAAAGGAAGTTAGGCTGAACTTTTAGTAAAAACTAGAGGCTGGCTGGCTTCCTTCATTCTTTTCCTTTCTTTTTTTTTGAAAACGAATTCAAACTCGTGTTATGTAAGGAGAATTATAATAATTAACAGGGTATATAGAAAATAGGGGAGCCCTGGTGGCACGATGGTTAAGAGCTCGGCTGCTAACCAAAAGGTCAGCAGTTGGAATCCACCAGCCGCTCCTTGGAAACCCCATGGGGGCAGTTCTACTCTGTCCTATAGGGTCCCTGTGAGTCGGAATTGATTCAAGGGCAATGGATTTGGCAGTGGGTATAGAGAATAGGAATCCTGGTGGTGCAGTGGTTAAGAACTACAGCTGCTAATGAAGAGGTCAGCAGTTTGAGTCCCCCAGCTGCTCCTTGGAAACCCTGTGGGGGAGTTCCCTGCCCTATAGGGTCACTGAATTGGAATCCACTTGATGGCAGTGAGTTTGGTTTTTTGGTTATAGAGAATACAAAGGGCTTATTAATTATTAATGTGGGTTTGACCCTTTATGTACACAGCGATGGTTGTTGCTGGGTTCTGTTAAGTGTCTGGAGGCCGTCACCTTCTGTGACTGCCTTCTCATCTCAGCATTGCTTCAGTGCGGTTCCAAAAAAAAAAAGGATAGAGCACTCTCTTGAGTCCCTGGGTGGTGCGAATGGTTAACATACTCAGCTGCTAACTGAAGGTTGGAGGTTTGACTCTACCCAGAGGCGCCTTGGAAGAAAGCCCTGGCAGTCTACTTCCGAAAAACCAGCCATTGAAAACCCATGGAGCGCAGCTGTTCTGTGACACACACAGGGTCGCCACGAGTTGCAGTCGACGCCACGGCAACTGGTACTGGTAGGAGCTGGGTAGGGCTAAAGGAACTTAGCTTCTCTGTCCCCAGGGAACTCACAGACATACTGATTTAAGTAGAATACAGAGTAGAGTGTACCAGGCACTGTCATTAAGGTGCAAAATGTTTTGGAGGGATAGAGAGGAAGAGATGAAGTTTTTCAAGGATTTTTAATTAAAAAATGGCACATGCTCATTGTAGAAAAAACAATGGGAAAATACAGAGGAATGTAGAGATAATGAAGGAGCCCAGGTAGTACAATCGTTTAGTGCTTGGGTGCTAACCTAAAGGTCAGCACTTCAAACCCACCAGCTGCTCCTCGGTAGAAAAGACCTGTTGATCTGCTCCCTAGGAAACCCTGTGGGGCAGTTGTACTCCGTCTTTGTTATCTGGACATGAACACTTATTACTGGTGTTTTCATTCTAGCCTTTCCTCTATAAATAAATGTGTGGTGTGTGTGTGTATGTGTGTATATATATGTATTTTATATACCATATTTTTACGCAGATGATGTGTGCTTTCTACGTTTGTTTGCCAACTGCTCCCACCCCACCCCGAGGTATTTTCATAAGCTTGCTATGCTAATTTTTTTTTTTTTTACAGCAAATGTAAAAAAAGTTGGCATAGTGCTTATGAAAACACCTCACTGGGGGAGGGAGCAGTTGGCAAACAAATGTAGAGGGTGTGCGTTATTTGCGTAAAATACAGTGTGAGTGTGTGTGTGTAAATATATAACAAATATATGTATGGAGCCTTGGTGGTGCAGTGGTTAAGAGCTTGGCTGCTAACCAGAAATTCGGCAGTTCGAATCCACTAGCCGCTTCTTGGAAACCCTATGGGGCAGTTCTGCTCTGTCCCGTAGGGTTGCGACTCAATGGCAACGGGTTTGGGGGGTGTGTGTGTGTGTGTGTGTGTACACAAAGCAAAATATGCTTTAAACAAGATCCATTCTATAGTATTCTTCTGTGTGGCTAAACCATAATTTATTTAACTGCTCACTTTTTGTTGAGCATTTAGGTTTTATTTTTCCTTTCTTTGTTGTATTAAGTAACAATAATTTATCCTTGTACATAAATTCTTAAGCTCACCTTTGATTGTTTTCTTAGACTATATACCTAGAAGTTGGGGAGAGATTAATTTTGAGAGGGGAAGGGCATCAAGGGACATTTGACGGGACACTGAAGGATGGATGGGACCTCCTTGCTTGTCCAGTGGAGAGGAAGTGTCACAAAATAGTGTTAATGCCTCGGAGTTAGGTAGAGTTGGGTTAAGAGTCCCACCTTGCCATTTGTAGCTGTGATTTTGACGAACTGCTTAAGCCTCACTTTTCTTGTCTGTAAAATGGTATGATGGTGATGATGATAGTACTTGTCTCTTAGGTCTGTGTGAGAATTCAATGAAAAAATACATTATGCACTAATCTTAAAATGAGAGCTCAAAATGTCACAATTTGTCACTTCTTCCATTACTCTGTTGGTTAGGGCAATCACAAGACACTGCTCAGATTCAAGGGGAGGTAACTTAGACTCCACCTCAGTCGCATTGTAAGGAAAGCATGTGGGATGAAAGAAATCTATAGTTGTGGCCATTTTGGAAAATACAGTTTGCCGTAGTTGTTTTATTCTTCAGATACATAGTGATTTCCAGGAATTATATCCTCAGTCTTACAGGTTTATATACCACCAGCTCTCCTCTGAGGTGTATGAAAGAAAACATGTGGGGACTGATTCAGGTATGAATGCCTTTGACCATCTCCTCTTCTCTTACCTAACCCACGTTCTCTTCCACTCGCCACCCCTTGTGCCATTCCATCTGTCTACTTTCCGCGTCTCAGCCACGATGTCTCCACCTTACCTGTGCTCTCATTTCTTCCTCTCTGAAATTGATCAGACTTGCATGTGCTCTCCCAGATTTTTATGGTCTAATCTCATACTTCTTACTCATCTGTTACCTCATTTCACCTTTAAAGTTTTATTTAAACATTCTGCTTTGCATTCTGGTATACCACTGTTTGGATATTTCCTGTTATTTTTTTTTTAATCATCCTTCCTTTTTTTTTTTTTTCCCTCCTCCTCTGTTTTTGCCTTTCCTTTTTGGCTGTGTTTTATTTTTCTTTCCTTCTTGTGATCTGTTTTTCCTTTTTTTAAATTCCTCTTTCTAACTCACCTTTTCACTAAATTACAACACTTAACACATAATGCTTATTACAAAAATGTAGAACATAGAAAGGAGAAGCCCCTATAAAACAAAATAGGACTAATGAGGCACAGCAGTCCAGGGACAAGGACTAGAAGGCAGAAGGGGACCGGAAAGCTGGTGATAGGGAACCCAAGGTTGAGTAAGGACAGTGTTGACA
>NW_004444224.1:390226-492107 GCF_000243295.1 Trichechus manatus latirostris
CCAAGGTTGAGTAAGGACAGTGTTGACATGTAGTGGGGTTGTTAACCATTGTCATAGGGCAACATGTGTACTAACTGTTTAATGAGAAACTATTTGTTCTGTGAACCTTCACCTAACGTACAATTAAAAAAAAAGAAAGAAAGGAAAAGCCCCTGTGGTCCCATCTGTCAGATAATATGCACTGTCAAGTGTTTGGAGTCTATTCTTAGGAGTTAGTTCAGTCTTTTTTATGCGTATACTCAGATTGTTTTTTATTATTTATAAAAATAGGATCTATTTTATGTATTGTTTTTATCTTTTGGACATATTTCTATGCCAGAACAAGTTGTTCTACCTTGTCCTTTGGGATGACACTGTGTATTTTTTACATAGTCGTGGTGGTAGTTGATGCAGGATCATGTATTGGAGCCAGATTACCTGGGTTAGAATCTTAGTGCTGCCACCTACCAGCTTTGTGACCTTGTGTAAGTTACTTAAATTTCTGTGCCCCAATAAACTCATATGTAAGATGGGAACAATAATAGTACTGACCTCTTAGAATTATTGCAAGGATTAAATGAGTTAAACCTGTAAAGGGTTTAAGATCATGAAGACAATGGGAGTGTTTTAAATGGGTTCACATCCTTCCTCTCCTTTCTGCTGCTGCTATTTTAGACGTCGCATTGGAAGACTTCCTGGCACTTCCTGCACTTGTGGCTCTGCACACCTTCCCTGGATGCAGGAAACCAGGCTCAAACCTTGTGTGTGCACACTATGGCCCGGCTAGGCCAGGCCAGGCTGCAGAAATCAATTCCTTTGTAAAATGGCAGGTGGGAATTGCCCATGTGCTTAGAACTTTGATTCTGTTTCAATAGCAGTGAAGTAGTTAAAAAAAGAGATTTTTAGTTTATAAAACTAAAGTTTTAAAAAAAGATTAACAGACCTCTCAATTTCTTAGAACTGAACAGTAAAAAAAAAAAACTTTGCTAGTGTTAAACTATAAAAAAAGATTGAGTTTTCAACAAGTTTGTTTTTTCTTCATTTGGGTGTGCCCCATCTGCCAGTATGAAAAATGGCCTTACCTTTGTAGATAGGAGGAGTAGATGTTATAACGAATGTTTTGCTGTGATCTAATCTCTTAGTATTCTAGTTGTTCAGCAAACATTTACTGATTTTCAGCATAACACGTGGTCCCTGCTCCCTGGGAGTTTACTGTCTGGTTGGGGAAGTAAACACATGCATAGATGATGTCACTATAACAGGGGAAGTACTTTGGCTGTTTTGCATGGGGTAGTGGAAGCCTGGAGTCCGTGAGTGGCAGGCACAAACCATTAAGTGCTGTACTACTAACCATAAAGGTTGGTGGTTTGAATCCAGTCTGCCCAGAGGTGCCTCGGAAGATAAGCCTGATGATCCTTCTGAAAGGTCAGTCTTGAAAACCCTGTGGAGCAGTTCTACTCTGCACTCATGGGGTCACCATAAGTTGAAATCAACTTGATGGCAACTAACAACAAACCAAGAACCCATTGCTGTCAAGTTGATTCCAACTCATCGCAACCCTATAGGACAACTGCCCCATAGGGTTTCGAAGGCTATAATCCTTATGGGGGCAGACTGCCATATCTTTCTCCCACAGAGTGGTTGGTGGGTTCGAACCAACAACCTTTGGGTTAGCAGCCAAGCACTTAACCACTTCACCACCAGGGCTCCTTAACTAACAGCAACAATGGGTTTTTCACTGGCCGATTTTGGAAGTAGATTGCCAGGTCTTTCTTCCTAGTCTGTCTTAGCTGGAAGCTCCTATGAAACCTGCCCATCATGGGTAAACCTTCTGGTATTTGAAATACAGGCAGTCCCCGGGTTACGAACATATGATTTGTATACAAACTCCAGCCCCTGTAAAGCCTATCAGGAAAAAAACTGACTTAGTGTTCAGGGCCCAGGCTCCTATGAAGGGCCACACTTCTCCCGCACGCTCAGGTGCGGCAGCTGTGCTTTGGGCTGCCGCTGGCAGCGGGTGGGGCCCTGCGACATGGTGTACCCAGCCACGGCCTGCAGCAGCGAGCAGAGGGCCCACACGCACCCACCTCCCTCGGAGCTTGGAAAGGGCCAGCCCCAACATCTGTGTGTCCCAAGCACCGCCACTGTGCTCTACATGGCGGGCCTGCAGGTTAGATACGGACCGTACCTAACTGTTCCAATTTCCATACAAACGTGACTGAAAGACAGATTTAGGAATGAAACTCATTCGTAATCTGAGGACTGCCTGTACTGTGGCATAGCTTCCAGCATCATAGCAAAATGCAAGCCATCACAGTCCAACAAATTTTCAGATGGTGGTTTCCCAACAACGTCCTTGATGAGAGGGGTTGACCCAATAGCTGCAACAAGGTACTCAAACATACCCACGAATCATGAAGGACTGCACAGTGTTTCCTTCTGTTATACTTAAGGTCTAGGGCAACTAGTACGATGATATTTTCAATTGCCTCATATGCATGCAAAAGCTGGACAGTGAGTACGGAAGACCCAAGAATTGACAGGTTTGAATTATGGTGTTGGCAAAGAATAGTGAATATACCATGGACTGCCAGAAGAACAAACAAATCTGTCTTGTAAGAAGTACAGCCAGCGTGCTCCTTAGAAGAGAGGATGGGGAAACTTTGTCTCACTTTGGACATGTTACCAGAAGGGACCAATCCCTGGAGAAGGACATCACGCTTGTTAAAGTAGAGGGTGAGTGAAACAAGATGAATTGACACAGTGGTTGCAACAGTGGGCTCAAACATACCTACTATTGTGGGGATGGCACAGGACCCGGGTCACAATGAGTCAGAACCAACTCAGTGGCACCTGACAACAGCAAGGGCAACTGATAACAATAGAAGCCTGGGGAAGAAGCCTTGACCTGGCTTTGGTGGGGGTTGGGAGTGGGATAAGTCATTTCTCAGAAAATAATGTGGATGAATAGCTGCTGGCTAGATAAGGAAAGAGGGAGAAAGGGTGTTGCACATAGCAGGAAGAGCTGCAGCAAAGGCAGACATTGTGACACTTCCTGATGTTTGCTGGGAATTATAAACAGTTTTGTATTGCTAGAGGGTAAATTGAAAGCCTAAGGGTGGTTAAGATGAAGATAAGTTTAGCATAGGTGGGAGGAGGGGTCTGATAGTGCAGGAACTTTTTTTGGCTCCCTGAAAGCTTGAAGCAGCTTTGAGTGCTTGAAGTCAGATTTGCATTTAGGAAAGCTGCTTGGTCTATGTAGCACAGCCTCTGGAATTGGACTGCCTGGATTTGAATCCCAGAGCCACCATTCACTAACTGTGTGGCTTGGGCAAATTACTTAACTGCTCTATGCCTCAGTTTTTCCACGTGGAAAATGGAGACGATAAAGTATCACTCACCTCCAAAGGTTGTTGTAGGGATTAAATGATGATACATAGAGCATGTTTACAGTAGTGTCTGGCATACACTGTAAAACCTGGGAAAGCCGAAACCTGTGTAAGGTGGAAACCTGTCAAACAAGGAAAACTCAAATATTTTCCACTAATAGAGCGCGATAGAAAAGTGGTACCTGTCAAAGGTGGAAAACTTGTTAACCCAGAAACATAAGGCAGTCCCATTGAGTTCTGGCTCTTACAGATCTCACTGTAGTAAGCGTTCAATAAATGTTAGCTCTCACTCCAGCATGGAATGGAGGGTGGATTTGAGTGGGTCAAGATTTAAAAAAGGAGTCCTGGTGGCACAATGATTAAAGTGCTCGGCTGCTAACAGGAAGGTCAATGGTTTGAACTCACCGGCATCTCTGTGGGAGAAAAGACCTGGCAATCTGCTCCCATAAAAATTACAGCCTAGGAAACCCCATGGGCAGTTCTACTCTGTCAAAAGGGGTTGCTGTGAGTTAGAATTGACTTGCAAGCACACAGCAACAACACTAAGATTAAAAAACGCAGAGAGGCCAGTTGGGAGGCCAGTTGTAATCCTTCAGAAGATGATAATGGTACTGTTGCCAGGAATTCTGGGTTCTGCTCAGTGTGACTCCATCAGGGCCAAAAAGACAGAGACCAAGTTGGGGAGAACGAAAGGCAGCTTTATTGGTTGGCCAAGCAAGGAGACAGTTGGAGCTAAGTGCCTTCCAAGACTGCCTTGCAGGCAGCTTGTTGAGGCTGGTTTTTATAGGCAGGATCAGTTTCAGAATACAAAACTGCCCGTGTGCTGGCGTGGAGCGTTTTAGAATGAGTAAACATTTTCTAAGGCTAGGGTTTGATTCCCTGAGCAGAAGGAAGTTAGTCATTTTTGCTCATCAGCAAGTTAGCTCTCCACCCAGGGGCAGAGAACTTACATTCATGAGGCAGTTAATGAACTAAAGGTCACCTGGAGTGCCAAGATGGAGGGCAGGACCTGGTTCAGCCGATTCCAGCTAGCTAGGACCTGTTTCAGCCTAGCCAGGACCCGTTTCAGCCAGTGGCTGTTTCTTTCAAAGAAGTTCCGAGGATAAAAACAACTTCAGGAAATGGGCTGACTGAGGGGCTGTCCTGAGGAGACAATGATGTTAAGATAATGGCTCTACCCTTTTCTTAGTACTATGAAGTGGCAGGGAGTCTGGAGAAGAGGGACTGAATTTGAGGGAGATTTGGGAAATGAAATGGTAATGCTTGGTGTTTGAGTGAGGAGCCCTGGTGGTGCAGTGGTTAAGCTCTCGGCTTTTAACTGAAAGTTTGGCTATTGAGACCCACCAGCCACTTCTTTGTTACCAGGTGGAAACTCCAGGTTCTTGCTCAGCATGACTCATATTGGCCAATAAACTCAGAGACTGAGGTGGGAGAACAAGAAAGTCACCTTTGTTTTGTTGTACAAGGAAATGGAGTCAGTCGGGGCTTACTGCTGCCAAGACTGTTCCCCAAGGGTGGGCAGGCAAGTTATTTTAAGGGGTTTACAAGTAGGGAGTTCATACTAGTTAGATCAGCAACAGTCTTAATCATACATCTACGCAGGCACAATGGGGTTTACATATAATATCCAAGCAAAAGCAGGATTCAAATGCAAAGCTGGGGTTGGTGGGTGGGGAGGAAGCCCAGCAAAGGAAACAGAATTTTTAATACAGCACTCTGGGGACTCTGTCTTACTCCTTCTATTTCTTTTTGGACATTGATCATTCAAGACCAGTGTCCATTTTGAACTATAGCCCGGCTCAGAATTTTTTGGCATATTTTCGGAAAGGGGCAAATAGTAGACCTAGGCCTTTCATTGTGGCTACTGACCTCTTGTTGGTTTATAACTATTTACTAAATATTAAAAGAAAGAGTGGTTTTTATGCCTTGTTTATGTGAATGTTTCCCAGAAGATTTTTTTTCCCCAAGATTGTCTTAGCTATTGTCTTTATACCTTAGGGCTCAGTTGCTGTGTCTTTATGATTCTTTGTGAGTCCAGCTCCAGCTGGGTCACATTTTTGTGCTCAAGGACAGGGAATAACGGCTCCCATATTATCTCCTAAATCATTCTTTTCTTTTGATTGGAGATTGGAGATAACACAGTGATGATTAATACCTGGACTTAAGTGGAGCCCTTAGATGGCGGCCATGGCCGGCTCTTTAAACTCAGGGTGCTGGTTTTCCACCAGATACCGTCTAGTTCTTCATCAGGATCTTAAGTAAGAACAATGTTCCCATCAGTTGCATTGCTGAAGGGAGCAGACTCAATGTATATCAACATTTTAGCCTGAGGCTTTTTTAAGTGTGTAAGACAATAGAAGATAAGTTTTATTTATGCCTAATACTATCAGGTTGCAGACTATTATTATCCCTTGTAGTAGTGATCTAGCCTGTGTACTTATTCCTGATGGTAACCAACCAAATAAATCTGGTGTTCGTAAGGGTGTTACAGTGTGTAACCAAGTAGCTTGCTGTCTAATTCTGCATATACCTGTTATACTTCTCCTGTGTAATTTATCCAAATGCAACAAGAGATATTTGCTACAGCACAGACTATACTTTCTTGGGCTAATAAAAAAAATCTAAGGCTATTTTGTTATTTCATGTCACCTTGGTTAATGAGGTCAGAGATTATTGTTGTGTTTTTATCTCATTAGCAACTTCTTGTTATTTGTCCCATAATGATTGATAGATTTCTTAAAGATTTTTTTTCCAATTTAACTATACCATAATAGGAATTAAAGCTTCCTACCCCACCCTGAGTATTAGACCAATGAGTTTCTTTTTTTTACTCTTGTTTTATAATGTGTAATAATTTAACATCACCTTTTCAATATTTACTAGCATCATTACTATGAATATCTAAAGGTAATCTTAAAATTCTCAAAGTGCATTGCCCATGCATTGACCAGGAATCTAAAAAAGAGATTGCCCACGTAAACTCACTTTCAGTCAGAAAGGGATCATTTAAACTAGTATAGTTGGATCCACCACACAAAAACATACATCCATAAGGAGCACACAAGGTTTGTCTAGAGGAAATAGAAGGTATAAAAAAATTCACATGTGACAACCAGATTTTCATTAGAGAATATATGATTAACAAGATAATGTGTCAGTTAGTCTGTTTAAAACAAACTAAGTGTTCTTCTCGAGGGCAAGCTGCCCCTCCTTGGTTTACCTATTAACAGTCATGGGTCACTTTCTCAGAAGCAGAAGTGTCACAAAACTGTTTTTAAGAGAGAAGAACTTCTAACTCAAGAGTCACAATATCTAAACTGATTAGTTAAATAATTTAGGAGAAAGAAAAATGGTTTCTTATATCCAGAAAGTAGGACCCTAAAACATTAGCAGTATTTCCACATAAAACCCATAGTATTCATTTAGTCAGTCTTATGTAGTTAATTTCTGTTCCACATGATTCCAAATCAGCCACAATCTGTGAACTCATTAGCTTCTACATAAAGAGTTTTTGGAATTCTTGAATCTGTCTAGTCACAGTTCTTTTCATAAGTCTAATATAGTCCATCTTTTTGTTCAGATACTATGATTAACCTTATTTTTAAAGAGCTTCAGATATAATACACTATATAATAATTTTGAGACATAGTACCATATAGTCAGGATATGCCAAGATTATCAAGTTTCTAAATACCTGAATAGTAATAAAAAGACTTCATGGGTAAACAATGTGAATGCCCCAGTCACACCATTGGCTTTGATGCTAGATTAAAAAAAAATAAAATTGTGGCAAAGTTAGCAATAAAGAAATAATAATAAAATTATGGCATAATATTATGCATTTGCTGTCTAATATTAGGCAAAAACATAAGAGGAAATACTAACATATAAATTTTGACCCAAAGAGAATCAGGCATTTCTCTTGATTTTGATTACACATTCCATGTAATGTATAACATGTTAAATAAATCTTTCCTTTATTAAAAAAAAAAATTTTTTTTCTCAAGCTGTGTGGCTTGGTTTTTGACTCAGGAATTTTATTTTAATGAGAGGCTGGACCTTTGTCTTCAAGGCAGATTACACAAAGAGTAAATTAACCCTTTAACTCAGAAATCAAAGAGAATTTTTGTTATTTTAGCAGTGAGAAACCCAATTCTTTGTTTTATATATTATTTAATGTTAAAGCTCCTAAAAATCTCATAAATTAAACCATTAAACTTTAGTCAGACAGATAAAACTTCTGACCATATTAAATAAATTTCTTTTTAATAAACCTCTTAAACATTGTCTTTATATCTCTTGTAGTACATCCTTTTAAAATGACAAAAATGAATACTCATTAGCAGACTCATATATATTGTGTGTATGTGTGCTGTAAAAAAGCAAAAGTGTAAAAACTTAAATTATGATGACTTTATTTACTCAATTTAAGATCTGAAAATAACCTAAAAGGTCTTGTTAATGATTTTAAGCTTGTATACCATAAAATATAATTGTTGAAATGAAGTTCATTCAAACATTCCAAGTTTTTATTTAAATTTTACTGTTTTTCTTATTTTTCTCAATCTAATTTTAGCCCTTAAAGATTTTTATCAACCAGCTTTGGAAATCACAAAGTGTCTGTTAACTGACCAGTTCATTGCGATAGGTATAACCTTATCTCTGGCTAAGGGTGGAAACATTTTTTAGTCCATTTTAGGTATGTCTTATTGTGATTTTTTATTTTTTGCTTTTTAGAGTTCTCTTACGATAGAACTTGTTTACAGTGTTTTTTTTATGATTGAGATCTCTCTAATTTTTTTTCTTTGTATTTTATAGATCTCTAATTTTTGATAACTATAGCAAAGCAGCAATGTTTTCTTTTTTCTTAAAAAAATCTCTCAGTTGGAAGGCTTCTTTCAAAAGCTTCCCTGGAGCTCTGACTTCAGAGACTGAGGGCTGGGGAGGCTTGATTCTGTCCGGCCCTTACTCTCTTGACTCATGGAAGACAGGATTGGGTCATCCCATTTCATATACATATGTTTAAGCTGGCCTAGGCATTTTGAAAGGCTGTCTACCCAGTAAATACCAAAGTTCTTTAGCAATTTTGTAAATGAATCCTTCAATTTTTGCCTAGCAAGACTGGGGGCTGGGGTTCTGATCTTGCCACGTCCTGATTCTCTTGACTGAATTCACAGAAAAAAACAAAACAAAACAAAACAGGTTTTAGATAAAACTTATTAACTTGCCAGAGCCTCAGATGGAAGAATATTAGACCTTTTGATAAAAACTGAACATCAAGCAAAAGTTCCCCAAAAAGGAAAAGGCAACACAAATGAAAGCTCATTTTCCCAAATTAGTCATTGAAATTCCAAATTACTTATAGTATATTCAGTTTATAGCATTTTTAAATATGAACCCCAAACCAGTGTCTCAATAGCAGGGGGGAATCCAGGCTTATTTATCAAAGATGTTAGGCTCTAAGGTTCAAGATTTTGGTTTCCTTCTTTTTGAACTTAATTCATTCTGCTGGCTAGAGACCTAGTCTCTTACTTTAGACCTTAAATGTACTAGTTCCTCCAATTTGGAAAGTACTTTAAAGTAGCTACTGATGATTTTAATTTTAACATTGTGATTCTTTGTTGAGAAACTATATCATAAAAAAGGTATGAAACTACCACCATTCCTTTCAGATTTCGTAACACAGGTTGGGAGATACCACTTCTCCCTGCAAATTTGGCAAAACAGGGCAGTATTTTCCAGATTTTCTGAGTCACAAAAACAGCTCTAACAAAGAACGCCGTATGACCACCTTATCCTGTCATGGGAGTCTTTAACGCTCATAATGAGCGCCGGCGACTGCCCTGATGGCTTTTACTGTTCGACCCATGCCTGAATTTTTGTGGCTTATAGTGGCTCAGAGCTCTTTGAAAATATAATTACCTCTTTAATGTTTCAAACGCCCGAATCCGGACCTAAACTGCAGTTCACCAAAAGAGTTACTAAATACTACTCGTAACCAAATGATCAAGCGAAAATCTAAGAAAGATCCTTCTTAATCAGACACCTGATTTTTCAAGCAAATATGCCAAACAAAACTTAAGAAAACATGAGAAAGAGAACAAAAAAATAAGCGAAAGCTCGTTTTCTGAGGGCACTCACCCGGTCGGTGTCGAAGGGACATGGAGTGTGAGTGCGTGGGTCCAGGATATAGGACCTCTTTTTTTTTTTTCTTTTTTTGCCAGCTTCTGCTTCCCAGTCCAGGTCTCCTTGAGGTTGACTGGATTTGTGGTTTTAGAATCCTTGCAACAACTACACCATTAACTCTTGTAGGGTGAGAACACCACAAAGTTTAGTAAAGCAAAAAGAAAAGTTTTACTCGGCATATAGTTAAAGAGGCAAAAGTAGGAAAGGGACAAGGATGCTGCCAGAGTCATGTCTGTTCAAGTCTGTTCCCAGTTCTTAAGGATGCATCTTAGCGGGCCGAATTCTGGGATCCCTTGAACGTTCCCCATTTTCCGGATACACATACTTAAACACACTCACACAGCCTAACCCGGTGCACCAACTTAACAGGTACCTCAGCCTTTTATGCCCTCATTGGTCGCAGGGTGAGTTCTGAAGAAGGGGATGGTCGGCAGGGTCAAATGTCTTACAGTGGCCATGTAAAGTAACTAAAAAAGCAAATACTGGATTTCCTTAATTCTAAGTTCACTTTAATGTTTGTAAATTAGGATTGATTTACAATCTATGTATACATTTAATAGGATTTTTCTCAGAAAGCTTTTATTGAATCAACATTATACAGTATGTTATAGTCTGAGCGTCTTAGA
Organism: Trichechus manatus latirostris; assembly: GCF_000243295.1. NCBI lineage: Eukaryota > Metazoa > Chordata > Mammalia > Sirenia > Trichechidae > Trichechus > Trichechus manatus. Next base: position 400,407 of record NW_004444224.1, read on the forward strand.
ATTGAGGAATATGATGGTTGGTGACCTAGGTAAAAGCAATTTTAATTGCTAAGTGAGAGCCAAAGGCACATTGTAGTAGGTTGAGGGGCGAATAGGTGTGTTAAATGGGAAACAGTGCGTGTGTAGACTATTTCTTCAAGTTTGAAAAGGAATGAAGAGGATTCCAGCTAGAGAGACATGCAAGATCAACGGGTGATTTTCTGTACACAAAAGGACCAGAAACCTTTGTGTGGGCCAAAAGTTTATCCGTGACTGATTTTGTGACTTCCCTTGTTGTGGTGTTAGAACCATGTGCATTAGCCTGGGAGTAGGACACTTGTATGTGTGTGTACACTATGCCAAGTATAGGTCCAAGGCTAGGTGCAAAAGGGAGTTGGGGATGAGGCAAGGGAAAATATTAAATATATGAGGAGAATGGGCAGGAAAACTGAATGTCTGTAGCTGGGATATGGGGAGGAAAAGCCCTCAGCTCTGCTTGTCCATCCCTCAGGGTTTTGGGGAGGACTCAGGCTTTCCAAGGCAGTCACAGAGATAGAGGAGAGAGGGTTTGGTGAGCTGGAGGATAAGCACTTTTCAGACAGTATTTGTGTGTTAAAGAAGTTTTTTAAATGAGAAAGAGAAGTGTGTACAGAGGGGCCTATGGGCAGATAATACGATACAATACCTTATTTGGTGCTTCCTATTGGTCAGACACTGCTGTAAGCACTTTGCTTGTTTAACCCTCTCCTTTGATGTACCAACTGCTATTATCCCCATTTTACAGATGGGTAAATTGAGATTCAGAGTGGTTAAGTGGCTTGCCTGGGTCACACAGCCTATTAAGTAACAGAGTTGGGATTTGAACTCAGGTAGCCTGGTTCCTGGGGCATGTTCAAGATTGAGAAGGAATGTGGACCGGGATGGCTGAGGTATCTTGTGGTGAATAGGAATAGCTGAATTTGACCCATGGTGTGATATGCAGCCACAAGTAGGGTTTTGAGGATAGGCACAGCCAGGCCACAGGCAGAAACAGGCAATCCTGCGTCAGAGGAAGGTGGGAAGACATTGACGTGAAGGTCCTTGTATTTTAGACAAAAGATGAAAAGCCCGGACTAGGTAATGTCTGTCAGGATTAATGAGAAGGGGAATATGCTTGTAGCCCAGTGTGTTTGTACGTATATGTGGTGTAATTCCTGACTGTTTAGATTTGATCTGATTGGACTCAAAATTTCAGCTAAGTCAAGTGATAGAGAAATAATGATCAAATTTATATGCCATGATTTTTTTTTTTTTTTTTTGGTTGGGGGTGACTCATTCTTTCAAAGCCTATTTTTTAGTTTAATTAAAACCTGTCATTATTTGGGTGATGTCATAGGTTGGGTTCTTGGGAAGCTGACTCTGAAGATGTAGATTATCTTACAAGACATTTATTAGGGAGTGATTTTGGGATCAACACCTGTGGAAAGGAAGGGCAGGAAGCAGGATTGGGCACAGGGAGAAATTGAGTTAAACTGTAGCCCCAACAAGGACTCAGCCTACCCTATGTGGAGCTTTGGAGTAGGAATGGCCCTTCAGACTTGTCCTGAGTTGGGGAGTTGGGCATTGATCAGGCATTGGACGCTGGTTGCCCCTGGCATGGCCGTTTTTCTGGCTGTCCCCTGAGAGGGCTGATAGCTATCCCTGGTAGCACTCTCAGGAGCTGGGAGAATCAGTCCTTCCTTGCAGAGAAGGCTGAGTTGAGCAAAAATCAAGACACTTCATTACCAGCGTTCTTTTTTTTTCTCCCCTAACAGCTTTATTAAATATAATTTACATATCAGATAGTTCACCCATTTGAAATGTACAATTCATTGGTTTTTAGTATATTCACAAATTTGTAGAAGCATCACCACAATCAGTTTTAGAATATCCTCACGCCGAAATCTCCCCGCCCCGTACCTCTTTGCCATTAAGCCCTATCTCCCCATCCCTCCACAACTCTCGGCAACCACTGATTTGCTTTCTATTTCTATGGATTTGCCTGTCCTCAGCATTTCATATGTATGGAATCATATATGTGTCTTTTGTGTCTGGCTTCTTTCACTTAGCATGATGTTTTCAAGGTTCATGCTGTAGTGTATATCAGCATTTCATTCCTTTTTATGGCCAAATAATTTTCCATTATATGGGTGTTGTTGTTGTTGGTTGCCCTGGAGTCAGTTGTTGACTCTTGGAGACCCCACGTACAACATAATGAAATGTTGCCTGGTCTTGTGCCATCTTCATGATCATTGGTATGTTGAGTTCATTGTTCTGGCCACTGTGTGTTTTCAGTGCCCTCTAACCTAGAGGGCTCATCTTTCAGCACTGTATCAGACCATATTCCGTTGTGATTCGTAGGGTTTTCACTGGCTGGTTTTTGGAAGTAGATCTCTAGGCCTTTCTTACTAGTCTGTCTTAGTCTGGAAGCTCTGCTGAAACCTGCCCATCATGGGTGACCCTGCTGGTATTTGAAATACTGGTGGCATAGCTTCCAGCATCATAGCAACATGCAAGCCACCACAGTACTACAGACTGAAAGTGGTGGATTGTATTGATATAAAAACCAACCAAACCCGTTGCCATTGAGTTGAATCTGACTTCTAGTGACCCTGTAGGACAGAGTAGAACTGCTCCATAGGGTTTCCATGGAGCGGGTAGTGGATTTGAACTGCTGACCTTTTGGCTAGCAACCGAGCTCTTAACCACTGCGCCACCAGACAGTTACCGTATGACCTAACAATTCTAATCCTAGGTATACACCAAAGAGAAAGGAAAAGAAATGTCTACATAAAAACTTGTATATGAATGTTCATAGCAGCATTATCATAATAGCCAAAAAGTGAAAACAACCCAAATGTCGATCAGCTGACAAATGGATAAATAAAATGTGTGTATTTGTTTTCCTTTCTCTTGGATGTATACCTAGGAGTGGAATTGCTAGGTCATATGGTAACTGGTGGCACAGTCGTTAAGAGCTCGGCTGCTTACCAAAAGGTCGGCAGTTCGAATCCACCAGGCGCTCCTTGGAAACCCTAGGGGGTAGTTCTACTCTGTCCTATAGGGTCGCTACGAGTTGGAATCAACTCCACAGCAAGGTTTTTTTTTTAAAAAAAAAAAATTTTATGGTAACTGTTTAACTCTTTGAGAAACTGCCCAGCTGTATTCCTACACAGCTGCACCATTTTACATTATCACCAGCAACGTTTGAGGGTTCTAACTTCTCCACGTCCTTGCCATCACCTGTTATTTCCCATATTTTTTATTATAGCCATCCTGGTGGGTGTGAAGTGGTATCTTATTGTAGTTTTTATTTGTACTTCACTGATGGCTAATGATGGTGGGCGTCTTTTCATGTGCTTATTGACCATTTGTATATCTTCTTTGGAGAAATGTCTTTTTGTTATTGAATTGTAATAGTTATTTATATATGTTAGATACAAGTCTCTTATCAGATACGATTTGCATAAATTTTATCCCGTTTTCTGAGTTGTCTTTTCCTTTCTTGATGGTGTCCTTTGAATCATAAATGTTTTTAATTTTGATGATGTCCAATTTATGTGTAATGAAGTCTTACTAGTTATAAATTATTTAGAACTTAAATCACATCCTCATAAATACTTTAGTTATATGCATTCAAAGCAAATGCAGACATCACCAGCATTCTTGATGAGAGCTGAGTAAGAGGCTTGCACGTCCTTATAGGGTTATCAGTTTAGTAAAGGCCATTTGATTTAATTTCTGTGTCTGTTATTACATTTGAGTATAGACTTGACATTAAAAATATAATGCCAAATACCCAGATACAAAGTAATATTATTAGAAATAATTTCTAGATAAAAGGGACCTGACTTAAATAAGAATGAAATTTTGTTGCATAGTTTGCCTCCATTTAACCAATGGCTTTTCTGAGAAACAACATGGTTAACAAAAAAAGAGTGTGGTATAATGGCTATAAAAACCAAAAAACCAAACCCATTGCTGTTCAGTCCATTCCGACTCTTAGCAACCCTAAAGGACAGAGTAGAGCTGCCCCATAGAGTTTCCAGAAGCTTCTGGTGGATTCAAACTGCCGACCTTTTATTTAGCAACCGTAGCTCTTAACCACTACACCACCAGGAATTCCATAATGGATATAGGCATTAAGAAACCTGTACATTAATCTTAGCTCTGCCAGTAGCTATGAAACGTTGGGTCTTAACCTTTTGGACACTTAATTTTCTTACCTGTAATATGAAGGGATAATACTTATCCAGACTATTTCAGCGTTGCTGTGTAAAATTGAAATAAATGTATTCTAAACGTTAGTGGCAAAAGGAAGAAAGAAAAGAACCTAAAAGACTCTAGAGAACATTTAGTGTAAACCTCTCATGTTTCATATGAGGAAGGGGAGCCTCTGAGGTCAAGAGACTGTATTTATAGTTACTTGAGTAATTAAAAAAAGGAAAGATGTTACTTACGTTTTACAGACGTGCTTGCATTACACAGATCTTTTTGCGTTTATCTAAGGAAGCTGGGGCTCTGACTTAAAAGCTAGATAAAAGCATACTTCATGAATTCAATCTTTGAGAACACGAAAGAGATTAATTGTATGCGTGTAGTTTTATAACACAGCAGTTCTCCTGCTATCCCAGAATTCTGTCACTGGTTCTTAATTCAGAATGTGTGAACCCCGTCTATGACCCCCACTGTGTCCCCCCTCACATTATTTAATTCGCCTTTTCCCTCCTCACTTCCTCCTTTCACCCCCACCCACCACCTTTTCTTTACCTTTCTCCATTGGGCAGTTAGAGAGTCTAATGAGATGACCTGAGCCCAGTGATAGTCCTAACTCTATCTCACAACCAGCTGTGATTTTAGGCACGTTCTTAACTTCTTGTAGTCTCAGTTCCTTGTGTAAAATTGGGATAATAATACTTGTCTTGCTGATCTGTCATGCTCATTTCAAGGATCAAACAGTATGATGTATGTGAAAACACTTTAAAAAGCACAAATGTTATACACGTTATTATCATCATCCTCATTACTGCTCCTCCCCTTCTGTCTCTCCTTTGCCTCCAGCTTTTCTGGCTTCCTTCCAGGATTGTCCGACAAGTGGCTGCAATTATTTCTTGAGAAGCTTTCTCTCAACCATGAAATGTCATTTTGGAAGCTGCCTCTGGATGAGTAGGAATCTCGTTAGATTACTGGGAGTCACAGAGGGAAAAATTAGAAATGAAAGAAATTGCATTTGTGAAAGAAATATTTTATTTCCATTGATAAAAGAAATGTTGGCCTGCCATTGTAGCAGAAAACGTTTAAAGAAGATATTTAGGATAATGGTGAAAGGGTGTGAGCCCAAGAGGAGCTTGGATCTCTTGAGTCCCTCCCCCTTAGGATCTCAGCCTGAAGAAGCCCCCAGAGAGTCTGGGCCTCAGATCCCCATCAGATGGGTCTGCTATTCCCTCTCCACGTGCTTCTCTGTCCACTCCTGATGGGCCCACGTCTCTCCTTCTCCACAGGCCCCCTGGTGTTGAGCAAGGGTTCAGTGTACACCTCTGAATCTGTAGTCAAAGTTGCTGAGAATGAACGTGAGTTGGGATGGGCTGTGGAAGTGGGCGTAGGGCATGAGGGTGGACGGGTGGCAGCCCCCTTGGGACCTGGAGAATATCCAGGCCAGCCTGTGGCTTTGGGCTGATCCCCTCTTTTCCATTTGCTGCTGTGCCTCTTGCCTGCTGACTTTGATCCTGTCTGCAGCCGCCACGTTGTCCTGCTCCTACTCGGGCTTCTCCTCTCCCCGTGTGGAGTGGAAGTTTGTCCAAGGCGACACCACCAGCCTCGTTTGCTATAACAGCAAGATCACAGGTGAGTCGCTCCATCCGTTTCCTGTGTCTAGGTTGTGGTGGGATCAATTGCGGGGATCGGGATTCCAGAGGAGGGGCACACCCTGGGCCTTAAGTCCCCACGACCTTCCCATCGCTTTCCTGGGGGAGGAAGAGGGCCGCTGTGTGCCTTGGATGCCACCTCACCATCACCTTTCTTAGCTTTCCAGCTTACTGTGTCCCTGCCCTGCTTCCTCTCTCCTGGTAGCTTCCTATGAGGACCGAGTTACCTTCTCACAGAGTGGCATCACTTTCCAATCCGTAACCCGGAAAGACACTGGGATGTATACATGTATGGTCTCTGAGGATGGTGGCAACAACTATGGGGAGGTCAACGTCCAACTCATTGTGCTTGGTATGTGCCTTGTATCTTCTGTGTGGGCCTTCAATCAGTTGCTTCCATAGCCCTTAGCTGACTCTGCTGGGCCTAGGAGCTCATTGATGGTAAGGATGCCGTAGGTGGTGTGTTCAGAGTCACAGTGCTGCTGGGGAGAAGTGATGAGTCCTTGGTTAGGTGGAAACTTAGGGCGGAGTCAGGAGGGAGGTTAGCTATGATGGATGGGGTGTCATCTTGGTTACTTAGACTCCAGGCAGCCCTCCCTACCCTTGTGTTCAGCACCTTCTCTCCCTCCCCAGTGCCTCCATCTAAGCCTACAGTCAACATCCCCTCCTCTGCCACCATTGGGAACCGAGCGGTGCTGACCTGCTCAGAGCAAGATGGCTCCCCACCTTCTGAGTACTACTGGTTCAAGGATGGGACACTGATGCCTATGGAGCCCAAGAGCAGCCGTGCCTTCAGCAACTCTTCCTATACCCTGAATCAAAATACCGGAGAACTGGTATAGATGGGGTGGGGGTGCAAGGTGGTGGGGAACACAGTTATAGAACTCCTGAAAGTGGGGAGGAAGAACAAGCAACAAGATGAACTTGGAGTTGGGGTCAGGAGGCATAAAAGATAGGCAGATAGGCACTTAGCTTCTTCAAGCAGGAAGCCCATTTGTTTTCTACCCTCCAGATCTTTGATCCTGTGTCGGCCTTTGATACTGGAGCATACTCTTGTCAGGCACAGAATGGGTATGGGTCACCCGCGAGGTCCGATGCTGTGGTCATGGAAGCTGGTAAGTGAGGGTGTGGCAGGGCCTTGGGCTCAGACCTGGGGTAGGGTGAGCATGGGGGCCGGGGTCTGCTTTTCATCTTGGTGGTGGTGGTGGTGGTGGTGGTGTCAGTACCATGAGTGGGCACCCAGATGCCTGGCCTCTTGTTTGTGTCTCACAGTGGAGCTGAATGTGGGCGGCATTGTGGCAGCTGTCCTTGTAACACTCATCCTCCTTGGGGTCCTGATTTTTGGCATCTGGTTTGCCTATAGCCGAGGCTATTTTGAGAGTAAGTATTCGCCCTCAAAGGCTCTCCTTTGTATTGTTCACATTCCAGGATGTGGTTCATGGGCCTCATCTGCATTCTGGCACAGATACTGTGCCCATGTGTTCCAGGGTTTTCCTCCAGGAGCACCACTTGCCCCTCTAACATATATCAAGTGCTACATGCTAGCTCCCCCATTTTCCTGCACCATGCCGTCTTCTGTCCAGCTGACACTCACCATCCCATTTCTTCTCTTTCAGGAGCAAAGAAAGGGTGAGTGAGGTGTTCTCCTGAGGCTCTCTGAGCTTGACAGCATGAATGCATGTGGTTTGAAGCTGAAAGGGGCCCAGGGGAAGGGATTGGAGGTGGAGGCAACCAGCCTGGTGGGAAAGACATCTGGGACTCCCCCCTGCTTTCTGTGGCCCTGGGCTTGTCGTGTTTCCCTCTGCCCACACTTCCCTCCTGACCACTCCATTCTTCCCATAAAGCTCTCAGTTCTGGCATCTAAATAGGGCAAATAGAGGTTAAGGGAAGGGCTTGGGGACTGAGCATCTATGTCTTCTGGCTTGTCTACAGGACTTCAGGTAAGAAGGTGATTTACAGCCAGCCCACTGCTCGAAATGAAGTGAGTATGCCTGCCTGGGAGAGGGAGGGCCCTCTAGTTGGACTCAGGGGTTCTAGTCTGTGTTTATGTTGGGGGTGACCAGCTAAAGACGCCTACAGAGAGTGACTGGAAGTTTTATCTCCACAGGGGGATTTCAGACAGACCTCGTCATTCCTGGTGTGATCCTGGTCCAGCTCACCTCTTGTCTTCTGTGCTTGCCTCACTCAGGTGCTACTAGGCCCTGGCCCCTGGTGTGTATAGTTTCACAGGATGCCTTATTTGTCTTCTAGCCTCCATCAGGGGCCCCACTTTTGTCTTAGTTAGGATGTGTGTGTGTGTGTTTTTAAGTAATGTCAGTTATGTGTCTCTTCTTCCTTCATGCCTCCCTTCCTTTCCTGCCCCTGCTGAGTGGCCTGGGACTTGTGTCAAACTTTCAGTCCCCAACCCCGTGTGGAGTCAGACCAGAGCCCCTGAGTGATGCTTGGTGACTTCCTTTCTAAGTAGATAGCAAGAGTGGCCAGTATCCAAGGAATATGCTGTGATCACTGTCCACTTGGTGTGTCGTGGACTTTGACTAGGGATCTGGAGCCTAGTTTCTAAGCTCTTTCCTCCAGTGCTGAGCTGTTCTAGAATGGGGATTGAAGACTGGAGCTGCTGACTTGGTTGTTTGGTGACGACGGCATCAAGTCTCTTCTGCCTCCAGAGCCCACTCTCTCTTCTGTCTTCCTATGGGAGTGCCACTGGAATCCTCCTGCACTGGAATCCTCCTGAACACAGACAGACTGACACAGACCATGGCTGTAGGGGAGACTGGAGTTTTTACTGGCGAGCACCGTCAGCTTCCAGGGAACATGAAGTGAAAAAGTTTTAAAACCATTGGTCTAAAGAAAACAAAGCTGGAGCTGATAGCTCAAGCCATCGCCCTTCCCTCAGCTGGAACAATTGGGCAGACCCATTAAAGACATGTCTGTAGGGCTCTGGGGACATGTGTGAGATTGTGTGCGTGTGGTGCTAGCTCTGTGCTAAGATTGTGTGTGTGTTGGAGGGCTACTTAGCTCTTTGATGAGATTGTGCTTGTGTGTGTCTCTATGTACCTGGATGTCGCTGGAAATAAAAACTTGGTCTGTCCAAGATTCTTGTTGTGGGGAGTGGGGGAAATGAAGTCTTCGAGGGCTCCTGGTCTCCTCTGTACAAACAGGAAAATGCCTCAAAACTGTACTTCCTAGCAACCTGGGGCTGGTTCCAGCTCCCTGTCCTGCCTCCTGGTGCCACCCCTTCCTGGTTCCTATTTTAGGGCAGAGCTTCAGAACTCTTTTGTGGCCTCTGTGGCCAGGCCTTCCTTTGCTGGAGGTGGGCACCCGGGTGAAGCTGATGCTGTGTTCTGGGGTTCTACTTGGCCTGTTCCACCAAGGGAGAGGATAAAGTGCCTACCCTCCCTCCTGCCTAACCAGGTGCATTAATGAATTTCTGTAAGGCTGCAGGAAGAAGTGCTCCAGAGCCTGAGGCAGGGAGATTTCTCAGGTTGTGTGGAGAAGTAGGCTTATTTAGGGGAGTGGGAGTCTGAGGTGGATGGACAGTGTGTGAGAGAGCGAGATTAAGCAGGATACCAACTGTCATTGCTTTCCTTCTCCACATCTGGACCCTTCTTTGCCCTTAACCTTCTGTTCCCTCGTCTACTACAATCTCCGAACACATTTCCAAATCTATTTATTAACTAGCAAGAGGGAAAATAAGGGATCCTGTTGGGTTGATTCTGCTTATTTCTTTTGGTGGAGGATACTAATGTGCCACATTGCTATAATCTGCTCCCCTACCTGGAAATCCCTAACTGAATTGAGGTTGCTTTTTCTATCAAGGATCCAAAAGGAAAACAAACCATCAGTAAGTGTCACGCACCAATAAAAAATAAAATTTCCAGAGGGAAACAAAATCCAATTAAACAAGGAAAGTAGAGATTATGAAATGGTTCAGTAAGAATGAGATTTTTGACGTATGTTTCAGTTCTGCATCCTGGTTGGAGGATAGGGTGGGAGGGGTGTGGTGAAAGTCCACACCGAAGCAAAGGTGACTCACTGATCTTTAAGTTTGAGGTGAATGGTTCCTCACCGTAGACCGCTTGGGATGAGGATGAGTCAGTTATTACTAGCCTTGGAATGTACCTCCAGTTTCCAACAGCCCTTTTGAGTTGAAAAACACCTTGTCTGCTTTCATTTTAGAATGTCAAAACTAATTTTTGTAATAAACGTTTATTTTTCACATTGAGTTTGTTTAAATTCTGAAGTTCTACATTAAAAGGAAAATTAATTGGGACTCAGAGTGACTTAGACATTCAAAAACTGCCGGATAGTCTTGTGAATTAAGAGATTAAGGGTGTCCTTCCATAAAGCTTGATAGGTACATTTTAATTTAATGTATCATTGGCTTGTGCTTGAATGGGAATGACCCAAATGGATATTTCCTATGTAAAAGGGAGACTTGGGGGATGGGGACAGTTACATGGAGATTAGTGTTTTCCATGAGACATGAACCCTCTTCCACACAGGATCAAATGATTGAGTTAAGGATGTGTTTGTTCCTGTGTTAACAGGATCTACAGATCAAGGCCAAGGGAGGGTAGAGTGGAAGAAAGTGGAGTTGGGTTCATTTCTCAATGAGGGAACAGTACATCTTAAAGTGGACAGATGAAGAAAAAGTAGAAGTTACATTTAAATATATATCTCTTTAATTCTGTAGCTTCTCCATTTTATTATTTCTTCTTTCTGGAACTAGCTGCAAAACTCAGTATGAAATGAAACTCCCTGACCTCCCCCCGACCCCTTTCTGTAACTTGTTGAGTGACTACTATTATCCATTGACTTATTTCCTACATACTATCACTATTCCTGGAGCCCTTGTGGCACAGTGGTTAAGAGCTTGGCTGCTAACCAAAAAATGTCCGCAGTTTAAATTCACCAGCTGCTCCTTGGAAACCCTATGGGGCAGTTCTGCTTTGTCCTATAGTGTCGCTGTGAGTTGGAATTGACTCAACAGCAATGGGTTTTGGTTTTGGTATTACTATCCCTTTTCACAGATGGGAAAATGAGGTGCAAAAATGCTAAGGAACTCGCCTAAGTTCACACAGTACTAGGCAAGTGGTAGTGCTGGGATTCAGGACAGCTGGGGAGGGGAGGGCTGGGCAGCCTGTGTCCTGCTCACAGTGACCTGGAATGGAAAAGAATGCAGGAGGAGGAGTAGCTGGAGAAGTTAACTTTCTCTATGGAGGTGGATATGTGGGTGTTAGAACATTGAAAGTAAGGATGTCAACATGGGGTTTTCTCTGCAATGTGACTAAATCTCACTTGGGTCCACCATCCAAACAAGATCTACAGGACAGAAGGAGAGCAAATGAAGTGTGAGGCTCTTGATGAAACGAGTGCCACCCTCTGGAATGAAGGACAAACCTTGATGCATTTTTGTCAGTGACCCAGATGAAAAACAATGCATACACTATCATTTGTGGATGGTGAGGAGTTCGAAGAAACAGTAACTTCAGCTTGCAGCATAAGGATTCAAAAAGACCTTAATAGCAGGAATGATAAACCCACCCATCTTAGAAAGTGAAATTCAGTAGTAATAAGGATTCTGCCTTTGGATCCAAAAAAATCAACTCATGTATAAAGTAGGAAAAACATAGAATATATAGAACTAGGGTGATGATGGCTCCAGCCTGTTTGTTGCTGATGGCACCATACCCCTGTATCAAGTTCTGTTTTAGGCACCTTTTTTTTTTTTTTTTTTTTTTGAACATTTTATTGTGCTTTAGGTGAAGTTTACAGAGCAAATTAGTCTCCCGATCAATTTATATACAAATTGCTTTGTAACATTGGCTGCAGTCCCCTCATTGTGTTAGCACTCCTTCCCCATTACCACCCTGAGTTCCCCATTTCCATTTGTCCGGTTTTCCTGCCCCTTCCTGCCTTCCCATCTTTGCTTTTGGGTAGGCACCATTCTTTACGAAGATTATAGACAAACTGGAGCATGTTCAGAGGAAGTGATCTGGTTGGTGAAGGGACTTCAAAGCATGCCGTATAGAAGCTTCTAAAAGAATCAATGTTAAACTCAGGGAATAGATGGCTCAGGCAAGGCAAAAAATTAGTCTTCAGATATTTGAAAGGTTCTTAGCCCCAAGGGAGAAAATCAGGACCAATGACGGACGCCCAGATGAGACTGGTTCAGAATGTGGTGCCCTTCAGAATTTTAAGAAGGAAATGTGGAGTGGAAGGTCCCTAGGTGGTGCGAATAGTTGGCGCTTGACTACTAACCTAAAGGTTGGCAGTTCAGACCCACCCAGTGGTGCCATAGAGCAAAGGCCTGCAATCTGCTTCTGTAAAGATTATAGCCAAGACAATCTATGGAGGAGTTCTTAGTTCTCTGTAACACACGGGGTTGCCATGAGTCGCAATCAACTAGATGGTAATGGGTTTGTGGTGGTTTTTTGCTTGTGCAGTGGAAAGAAGGAGCCCTGGTGGCACAGTGGTTAAGAGTTTGGCTGCTAACCAAAAGACTGCCAGTTCAAATCCACCAGCCGCTCCTTGGAAACCCTATGGGGCAGTTCTACCCTGTCCTATAGGGTCACTATGAGTCTGAATCAACGGCAATGGGTCTTTTGGTTAGTGGGAAGAATTTCAGTTCTGGAGTCAGGCGTCTCTCTTCCATTTCCATGACCTTAGGCAAGTTTTATCTCTCAGCCTCAGTTTTTCATCTAAAAAATGGTGATAATACCTATCCTATGAGGTTCTGAGGAGTAAATGAGGCAAGATCTGTGGAGCACCTTGCACTAGTTCACATTTAAGAGCTGCCCATGGCCATTTTCAACCTGGATGTTGTAGGCTAGGGGTCAGCAAACTTTCTGTAAAAGGCCAGAAAACAAATATTTTAGGCTTTTGTGGGCTATATGGTCTCTTGCAACTGCTCAACTCTGTCTTTGTGGTGAGAAGTTCTAAACAACAAAAAGAAAATGAGCCTGGCTGTGTTCCAGTTAAACTATTTATGGGCACTGAAATTTGAATTCCATATAATTTTCACAAGTCATGAAATAATATTTTGAATTTTTTTTTCAATACTTAAAAAATGTAAAAACCATTCTTACATCCCAGGTGGTACAGAAACAGACAATGGGCTGGAATTCGCATGTGGGCCATAGTTGAAAGGAAGTTAAAAGAAAGTAGGTAATCCCGTTTACTTTTGAGTGCAGAAGTTCCGATTCCTTTGGTCCTGGTTTGCAGCGTCCCTGGGGAGAAAGGAACTCAGAGTGGGTGATAGCAGGTGGAGAAGAATAAGGACTAAATCATTAGCACCTGCAGGAAAGACAGGGCTGAATGGGAATCCTGTGTGTCTCTGAGAAGTGACGGGGAGGGGAGTGTAACTGGTGGGGAGACCCAGACCCACAGAGACATTTTAGAACAACACTTACATCCAGTTTCTGTTGCTAGTTGGTTCTTAGAGGAAACAATGTAGTGGAAATAACAATACAATAGGTTTTAGCAATAAATCTATTATTGTTCGTAGCTTCCTAACTGTTGCTGTCACCAACTTCCTTGAGGGTGGGAAGCTTGTGTTCATTGTACATGCCCGAACATCTTGCCAATCAGTAAATGGGGAATGAATAAGTATCAGGTCCAAACTCTGAATGAGATAGTCGACATAACAGAGGGGCTGCTATGTTGGCTGTTACCGCCATTATCAGTCATTATCACCTCTTATTATTCCTTGCAAGCCAAATGAATATAAGCAGAAGGGAGCCGGGGGACAGAAGATACCAGGCCCTGAATTTTCAAAGGTTGGTATCCCAGACATGTTGTTGGTGGGTGGGCAGTGGGAGTCAGTGGGCAGGCTGCAGGGACAAGATGAGAATGAAGTGGCTTCACTTGTCCCTGGTATGTGGAATCCTTTCCGGGAGGCTGGGCTCCTGGGTTCAGTGCTATTCCTACATCTGAGCCCAGCTCAGGGTTTAAGGTGTTCAGGTAATCAAAAGCAGCCAGACTGAAACTTTCACCGGAGACAGCAATCTATTCAAAAAGGCCAGCTGCAGAGGAAGGCAGCCTGGGGAGAGCAGTGTGGTCAGAGGGGTGACTGAGGGGCAAGGGGAACTCCTGGGGCCACAGGCCTGTCTCCCTCACCCATTCCACCAGTGTTTTCACAGCATTCCCTAACTATTTGTGACCTCAAAGTTTGTTTGCACACAGAACAGCAGAAGCCAATGTCCATATCTGCATGGAGGACTGGTTGAAATCCTTGAAGATGCTCAGGTTGAGAAGGGAGGTGATTAATGTTGGGTAAAGCCATCACAGATAAAGAAGGTGTGATAAAGATGGGCCTTCCTAAGAACTTGAGATAAGCTGATTTAGGTGAAAACCAGTGTTTTATCCCCCACCCCGTAGCTACAAACCTACGAAATGCAGAATAGCTGATACAGCTGAAGGTATTTCCCGAAGGGAGCAGCTGTCTGTTTCCAGGGCAGGCCCTTGAAGTCGTATTTGCATAGCGCTTTACATAATGATGTTGGTTGCTGTTGAGTTGATTTCAGATATACCGTCTTCAGGTTTTAGGCATATGGAAGAGAGAAGGAAAAAGGGGAAGGGGAACGAAGAATAGATTGAGGGGGAAAAAACCTGACTAGCGGTGGAAGTAGATGCTGAGAACTTTAGAATCTAAATGAGTTCCTGGTGGTCTGCAGGCTCCCTCTAATGTTTTAAAGGGTTTCAGTGAACAAAATGACCTAACGACAGGTGAAACGGAAATAGGGTTGATAAATGGGGGTAGCCCAGTGCCTGGCATGACAAAAGCCAATTCCTTTACCTTCCCCCTGCTCTATGCCCTATGTTGAATTCTGGCTCCCCCAAAATAACCTATTGAGAAGGCAAAATGAAATTTATTATTCACCTTAGTAAGGGAGAGTAGTACCTTGACAAAGTCTCAGCAGTGTCTCAGAGTAGGGGAGAGGAAAGGCAGAATATTTGAGTTTTTTGGAGTCTGTTTTTAGGTAATATTTCACTGGGCGGGGTGGGGATAGAGGGTGCTGATTGTGATGGGGCATAATTTGTGGCATAATAGTTTAGTTTTGGGAAACTGAGGGGAGGTTTCTAAGCTAGTCTTGTTTCCTGAGCTATTTTACTGTAATGATGGTTAGTTGAGATGTCTAGTTATTTGCAGCTTCATCTTCTTGGTTAAGAGTTTTCTGTAATAGTAAAATCATGTTAATTCAGACCTTTAAATAGTAAAGTCATGTTAACGTGTTAACGTACACTATAAACTGTGGGTGTCGATTACTGTAGTACTTACGTAACAGAAAGTTTGGAGTGTGGCAAATGCTGCAGAAAAAAGAGAAGGGGGTAAGAATGCAGTTCTTTTTTTTCATTAGGGGAAGAGTGGGCAGGAAATTTAGTAGGTAAGGAAAAGTAAGTGCAAAGACACAAACAGGTGTGAAGATAGATACTTTTCCTGCAGCTAGATAGATGGACTACCGCCAGGTGGAGCTAGACACTTTGGGCATGGCCAACAAAATGAAACAAAACAAAAAAACCCCATTGGCATCGAGTCGATTCTGACCCATAGCGACCCTATCAACAGTAGAACGACTCCATTGGGTTTCCAAGGCTGTAATCTTTATGGAAGCAGACTGCCACATTTTTGTCCCATGGAGCGGCTGGTGGGTTCAAACCACTCACCTTCTGGTTAGCAGCCTAGGGCTTAACCACTGTGCCACCAGGGCTCCTTCCTTTGCCATGGCCCTTGGTCCAAACAGAGCTGGTATGTTACAGGCATGATTTGCTGGAGATGGAGTTAAGTATATAGTGTTAGCTGCTGTAGAGTCGATTCTGACTCATAGCGACTCCATGTGTGCAGAGTAGAACTGTTCCACAGAGTTTTCAAGGCTGTGACCTCTCCGGAAGCAGATCGCCAGGCCTTACTTCTGTGTTGCCTCTGGGTGGGTTTGAACTGTCAGATTTTCCATTAGTAGTTAAGTGCTTAATCATTTGCATTACCCAGGGATAGACTTAAATAGTGGTTAAAAATAGTTAATCTCACCGATCAAATTGGCAAAAAAATAAAAAACTTGTCAATACACTCTGTTGGCAAGGCTATGAAGGGGAAACAAGCACTCTTATATATTGTTAGTAGGAATGCAAAATAATATAACTCTCATGGAGGGCAATTTAGCAATATTGTCTTAGGCTGGGTTCTCTAGAGAAGCAAAACCAGTAAAGTGTATAAATATATATAGAGAGAGATATCAATGAAACAGCTCACACAATTGTAGAGGCTAGAACATCCCAAGTCCATGGGTCAGGGTAGAGGACTCTCCCAATTCATGCAGCTGCAGAAGCTGGTGAACCCAAGGTCAGCAGGTCTGAGAACAGGGCTCCTGCTCACAGGCTGTGAAGGTCAACAGATTCCAAGATCGACAGGTAAGCTGCAAGCTCAAGTCCCGGAAACTGGAGGTGAGATGATAAGAGGCAGCTGCTGGGTCTGGAACAAGCCAAAAACCTTGGCAAGACAAGCAGGAAGGAAGTAGCCAGCAGAGGGCAGAGAGATGAAGGCTGAGGGGGTGGTGAGCCGCCACAGGCCTTGCCCTCACCGGTACCACTCAGCAGATTCCATCATGGGGGTGATTACATATCAAGTTTCAACAGGAAAGTGATCACAACATTATACAACTGCCAAAACACTGAGAATCATGGCCTAGACAGGTTAACATACAATCTTAACCATCACAAGTATCTAATAAAACTACACATGTATTTAACATTTGTCCTGGTAACCCCACGTCTAAGAATTTACCCTGAAGGTATACCTCTAACAATATGAAAATACATATGCATAAGTTAATTCAATGGCAGCATTATTTGTAATTGCAACATATTGGAAACCTAAAAATGCCCAAACATAGGTAATTGGTTCAATAAACCATGGTTAGTTCACACAATGAAATATTATACTACTGTAAAAGACAATGAGGAAGGTCTCTATAAATGAATTTGAAGTGTTTTCCAGGATATCTTGTTAAATGAAAAAAAGTAAGGCTAGTTTTTGGTAAGAAAAAAGGGGGAATAAGAAAGCATACTATATCTACGTATTTTTGCAGAAATAAACACAGGAAAGATAGATAAAAAAAATGAATGAAACTGGTTACCCACAAGAGGTGGGTAAGGTCAGGGTGGAAGAGATAGATGACGAAGTGTCGCTTCTCTGAGTTGACAAAATCATTTTGAGTCTCCTGGAATCCAGATTTCTGGGTTCATGGAATTGGGGTGACCCACCCAGGCCATCTGCCTTTAGATGTCCTTTTGAACCTTGAAGGATCTGGTTCCCTGGAGTCACCTTCAGATCAAACAATAGCTTAGTAAGCAGCTTAGTGGAGATTGTTTGGCCTTACTCATTGGCTTCTTTTGGAAAATCTATGTGCAGCCAGCTTCAAGAAGCTATGTTTTAGGATGTACGGTGTGTCCTTGGTGATTCTGTTTCTGTAACCTATGAACCCTTAAACCCTGCTCCTACTTTGATGTTATCTTCTGAGAAATTAACATAACAACGACCTATATAACCCCCTTTCACTGTCCTCTCTTTGGAGCACTTTACCAACATGTTCTGGTGACGCTGCCCGATTTGAATCATATCTTCTTACAATAAATATACGTTGTTACACTAGTTTTTGGTGTTTGTCTAAGCATCTAAGGTTTTTGACATTTTGTCTAGTTTAAACTTTTGCTGTTTTGCACATTAAAAAAATAATAAATCAACAAAGAAAAGTATGAATAACATGGGAGTGTTTACCAAAGAGTTCCATAACAGTATGAAAGAGTTGGGGGTTGATCATGTTTGAGCTATGATAGTTATTAGACAGCACTGAAAAGACAGAACACAGACAGCATGGCAAAGGCTCTCAAGTCAGTGCTGCACTTTTTGGGAGAAGATACTGTCCTAGGGTAAAATCACCACAAAGTTATAGTGAAGCAAAGAGAAAGATCTTATCCGGTATATGTTCCAAGTGGCAAAAGTGGGAAATGGACAAGCGTGCTGCCAGAGCCATGTCTGCCCAAGTCTGAGGAACAATACAGAATCATCAGTATATAGTAACATTACAAATGGGTAAAATCATTGAAAGCGTCTCCTTTTCACAGATTGGCTAAAAACTGCTAAATCACCGTCATTCTACATTTTGAATTGTTTTTCTTAATAATCATTGGTACAGGTTCAGTACAACAGTCAGGAGGGTCTTCATTGGTCCAACAAATCATGGCGCAGTGGTTAAAAGCTACAGCAGCTAACCGAAAGGTCAGCAGTTCCAATCTACCAACCACTCCTTGGAAACCCTATGGGACAGTTCTACTCTGTCCTATAGGGTTGCTATGAGTCGGAATCAACTTGATGGCAACAGGTTTGGTTTTTTGGTTTAATAGAAAAAGATAAGAGTGGAAAATGTGCGGGTCTTTTGTTCCCTGCTTGATTAATTTATGTGAAAGTTTCCCTAAAAGATGTTTTCCAAGATTGTCTTAGCTATTGTCTTTATACCTCAGGGCCCAGTTGATGTGTTCTTGTTAGTCCAGCTTCAGCTGAGTTACATTCTTTATACTCAAGGACAGGGAATAATGGCTCTAATTTTATCTCCTAAATCAATACTTATAAGGACTATTGGATGTGCCAGCTGGAGAATCAAATCTAAATCCACTAGGTGATTGACTGAAAGAGAGAGTCTCTGCAAGCAGAGAACTAGAAAGTAAGCAGGTTGGAAACCTGAGAAATCCATGGGAAATAATGAGACGGGGCTAATTCAGGGTCACTGAAGTGAGTTTAAAGCATATCACAAAAATGTTGGTGGTCGGCAAGACACTGCCTCAGGTGAGTTTATAAGTCTCTGCTCTAAAGCTATTCATAAGATTTTCACTGTCTAATTTTTTCAGAAGTAGACTGCCAGGTCCTTCTTCCTAGTCTGTCTTAGCCTGGAAGCTCAGCTGAAACCTGTCCACCATGGGTGACCTGCCTGGTATTTGAATACCGGTGGCATAGCTTCGAGCATCACAGCAACACACAAGACACCACAGTACAATAAACTGACAGACACGTGGGACAGAAGGAAGAAGTCCAAGTTGCACTGAAGACATTGGCAAAAACAAGGCTCCAGGAATTGAAGGAATACCAACTGAGATGTTTCAACAGACGCATGCAGTGCTGGAAGTGCTCACTCATCTATTCCAAGAAATTTGGAAGACAGCTACCTGGCCAGTCGACTGGAAGAGATCCATACTTATGCCTATTCCTAAGAAAGGTGATCCAAACGAATGTGGAAATTATCAAACAATATCATTAATATCACATGCAAGTAAAATTTTGCTGAAGATCATTCAAAAGTGACTGCAGCAGTATATCGACAGGGAACTGCCAGAAATTCAAGCCGGATTCAGAAGAGGATGTGGAATGAGGGATATCATTGCTGATGTTAGATGGATCCTGGCTGAAAGCGGAGAATACCAGAAAGATGTTTACCAGTGTGTAATCGTTAAGGTTGTGTGTCAGCTTGGCGGGGCAATGATTTTCAGTGGTTTGGCAGTTATGATGCAGTTTGGCAATCATGTGATGATATTATCACTTCCGTGATGAGATTTGATATGTGATCACCTCCATGATGGGATCTGCTGAGTGCAGCCAACCAGTTGAAAGGGAGTTTCCTTGGGGGTTGTGGACTTTCTGGCAAGTCTCATAGGCTTTTGCTCGCTCTGGATCCTGCAACTGGCTCCTGTTCGTCTTACCTCTTGTTCTTGGGACTTGAGCTAGCAACTTACCTGTGATCTTGCCTGCTGATCTTGGGATTTGTCGATCTTTGCAGCCTGTGAGCAAAAGCCCTGCTGTCTGACCTGCTGGTACTGAGTTTGCCAGCCCCTCTGGCTACGTGAATCAGGAGAAGCATCCAGCCTGACCGCTGGACTTGTGATGTTCCAGCTTCTACAACAGTGTGAGTCATTTCCTTAATATAAATCTCTCTCTATAGATTTATACACTTTGCTGGTTTTGTTTCTCTAGAGAACCCAGACTAAGACACTGTGTTTTACTGACTACGCGAAGGCATTTGACTGTGTGGCTCGTAACAAATTATGGATAATATTGTTACCGCAATCACGTGGATTGGAGCCACCTGCCGCAATAGCCAATTCTGAGACAGGGGTGAGGTGAGCAGCAAGATGTTTATTATATATCGATACATAGGAGATGGAGGGGAATAGATTCCTCCAAAAAACCCGTCTCCCCCACTGGAGATTGGCTGAAGGCTTTTATAGGGACAGGATTATGGATCTTAGAAGTTTGCGGTAGTTTCCCCTTGAGGTGATGATGTCTTAGATGAGTTAACCTTCTACTGGTATTCTTAGAGGTTATCTGGTGACATCCTTGGGGATTATCTGGCCACATCCTGGGCATCCTGCTTTTTCTTGTCACCAGATGGGTGCTTTGTTTGGTTTTTCATTCTTAGATCATTATCACTTGTTTTCCACCCTCCGGGGAGGAACATCGGCTAATCTTAAACCTTTTTGTAGAGACTACAACGGGAGGGAAAAATCAGGAGACAATGTGGCGGTTAGCAATGGCTAGTAAATAATAGCGAGCTGGGCCTATGCAGCCTCTTCCAATATTTCGAAGAATGGGGATTCCAGAACACTTAATCGTGCTCCTGAGGAACTTGTACATAGACCAAGAGGCAGTCATTTGAACAGAACAAGGGGATACTGGGTGGTTTAAAGTCAGGAAAAGCGTGTGTCAGGCTTGTAGCCTTTCACCATACTTTTCCAATCTGTATGCTGAGCAAATAATCAGAGAAGCTGGACTACATGAAGAAGAATGAGGCATTAGGATTGGAGGAAGAGTCATTAACAACTTGTGTTATGCAGATGACACAACCTTGCTTGCCGAAAGTGAAGAGGACTTGAAGCACTTACTGATGAAGATCAAAGACTACAGCCTTCAGTATGAATTACACCTCAACATAAAGAAAACAAAAATCTTCACAACCGGACCAATAAGCAACCTCATGATAAATGGAGAAAAGATTGATGTTATCAAGGATTTCATTTTACTTGGATCCACAATCAACACCCATGGAAGCAGCTGTCAAGAAATCAAAAGACGCATTGCATTGGACAAAGCTGCTGCAAAAGACCTCTTTAAAGTGTTATCTGAAAATACCGGTGGCAAAGCTTCCAGCATCACAGCAACAAGCAAGCCACCACAGTATGACAAACTGACAGACGTGTTGTAGGGTATCGTTAGTAATATGTATTATATATCCCCAACGTAGACTCTTATTTTTTCATCGTTAGTAATATCTACTACATACAATGTTGCAGCAGGTAATTTGCTGATGTTATCATTCTCATATGTTCACTTGCAGATGTTTATATGTATTATTTCCAACCCCCAAAGACACATAAAGATCGGATTTATAAAGATACTAACAATAAAAGGCAATAATAATAAAAACTAAAAAAAAAAAAATGTATTAGACTTATGTTAGAACCATTTTTACACAGGAATCGTCAAAACGGAATCCTGTTGTAAGTCGGAGACTACTACAAAATTAAATACAGGACCTTGGAAGGGGTCCTGAAGTTTAAGCTTCTTTAGCGTGATTTAGAAAATAATATTGGAGTTATTTTTCCCTGTCCTTGAGCATAGAGAGAATGTGACTCAGCTGGAGCTGGGCTCACAACTGCTCACAAGGACTAGCAAGGACACATCAACTGGGCCCTGAGGTATAAAGACAACAACAGCTAAGATAATCTTGGAAAATATCTTTTAGGGAAACTTTCACATAAAGCCAATCAAACAGAACACAAAAGACTTTCTACCCTTTTTCTATTAGCATTTAGTGAATAGAAATTCGTTGGGCCAATGAAGACCCTCCTGACTGGCGTTACTGAAACTGGTACCAATGATTGTTAAGAAAGACAATTTAAAATGTAGGATCACAGTTTCTAGCCAATCTGAAATGGCTAAGCTTTCAATGGTTTTGCCCATTTGTAATGTTAATATACACTGATGCCTCTGTAATGGTCTTTGGACTCGGGCAGACATGGCTGTGGCAGCATGCTTGTCCCTTTTCCCACTTTTGTCTGTTCTGTGATATCTCCTTGGACTCGGGCAGACGTGGCTCTGGCAGCGTGGTTGTCCGTTTCCCACTTTTGCCCCCTTGAATATATGCCGAATAAAACTTTCTTTTTGCTTTACTAAACTTTGTGATGTTCTTACCCTACAACAAGCGTTACAGTAAATCTGCCTCTCACAATTTTCAGAAGAATTTTAAAAGAAAATTTTCAGAAAAAGGTAAAGTCATGAGTCTCGCACAGATATAAAAATGAACACATTAAAGATTTTATTTTACGCATATGAAAAAAACTGAGCAGATGATACAACTGGTTCAGAAGAGAACGACTTTTCCATGGGGGAGAGGGGAGGGAGAGTCAATTAAATCTCTAACAGACAGGACAGAATTTACACGTGTTAACTACAATTTTAAATATCTCAAAGACAGTGACAGGCTAGAATCTGATAACCTGGAAGGATGTGTTATATGTAGACAATGCATTAAAATACAAATTCTTTTCTACACCAGCTTGAGACCACCCCTGCTCCCTCAGCGCCCCGCCCCCGGCCCTGGGGTGTGTGTGTGTCTCTTGTGGGGTTGGGAGAGACGCAGCCCTGACTCAGCTCCCGAAAGACGAAGGAATGCTTGAACCTACCCACGGGGATCTACGCGTGGAGTTCAAGCCTTCCCCAGATCCCGCTGCGGATGCTCTCACGCAACCAGCCGAGACAACGCCCCTTAACTTGCTTCCACTGGGGCAGATTGGGCCACTAAGGGAGCCGCTGTGGCCCCAAAGCTTGTCTCCCCTGGAACGAACACCGAAACTGGTACCCAGTCAAGCACTACATTGCTTTGGATACGGCAAAGGGGGACACCTAGTGGCTGCTTGTCGTCTTGCTCTCTTCCTCGCCGTGCGGAAGACACTGGTCTTGGAGATGTATGCACAGGCCTGACTGATTCTAAGAAGTTGCGAGGTCCCCAGTTTTAATGTGAACGGAGGCTCTGCCCCGCGGCGCCTCCAAGTCAGCGGCGAGGAATTGCGCTTTCGCGGTAGAAAGAGCGTGGAGGAGACCGTGCTGCACCCAGAAAGGGGGCGAGCGCACTGGGATACTCAGCCTCTCTTTGTAGGGCCCCCAAAAGATCAAGGAGGTGGGTTAGAGCTTAAGGGGGTAACAATTTTTCACTTTCGCGGTCACCTAGCGGGTCGCTAGCCCGATTTCCTCCCGGTTTCGGACACTTTCCCCCGCCCCCAATCCCACCTCCCATCTGGGGAGAGTTATTCCCGTCAAACCGGTTCTTACCCTTTGTGATGCAGAATTATAGAAAGGGCTGAGCAGCAAACGCAGCGGGAGGCGAGGGCAAGGCACTTCGGGGGAAGTTACATTGCAAAGCGCCTGGG
Source organism: Trichechus manatus latirostris (assembly GCF_000243295.1). Taxonomy (NCBI): domain Eukaryota; kingdom Metazoa; phylum Chordata; class Mammalia; order Sirenia; family Trichechidae; genus Trichechus; species Trichechus manatus. The sequence continues at coordinate 423,737 of NW_004444224.1, forward strand.
AGGCAGAGCTGCCCTGGAGCCTGGGGTACGTGGGTAGTTTCTGTGGGTTAGGAATGCGGGATGGGGGAAAGCGAGGGAGAAGCAAAAGGGATTGTGAAGACGTTACGGAGATTAGGGCTTTACCCCCTTTGAGGTCCTTTGGGAGGCAGTGTAAAGAGGGATTTTTTTTTTCCCCTAATTATTTTGTGCCCATATGCTTTGCAATTTTCTAAATACGATCCCTCCAGGGGCCTTAAGGTCACCAACTTTTGTGCTTTTATGTCTACAAAATTGTAACAAATTTTATTGCTAATAGTGTACTTAAGAATGATGCATATTAAGCATCCTTTTAACTTATACAGGAAAAATAATCTAAGGCATTACTCCATGTTTCCACTCATCCTTGACAGTTTTATTCGTAACTCAATCTGACGTTACCCACAGAGTCTAGTACTGTTACCACAATAACGCGGATTGGAGCCGCCTGCCCCAATAGCCAATTCTGAGACAGGGGTGAGGTGAGCAGCAAGATGTTTATTATATATCGATATATAGGAGACAGAGGGAACAGATTCCTCCAAAAAACCCGTCTCCCCCACTGGAGATCGGGTGGAGTCTTTTATAGGGACAGGATTATGGATCTTTTGTGGTAGTTTTTCTTTGAGATGGGGATGTCTTAGATGAGTTAACCTTCCACTGGTGTTCTTAGAGGTTACCTGGTGGCATCTTTGGGGATTATCTGTGGACATCCTGCTTACTCTTGTCACAGGATGGATGCTTTTGTTTTTCATTCTTAGATCAGTATCACTTGCTTTTCACCCTCTAGGGAGGAATATCGGTTAATCTTGAGCGTTTTTGTAGAAACTAGAATGGGAGGGAAAAATCAGGAGACAACGTGGCGGTTAGCAATAGGGAGTAAATAATAGTGAGCCGGGCCTGTGCAGCCTCTTCCAATTCCCCCTTTTATGGGAAGTTTCTCAATCTTGGGAAACAGGGCGTCGCTTCTTTTCTGGCTCCTTCCTGCTGGTTGGGGGCATCGCTAGGGTGAGAAACCTCGCGATATCGACTAGGGCTATAGGCAGCGGGTGAGTTAGAGTGGAAATCGGCTGCATCCTGGTGAATTAGATGATTTGCATCCCCAGAGCCCGGAAAACGGGTGTCTCAACTTACCAGGGTAAAAATTTCTCATGCCTTAAGGGTTTTTGTAGTTCTTCCTGCCAATATTTTCATAAAACAGGGAACACAAAAACATATTAGAATAACCACCATTCCTAAGGTTCCTCTTTCAGGCTCTTTTATGGCCCACTTAACTGGACCTACTGGAGTTAGGGTTGAGACTACACATGGGAGGGTCAGAGTGTCCCAGCTTGCAGGGTCAATGTCCCCTTTGTCTGTAGGATCACCGGTACCTTTTCTGTCCAGGTCTCCTGGGAAAACAGAGAGAGAGAGGGAAACAAGGTCAAAATCACTGTGCTGTAGGCTTTTTGAAGTTGTGCTTCAGGCTCTGAATTAAGAGTACAAGAGTATGGTTGTTCTTTGTTTTCTGCTTCTTTCTCTTCTTCTGGCCTGGCTGCTTTTACTCTCGATCATGCACCCAGGCAGCTACTCTTGCTAATCTCAGAGAGTGGGTGGTCAGGAGAACTTCAAAAGGTCGCTCCCACTGAGAGGCCAGTTGATCTTCTGGGGCTGATTCTTCCAGGCCTTCAGCAGGACCCGATCTCGGATCTCTGGGTTGGAACCTGTGGAGGGGAGTGTCGGAAGGAAAAGACAAACTAGAAGAAGCATACTGATTAACTGTTTATGACAGCTCTCAGAGAACAGACCCAGTCTCTTTTCTCTACCTCGGTCACCTCTGAGGTGGGGAGAGTCGACTTTTTCAGGAATGGTCTTCCATATATTAATTTGTAAGGGCTCAATTTGAGCCCACTTCGAGGGGCTACCCAGATTCTGAGCAGGGCAATGGGGAGAACTTGTATCTAAGTGGAGCTCGTCTCCTGGCAAAGTTTCACCAAGGCCTTTTTCAGAGTATGGTTCATCTTTTTGGTCTCTCTAGTTGATTGTGGGCTCTAGGCTGAGTGTACTTTCCAATTTATATCTAAAACCTTATTGACTTCTTGGGTGACTGTTGTCGTAAAAGCTCCCCTGTTGTCACTCTGTACTGAGATTAGAAGACCAAAACAGGATATGATTTCTTTGAGTAACACCTTGGTCACTTCTTGGGCTTGTTCGGTTCGACAAAGGAAAGCCTGTACCCACCCTGAGTAGGCATCCACAAAAATTAGCAGATATTTAAAATTTCCAGGTGTCCGGGGCATTATACCACTGCCACCTGAAGGGGATCATTGATTGCCTTCAGGAGTTCTAGGATTTCTGGCACATGTTTTCTTTCTTTGTTGGCAGATTCAGAAGTTCCCTTTTTTTCTACAAGGCACCATGTGAGTGAAGGACCAGATGGGCATATTTATTATCAGTATACACAGTTACGCGCCTTCTTATTCCTAGTTGTAGGGCCCACCCGAGGACTATGAGTTCAGCCTTTTGAGCTCACGTGCCGGCAGGAAATGGAGCTGCCTGTAAGACCTCAGTTTGTGTCACCACCGCATATCCCGCCTTGTGGCATCCTTCATATAGAAAGCTACTGCCATCCGTATACATTTCTATCTCCAGGTCAGCCAAAGGAACATCTGAGAGATCTGGTCTGCTAGAATAAACTTCTTCAATTATCTCTAGGCAGTCATGTACGGGGGGCATCTTCTGAAATAGGCAGCAATGTGTTGGGATTGAGGGAGGAGACAGCCTTCAGAACCACGTTTGAGTTGTCTAACAAGATTGTCTGACATTTTCCCATCCGTCTTGTCCTTAGCCAGAAAGACCCCGCTTTTATTCCCAAAAAGGCAAAACTGTATGTGGTGTGTTTACTGTTACCTTTTGTCCAAGGGTGAGTTTCTTGGCTTCTTGTAACAAGTCACACGTTGTAGCCACGGCTGGAAGAAAAGGGGGCCATCTCCAGGCCGTGTTGTCTAGCTGTTTTGAAAAGTAGGCCACCTGTCGCCTGGCTGGTCCCAGGGTACCCCCACAGCAATTCCCTGTCTTAATGTCAGTTTATTCAATGGCAAATAGAGGCTGAGACTCGGGGTGTAGAGGAATACAAAAGAAGGCATCTTTCAAGTCTAGTACTGCAAACCAAGCACGTTGACTGGGTATAGTAACCAGGAGAATATATGGGTTTGGCACAGTCGGATGAATGTCCTCTACTATTTGGTTGATTTTCCTTAGGTCTCGAACAGACCAATATTCTCTTGTCTCCGGTTTCAACACCAGTACGATAGGGGTGTTGTACGGAAACTGGCAAAATTTTAAAAGTCCAGTTTTTATGCATCGATGCACCAATGGTTTGATCCCTTCTAAAGCTTCTTTACAGACGGGATATTGTCTCTGGTTTATAATAAGTGCTCTAGGTTTTAAAGTAATTTTAACCGGTGTGGCTGACTGGGCTCATCCAGGCCTTTCTTATGCCCAGACCTCTGGATTCACCTTTTGTTGAAAATGGAAAGGAATGCCACTGCGTGTCACTATTTCTTCTTGCAATAGTGTCACCTGCAAGGCACATGCATTTTCCGGTGGGATCTGTAGAAAATGGCAAGGAACAACTCCGCCATCCTATTTGGGTTACTCCGATAAGGAGGACTGTGATTCTTTTAATTATACAAGTCGGAGGTAGAGAAAGGAGTATGTACTAACATTGTTCCTCCTTTGGCTGGAATTTTTCTCAACGGAAATTGCCCTGCTCGAACCCCGGCAGTACCCTCACGGAAAACAGTACCCAGACGGGTGTGTGTAGTGGGGGAAGACCATACCTGATGAAGTCGGACTCTTACTTCCCGATTCCCTTCCTTCGTCAGTTTCTCTCAAGCTGGCCGGACTAGAATCAGGCTCAGCCCTTTCTGTGAGGGTCTGCCGTCATTCTCCGACCTGACCTGTGGGCTTCTACCGCACCTTCCCTATATGGCGGTGGGGAGCCGAAGCAGTTATCGGGGCTATTCTTTCTAAGAGGGGACCCTCCGGTGAGGATTCAGGAAGCACTTTCACCTTCAGCTTTTCCTGGAAAAGAACCTGGTTAGAGGGATTTAAAGTTTGATAGAGAGACGTGAAAAGCTTGACTATAGGGAGCTTTGTCTCATTTTTCTTACAAGTCAAGCCGAAGAATCGTGCCATAAGCCAAAGGCCCATTTTGGAGACAGTGTTTCTGGTCCCCCAGCTGGTATTGGGGCCATACATTGTTGCATAAGCATATCATTCTCTTTCTCGTCATAGGCTCATAGCTATACCTCCTCCAGTTCGTTAGAATGCATCCTAGAGGAGATTTGGCTGGGATAGATGGACCTCTCCGCATAACAGGTGTTCGTTTATGCATAAGCAGCATCAGTAACTGCTTTTCACGTGCCTCAACAGCAACTACATTTTGCCAAACCTCAGATTGAGTATTAATATAAATATAGCAGCATTTCTCTATTTAGGCACAAACTTTCTTCAGAGACTAACAGGAAAGGCTAATACTATTCTATTTTGTAAAATCATAGCTCAAATTTCAGACACTTCTCTGGTTATGATAAGCACAACTTTGTTAAGTTTACCAAGAGAACTTCTAATTCAAGAGTTACAATATCTAAACCCATTAGTTACTTTAGGAGAAAGGAAGATGATTTCTTATATCCAGAAAATAGGACTTTAAAACATCAGCAATATTCCCGTATAAAACCCATAGTTTCCTTTCCTTTACTAAGTCTAATGTAGTTAATTTCTGTTCCATGTGATTCTGTCTGTGAACTCATCAGCTTCTGCATAAGCGTTCTGGAAATTTCGATTGAGTCTAGTCACAGTCTTTCTAGCAAGTCCAACGTGGTCCATCTTTTTGTTGAGATATTTTGGTCAGCAAATCAGCAAAGTAAAAACTTATCTGTAGATGACAAAACTTAATATGGCCACGATTAGCTTATAAAAATAACACTCTTAATAGTGAAAGACCTGATAGAAGTTAATTACAAGTGCAACGTAAAGGCCTAATAAAACCAGTTAAAAAAAAAAAAAACTTTAGATAAAAATATTTCTAAATATAACCACTGACCGTATTCAAAGAGCTTCGGATGTAATACATAATAATTTTGAGACAAAACACCATATAATCAGGATATACCAAGAATATACCAAAGTTATCAAATCTCTAAATACCTGAATTGTAATAAAAAAAAACTTCCTAGGTAAATGATGTGAATTCTCTAATCAAACCATTGGCTTTGATGCTGTTAAATTCAAAAAGATAAAGCTGCAACCAAGTTAGCAATAAAGGAATAAGAATATTATAGGTCACTGGAAACAATACTTAAGTTATTTAACCTAAGACCTTAAAGTAAAAACCTTAGCTTTCTTTCCTAAAAGCTATGAGGCTTAGTATTCAGACTCCGGAATCTTATTCTAATGAGAGGCCAAACCTTTGTCTTCCAGGCAGATTACACGAAGAGTAAATTAACCCTTTAACTCAGAAATTAAAGAAAATTGTTATTTTTAACATCGAAAAACCCGATTCTTTGTTTTATATACTATTCAACATTAAAACTCCTAAAAATCTCATAAATTAAACCAGTAAACTTTAGTCAGATAAAACTTGACCATCTCAAATAAATTTCTTTTTCAATAAACCTCTTAAACATTGTTGCATATCTTTCATAGTGCATCCCTTTCAATGGCAAAAATGAACACTCATTAGCAGACTTAAACATATATAGATCTGTCTATCCTTTCTCTTGTGGCATAAAAAGCAAAAGTATATAAACTTAATAACATCAGTAAGTTACCCAAAATGTCAAAATTATTTTAAGCCTATATATCATAAAACATAACTGTTGTTGAAAGGAAAGTCTGTTTAAACATTCTAAGATTTCATTCAACTTCTACTACTTCTCATATTTTTCCCAGTCTAATTTTAGCCCTTAAAGATTGTATCAACTGGCTTTGGAAATCACAGAGTCTCTCTGCTCAATTGACCCGTTCATTGATATGGATATAACCTTAAGTGTCCGGCTACTGCTGGAAACATTTGTCCAGGCCACTTCAGGTGCATCTCATTGTTTTTTTTTTTTTTCTTTTTTTTTGACTTCTTAAAGTTCCCTTATAATAGAGAGAACTTGTTTACAGTTTTATGATTAGGGTCTACCCAGTTTCTGATAACTATAGCAAAGCAGCAATTTTTCTTATCTTTTGTCTTAAAACAGTCTCCACCTAGCTGGAAAGGGGTCTTTCAAAAGCGACCCTGGAGCTACAGGACCTTGGAGACTGGGAGGTGGGGGATGAAGAGGCCTGCTCCTGCCCCTCCCTCACTGTCTTGACTCAAGGAAGACATTTACGTATGTTTAAACTGACGGGAGGTATTTTGAAAGACAGAAGATAGCTAATTTCTTTCTTTTTTTTACTGTTCTGGAACTGCTACTTTTACTTTAAGACAAAACTATCCTTTTTCCTTAAATAAAACACATTTCATATAATATCTAGCTTAAGTTACTTAAAAAGCTTTCACTTTTAAGATTGACATAGTATAAAACATAAAGATCTTAGTGTACTTTTCAAATAGACCAATTTACATCAAAGTTTCTCCAGGTAGCTTTTAAAAATCTAAATCATAAGACAGACACAGGACGCAGTTTTTTTCTGGACGAAGGAAGAACTGAGGTTCTATGACTAGCCTTACAAAATACGGCAATTCTTAGCCATAGCCACCAGTTTAATACAAGACAAACTCAGACACAATGCTCTAGACCAGAAGCAAGTTCTTAGAACAAAAGGAGACAGAAAGACCACATAAACAGGTTCTAGATAAAACTTATTAACTTGCCAGAGCCTCAGATGGAGGAATATTAGACCTCTTGACAAAACCTGAGCATCAAACAAGGTTCCCTAAGGAAAAAACGGACAACACAAATGAAAAGGACTTTTCCCAAAGTGGCCCCTGAAATTCTAAGTGACTTCTAGCATACTCAGTTTATAGTGGTTTTAAATATGAACCCAACCCAGTGAATCAGTAGTAGGGGGGAAATCCAGGCTCATTCATCAAAGATGTTAAGCGATAAGGTTCAAACTTTTGGTTTCCTTCCTTCTGAAGCTTTCCCTTAACAGTCGAACCAGGGCGCCCAAGTAGATGGTATAATCCTAGTTACACACAGACATTGGACAGGACAGACACAGAACCACAGTAAACAAATGGACAGGACAGACAAAACCGCAGTAAACGAATAAATCCCGCAAGCTGATGGAGATTTTCTCAACCCCCTTCAACCTCTCAGATGGCCCTGCTTGCCAGCAGAGGTTATCTTAGAGAATCTCAATCTCCCAGACACACTTACAAGCATTCACACACCCAGAACCAGAACTCTAGAGTCACCAGGAGTCCCTACTTGTGAGCCTACTCCCAGGGATGGTCATCTGGGGCTGCCTGTCACCCTAGAAACCAAGGGCTTATGTCTTGCTCCGGAAACCTCAGGCCTGCCCTATCTGCCCTGGCCCTGAGCGCCACAGGGAGAGGAGTCCCAGACTTATCTTGAGATCCCTCCTATACAGGTCTTACTTTTCTTTCACCCACCTCTTTTGGCGCGGTTGGGGACCAGCGGTGCCGTGACAGACCCAGGTCTGGCCAATAGTCTCCCCAGAGGCAAATGAAACCTCTCGCGGCCGCTTGTCAGGGGAGCTGTCATCAGTCCCAGGCCCTGCCACGGGGCTGCTGCGTCTCAAGCAGCTTGAGCTCCCCGTACAGGCAACCAAATTTGTTACCGCAATAACGTGGATTGGAGCCGCCTGCCGCAATAGCCAATTCTGAGACGGGTGAGGTGAACAGCAAGATGTTTATTATATATCGATATAAAGGAGACAGAGGGGAATAGATTCCTCCAAAAAACCCGTCTCTCCCACTGGAGATCGGCTGAAGGCTTTTATAGGGACAGGATTATGGATCTTTTGTGGTAGTTTCCCCTTGAGGTGATGATGTCTTAGATGAGTTAACCTTCCACTGGTGTTCTTAGAGGTTACTTGGTGACATCTTTGGGGATTATCTGTGGACATCCTGCTTACTCTTGTCACAAGATGGATGCTTTGTTTGGCTTTTCATTCTTAGATGAGTTATCACTTGTTTTTCACCCTTTAGGGAGGAAGATCGGTTAATCTTAAACCTTTTTGTAGAAACTAGAAAAATCACGAGACAATGTGGCAGTTAGCAATGGGGAGTAAATAATAGTGAGCGGGGCCTATGCAGCCTCTTCCCGTACCCCTTCTTATCTTGCTCTGAACCCTGTCTTAGAGTAGATCTTGCTGTGAGGCTTATGCATATCTTGGAAACTACAAGGCTTCCTTGCCGGTCAAAATCTCCTGCAGGGCATATTTCCACCAGGCTCGTCTCCCACAGAGGTCCCGGGGTGATGCAAGGGTTTTGCTATTGGCTGCTAACCTATAGGTTGGCTGTTCAAACCCACCTAGCTACGCTGCAGAAGAAAAGCCTGGTGACCTGCTTCCATTAAGATAAAGAGCAGCTCTCCTCTGTAACACACGGGGTCATCATGAGTTGGAATCTCCTCTCTGTCAACGGGTTTATTTTTTTGTCTCCGGCAATTGAGAGCTAGGATGTAATTCTGCTTTAGGAATCATTCTTGTGTCAGGTGTCCCAGAGAATCCACTTTCCTTTTGGCAAAAAAGGAAGAATACAGGAAATTACAACTAATATTTAAATTGATGACCCATTTTACATCTATTAATTTACAGCAAAAACAAACAAACAGAAACAAAAACCCCCGCAACACTATCACCAATGCAGGGACCTTTTGGGACACTGGTACGTTAATGGACCTGTGGTGGTGGTATAAACAGTTACGACCATTTTTTTGGAGATCATTACAACAGCATATTTCAATGCTCATAAAATTGTTCACACCCTGAAGTTCAGTAATCCCTCTCATGGGAATATGTCCCAAGGAAATAATTAAGCAGAAGCAAAAGGTCATATACATATATATGTGAAAGATGTTCACTGTAGCATGATTTGAAAGAGCAAAAAATTGGAAAGTAACCAAATTCTCAACAATAAGCAAATTGTTAAGTAAATTACAACACATCAGCCCATGGAATATTACGCAGCTATTAAAAATAATAATTATGAAGAACAGGAAGAAACATGAAAAATGTTTATGATTCTGGGGTATGTACCATATTAAATAACAAAAAGCAGAGTGCAAATAGCATCCCTTTTATGATTACATCTATGTGAAAAAAATGTAATGGGCAAAGTTGGTAGAGGATAAGAACAAACAAAAACAATTGTTTTAAGAATTGTTAAAAACATGGTTTAAACAATTTTCTTAGGATAATGATTTTATGAAATTTCATTTGAAGTACATATTATCTTCTAATTATGATAATAAAGGAGAGATTTCATTATGTAGTCTTATGCAGGTGGGCTTTGTGAAAATATAGTTTTTAAAAAGTTAAAAACATGACAACTATAAAGTGAGCATTTGTGAAAGGTTGATATAACTCATTAATGGGGAAACTCACGGATAGTAAAGCTGATTCAAAGAGGCTTTGAGGAACAGCTTTATATAGTCAGGAAAGGCATGCTGGAATAAGTCAACTAAGTTTAAGACAGAATTGGGCAATTAAACTTTGGGGTTATTTTCTTTATATTTTATATTGATTACTGCAGCACTGTCCAACAGAAATATAATGCAAGCCATATATGTAATTTAAAATTTCCTATTAGCCAGATTAAAAAGACTAAAAAGCAGCAGGTGAAATTAATTTATACAAACACACACAACACACACACACAACAGAGCCAAAATATTATCATTCTGACATGTAATCAACGTTCAAAAGTTCTTTTTTTCTAGCAAAGTCTTCAAAATCCAGTGTGTATATAACATAAAAATCAAACCTGTTGCCGTCGAGTCGATTCTGACTCATAGTGGCCGACAGGACATAGTAGACCTGCCCCATAGGGCTTCCAAGGATCAGCTGGTGGATTCAAACTGCCAACCTTTTGGTTAGCAGTTGAACTCTTAACTACTGTGCCACCAGGGCTCCAGAACACATACAGCACATCTCAATTTGTGGTCTTAGCTACCTGACAGTGTTCTTTATTGGGACTATAAGAAGATGTCAAAGGGACCAATCCATTGAGATTGACTGAAATGTCTCTCTTGAGAGAGAACCATGGTTTGTAATTCAGATTTATAGACAATGAGCCTTTCAGGGTATATAGTGGTGTTGTGAACTGACCTAAGGCGAACTGGCTGTTTGCAATCGCCAGGTTATTTTTGTAGCTGTAGGTGGTCTCCAATGATTAGAGTGCAGGCTATGGCTCTCCCTTTCCACATCCCCCCACCAGGTGATGACAACGAAAGCAAGTCTCAGACTGAAATCTTCCACGAACACTAACAGGCAAGCAGGTCCAAACCAATCATACCAGTTGGCCTTTTAAGTTCAGTAAAGTAACAGCACTCTTCATTTGGGCTCTCCATCTAAAACCTGGCATGAAAGGTTCCTTGAGCCAGATATGTCAATAGGCTGTGGCAGGACTAAGCATTCCCTTTAGCAGAATCAGGATCAGAACTTCCACTAAGTGACAGAACTCAGAGAGTCCCAGGCTGAGGCCACCACTGCCAAGCATTAGGCTGCTGGGCTCTCTGAGTTATCATATTGAGGACAGAGGCCTGTACAGCATTTCTAGCCCTTCCCTAGCTAGATTACCACTGACTTCACCAAAGAAAAAATTATGTCTTTTGTCCTCGGACACCCTTTTAACTCAGTACTGAAGTCACTCCTGAGGTTCACACTTCAGCCAAAGATTAGGCAGGTTTATAGAGCCAACGATAACACACACGAGGGATGTGCTTCATAGTTCAATCATGTATATGAGACTAATGGGCACACTAGCCCAAAAGCAAAGATGAGAAAGCAGGAAGGGAAAGTAAAACTGGACAAATGGAAACAGGGAAACTGGGGTGGAGAAGTGGAGAGTGTTGACACATTGTGGGGTTGGCAACCAATGTTACAACACAATTTGTGTATTAACTGTTTAATGAGAAACTAATTTGCTATGTAAACTTTCAGCTAAATCACAATTAAAAAAAATTATGTCTACCATCTCATATGCCAACTGAAGACTCCTCTAAGGAAGATTTAGAGAAGGGTAGTTGAAGCTCTAGCTGGAGTCCCTGTGCAGTTCCAGAGTGTGGACTCTTGAGGAGGTGTCATGGATTGAATTGTGTCCTCCGTCAACTTGGCTGAGTCACGATTCCCAGTACTGTATAGTTGTGTACCATTTTGTAATCTGACGTGATTTACTTATGTGTTGTAAATTCAGTCACTATGATCTAATAAGATGGACTAGAGGCAGTTATACTGAAGAGGTGTACAAGATTGGATAGTGTCTGTCTTAGTCATCTAGTGCTGCTATAACAGAAATACAAGTGGATGGTTTTAACAAAGAGAAGTATTTTTCCTCACAGTTAAAGTAGGCTAAAAGTCCAAATTCAGGGTGTCAGCTCCAGGGGAAGGCTTTTTCTCTCTGTCAGCCTTCTTCTCTTTGGTGTTTCCCCGGACTAGGAGCTTCTCTGCGCAGGGACCCCGGTCCAAAGGACGCGCTCAGCTCCCGGCACTGCTTTCTTGATGGTATGAGGTCCCCCTGTCTCACTGCTCACTTGTGTCTTTTATATCTCAAGAGATTGCCTCAGGACACAATCTAGTCTTGTAAATTGAGTCCTGCCTCACTAACACAACTGCTGCCCATCCTCCCTCATTGACAGCACAGAGGCAGGATTTACCACACATGGGAAAATCACACACTACTGGGAATCATGGCCCAGCCAAATTGATACACACATTTTTGGGGGGACATAATTCAATCCGTTACATTCCACCCTTTGGCCCACCAAAAATCACATCCTGGCAACATGGAAAACATATTCTCCCCATCATATCATAGCAAAAGTCTTAACTCCAAGTCCAAAATCCAAAAATTCCTCTTTGTCTGTGAAATCTGGAATAAAAGTTATCTGCTTCCAAAGGTACAAGGGCAGAACAGGCACAAGCTAGACATCTCCATTACAAATGGGAGAAACTGGAGGGAAAGAAGGGATAACAGGCACCAAGCAAGTTAGCTGAACACATTACATTAGCCCTCAAGGCTTTGAAAATAATTCTCTGTTCTCGGGACAATTTACACAATGGCCCTGCCCTCCAGACTCTAGGTATTAGCCAGAGTCTCTGGATTCCGAGTGGAGGTCCACCGGCCCTGGGCTTCAGCTGCTGGGGCAAGTGTTCCAAAGCTCGGTAGCTCCACCAATAAGTGCCCGGAGGCACCCCACTCCGCCAGAAAGCCTCACGCGCGCAGGCACTCAGCTCTCTTGCTCTGTGGGTCGGCTCCAGTGCCGTCTTGCACTGGTCTCCTGGCTCTGCTGCTGTAGGTTCTCTGCTGCTGCTGGTCCTCTGTCACTGCCGCACGTCTATCCAGTCACAGTTTTAAAACCACTTCCACATTTTAGGCATCTGTTAAAGCAGCACCCCACTCTCGGTACCAAACTCTATCTTAGCCATCTAGTGCTGCTATAACAGAAATACCACAAGTAGGTGGTTTTAACGAAGAGAAGTTTTTTTCCTCACTGTTAAAGTAGGGTAAAAGTCCAAATTCAGGGTGTCAACCCCAGGGGAAGGCTTTTTGTCTGTCGGCCTTCTTCTCTTCGGTGTTCCCCCGGACTAGGAGCTTCTCTGCGCAGGGAACCCGGTCCCAAGGACGCGCTCAGCTCCCGGCACTGCTTTCTTGATGGTATGAGGTCCCCCTGTCTCACTGCTCACTTGTGTCTTTTATATTTCAAGAGGTTGCCTCAGGACACAATCTAGTCTTGTAAATTGAGTCCTGCCTCACTAACACAACTGCTGCCCATTCTCCCTCATTAACATCATAGTCGCAGGATTTACCACACATGGGAAAATAACACACTCCCGGGAATCACGGCCCAGCCAAATTGATACACACATTTTTGGGGGACATAATTCAATCCATGACAGTGTCTTAAGCCAATCTCTTTTGAGATATAAAAGAGAGAAGCGAGCGGAGACACACGGGAACCTCATATCACCAAGGAAGCAGTGCTGGGAGCAGAGCGCGTCCTTTGGAGCAGAGGTTCCCGCGCTGAGATGCTCCCAGACCAAGGGAAGACTGATGCATCATCACGAGGACCTTCCTCCAGAACCCACAGAGAGAGAAAGGCTTCTCCTGGAGCTGACACTCTGAATTTGGATTTGCAGCCTACTGGAATGTGAGAGAATAAACTTCTCTTTGTTAAAGCCATCCACTCGTGGTATTTCTGTTAGAGCAGCACTAGATTACTAAGACGGTAGGGTCTTTCAAATGCTCACCTATCACCCTTGACTAGGGAAGTTCAACTGTTAACCAACCACCTCTAGAATGTAGATTAAAGCTAACACATATGTCACACTGTCTAGGCTGAAGTATGTCAAAGAAATTATAGATGGTACAGCATATGGGTCTGTATATCCTTCACCGGTGTGACCTGAGGGCAGTGGCCAGGAGGATTTGGCCTGGATCTTCCTGGGTTGCCCCATGTTGCTCTCGCCCTCAACAGTGCATCTATCCTGCACTGTGCAAAATAAAACCTGTCCCAAACCTGGTCTGGAACAGAACTTCTTTTTTTTTTCCCACCCAAAGTCATGTTCCAATTTATTAATCTTTCAATAGGAATAATGGGATAATAATAATATTGGGAATACTGCACCATATTTTTGAGTACTTACTATGTAACAGGCACTGGGCTGAGCTCTAACGGCTTGAGTTGGATTGTCTCAAGAAGGAACTTCCTCCATGTCATCTGTGTCATATGAAATGCCAGTGAAAAGGTTGCCTTCCCCTTCTGCTCTGCCTGCCTAAATTCTCTTCATCCCGCAGGATCCAGTTCAAGTCCCACTCTTCCAAGAAACATGCCCTGGCCTGCAGTGCAAATAGGCAGTACTACCAAGTTCGCCACCAAATTAACTTCTCTTACATCATTTGCTATTGAGTCATAATATTTTGGTTCTCTCTCCCACCCACTCCTGTCTATCAAAATTCAGGTCCTTATGCTCTCTCCCCCAGACCACTACGACAACCTTCCACTTGGTCTTTTTGCTTGCGGTCACTCCTTCCCTCTGCTCTGTCCTGAGCAGTGGAGACAGATTGAATTTCCTAAAGTTCAGCCTTGAGTGACTCAGTTTACTGCTCAAAAACTTTTAGTACATAATCTTTTAACCCACCGATTTCACTTTCTGCAATTTATCCTCCAGACATACAAGCCCATGTGTGAAATGATGGCTGTAGTAATATTAAGTGCTGTATTACTTCCAATAGCAAAAAACCTGAAGCAACATATATCCATCAATGGAGGCTTGGGTAATGAGCTATGGCACATCTGTAACTGAGGCTTTCAAGCCTGGTTGCATATCCAAGTCATTTAGATGTGGAAGATTCAAGATGGCGGCAAATTCTCTGCCACTGCTCCTACTGAGAGGTAGAGTCTATTTCCCTCCCCTTGAATCTGAGCTTGTTTAGGGACTTGCTTGACCAAATGATCAAAGAGATGGTCTGAGACCTCCAAAGCTAAGTCATAAGAAGCTTTGTAGCTTCTGCACTGGCCTCTTGCAGCGTTAGCTCTGGAGTGGAACAGAGCCTTTTTGTATGATCTAATTAACAACTTACTTTTGGGAAAAAAAAATAGAATTCCTGACAAAACGCTTAAGTAATCTTCAGATGAAATTTAATGGGATTAAGACTTACTTTGGGGAAACATTTCTCCCCTCAAAGGCTGACTCTCAGCTGTCAGTCAGGAATCTAGTGATTTTTAACCAGGCATTCTTGTTTTGTTTTGATATTTTTTCTGACAATGATTAACTAAGCATTCTCTTTTTGTGTAAAATATCCTTACTGAAAATAAATTTTTGTACTGGCTACCTTGTATTGCCCTTTCCCTTGTATGCCAGTTCTAATAAAACTTCGACACATTCCTATAACTAAATTGTCTGAAAAGTAGTAACCATTGGTATGATAATAATAAAAACCAAAAAATCGGTTGCCATTGTGTCAATTCTGACTCATGGTGGCGTCTTGCACAACAAAATGAAATGCTGCCCGATCCTGTGCCATCCCCATGATTGATTGGGGATCAGCTAGTTGCGATCCATAAAGTGTTCATTGACTGATTTTTTTTTTTGTTTTGGAAGCAGATCACCAGGCCTTTCTTCCTAGTCTGTATGGAAGCGCTGCTGAAATTTATTCAGCATCATACGAACATGCAAGCCTTCACTGACAGATGGGCGGTGGCTGTGCATGAGGTGCATTGGTTGGGAATCGAACCTGGGTCTCCCACATGGAGGGCAAGAATTCTACCACTGAACACCACTGCCCCCATGTGATAATAACAGCTACACTTATTATGTGCCAGGCATTGTTCTTATTGCTTGTAAAAATGGTGGGGTGGCAGCATCAGACTTCCTCCTCTAACTGCATAAAGGGTGAGGAGAATCATTAGCAACATCAACACCCAAGGCTGATTGCTATGAGGTGGAGGTCAGACATATGTCCAAACTTTTTACCAATTCTGACTCCAGCTGTCCCTCCTACAGCAGTCTCTACTTCCCTGTTGGGTTCGATAATTCATTGCAATAGCCACACAGAATTCACAGACCATACTCACAGTTATGAGGTTTCTTAGGGAAGTAAGAGGTTATAATTTGGGATCAGGGATAACTCAGGATACAGTTTTGCAATCAGGACAGCTTCTTCTCAGCCGTGCCCACAGGCAGGCCTCTGTCTGGCCCTCAGCCCCTCTGCCTGGCCTCTGCCCTGCTTGGGCAAGTGTTACAAAGCTCTTTAGCTCCTCCAATAAGTGCCCAGGGGCACCCCACTCTGCTAGTAGGCCTTGGCCTGAAGGCACTCAGCTCTCTTGCTCTGTGGGTCAGCAAGCCTAGGTCTGCCAACAAATGCCTGGAGGCACCCCACGCCACCAGGAAGCCTCCTGCCCAAAGGCACTCAGCTCTTTTGCTCGGTTGGTCAGTACACCCACTGTAACCTCCTTGCTCCATGGGCTGGGAAGCCCACCACGCCATCTTACACTGGTCTCCTGGTTCTGCTACTGCAGTTTCTCTGTCTCTGCTTCTTGCCGTCTTATGCCATCTCTGGTGTTACAGCTCTCTCTCTCTCTGTCTCCTGGGTCTTGGAGATTCTCAGCACAGGGTCCCTGGGTCCAAAGGACACATGCCACTCCCCCCTCTTCTTCTCGGTTGTAGTGAGGTCCCCCTTCTGCTCTGGGATTAGCTTTCTTTTAAGCCTACCAGATGGTAAAACTGACCAATCTCCTCGTTAGGTTTCCATATATCTTATTTGCATGATCCTACCGCTACAAGGATTCCATGCACCTTATTTGCATGATTAGCAAACTGTCCAATCCCCTTGGTGGGCCACAAGCACCTTATTTGCATAGTCCTACCCAATCATTTGGTGGGAGTTAGAAGATCATGGCTAGAAAGGCCATATAAAAGCAATTTATTGTACTGCACTGCTTCATGTGTTTGTGCTTCATATCTGATGCTCACAACAGCTCTATGATGTAGGTAATACTATTATCCCTTTTTGCATCTGAGGTACAGAGAGATTAAGTACATTACCCAAGGTCACTCAGGAGGAAAGGGGCAGAGCCAGGGCTCAATTCTCATGAGTCTGACTCCAGAGCTGGCACTGCTACCTGGTGGGCTGTACTGACTGCTGTTGCTTCAGCAAGCCCTTGTAACTGAGCCTCAGTCTTTGCTGTGTGCTTGTTTGGCCTTCACTCATAATCCGGGTTTTCTCTGCTCCTTAACCCCAGGAAAGGCTGTGTGGTGCTTTCATTCTGGCTTTCTAACTTGAGGTTCTGGGCCTTCCAAGTCTTTCTGCAGCAATCTGTCTGACTGGACTGGTTCTGCATTCTAGGTGGTACTGGGCAAATGAGAGATATTTTAAGGTTCTTTTGGTGAGAAGAATCCGCCAGTGTGCAGAACAAATCTAAAGTAGATTTCCTATTTGCACCATGGTGTTTATCATTCATACCAGGAAGTCTCCCTGGACAATTAAAAATGGGATGTTTCCCATCGAATCCCGGTGTGCTGGACTGTGGAGGGTTGCAATCTCATATACATTGTCTGACAAAATCCTTACAAAGTTGACATTATTGTCTCCATTTAACAGATGAGAACTCCGAGGCTCAGAGAAGTCTGAGTTTTCACAGTGAGTTGGTGCTGATCTGGAATTGTAACTCAGGGCTCCTACTCCAAGTCCAGCTCTTTTCCTACGCACTGACTACTGCATGAAGTGTCAAAAATTAGACAAAGAGCACATTTTCATAAAGATTCTTGGTCCAGGAGCAATAAATGGGTTCTGTTTTCTCAATCTAAATTACCTGAACAGCCTGTGTGAATTATACGTGTTAGAGTTTCCAGGTTTTTGTCCATAAATAACTAAAATATTGGGGTGTTAAAATACGTACGTGATCAGAAACATTATAAAAATTAGACGTATGTTTCAACTGAATTTGTTTATGTTGTTTGTACAGTTTTTAAAGCATTTTAATTTTTGGAAATTAAAAAAAAATTTGGAACAACACGTTGAAACAAGTTTTGAAGTCCAGTTTTAAAATTTTTGTTGCCAGAGAGATACGGAAATATTTTACTCCAATCCTGGTCTTGGTGAGATTCTGACATTAGTTAACAAACACAAGAGGTCAACGAGTGATTCCTGGGAACTGGGAACTATAAAGGAGACCTTTTCAGGTCCAACATCTCACCTGTGCCCTCTCTCTCTCTCTCTTCTTCCTCCTGAACCATTTGACACAACAAGACTCATTCAGGCTAGTTTGGGTTGGCTGAGGCTCCCCTTTGATGCCCCACTATCTGGGAGCAGGCACTAGGGAGCAGATGGTATGTTTTACTACTCGAAAGAAATTAATGTTATCTAGTGTTTGCGCCACACTTTATAGTTTACAAAGCACTACACATAAATCATCCCATTTGATCCTCATAATAGCCTTGTGAGGTTGTAAAAGTAGAGGGGTGTCATCAGATCTCGTTTAACCTCACAAGGGGGAGGAGAGAGAATCATCATCATCAGCATCAGCCCAAGCCTTATTCCTATGAGGTGGAGGTCAGACATACCTCCACCTTCCAACCTTCTTTACCAGTTCTGACACCAGCCGTCCCTCTTATGGCACTCTCTACTTTCCGCTGGGTTTGATAATTCCTTGCAATGGCCACACAGAACTCACAGACCAATACTCATAGTTGTGGAGTTTATTAGGGAAGTAACAGGTTACAATTCAGGATCAGGAACGACTCAGAACATAGTTTTTTAAATCAGGACAGCTTCTCAGCTGTCCCTGCAGGCAGGCCTTTCTCTCATCCCTCAGCCCGTTGGTCCTCTAGCCTGGCCTCTTCCCTGCTTGGGCAAGTGTTACAGCTTTTTAGTTCCACCAACAAGTGCCTGGATACACCCTACTCCTCCAGTAAGTCTTCTGCCCAAAGGCATTCAGCTATCTCACCCCATGGGTCAGCACACCCACTATAGCTGCCTCCCTTCGTGGGCTGGGAAGCCTGCTGCATCATCTTGTGCCGGTCTCCTGGCTCTGCTGCCTCCATTCTCTGTCACTGGTTCTCATTGTCTCCAGTGTTACAGCTCTCTGTCTCCTGGGTCTGGGAGGTTCTCATTGCAGGGACCCTGGATCCAAAGGATGCACTCGGCTCCTGGTTCTTTTTCTTCTTGATGGTAGTGAGGTCCCCTCTCTGCTTCTGGGATTGGCTCCCTTTAAGACTAGTGGCAATGGCAAAACAGACCAATTCCCTCGTTAGGGTTCCATAAACCTTATTTGCATGGTCCCACCCCTGCAAGGGTTTCATGTATCTTGTTTGCATTATTAGCAGGCTGTCCAATACCCTTGGTGGGCCACAAGCACTTTATTTGCATAGTCCCACCCAATCATACTGTGGTAATCACAAAGACCATGGCTAGAAGTGCCATATTAAAATAATTCACTACACCACAGAGATGCATTAATATAATATCCCCACTTAAAAACAACAACAACAAACCAGTTGCCGTCCAGTTCGATTCTTCAGGCCTCTCTTCTGAGGTGCCTCTAGGTGGACTAGAACCACCAACCTTTTGGCTAGCAGTGAGTGCACTAACCATTTCCATCACCCAGGACTAATGGAGCTTCCCCAAGGGGAAACCACTCTGCTATACTGTCTCAGTCCATTTCTTACTTCTGGATCTTTTTTACTGGGTCTTTATCTTTGTTTGTGTGCCTGCTCAGAGGACCCCCTTGAATGTCGGTCTTCCTTCGCTTGCTAGTCCAAAAATGAGTGCTTCAGTTCTGTCATTCTAGCTTCTGAGGCTGGGTCCAGGCACTTTGCTAGGTGGCTTGGGCTCTTCTGCACTGCATGAGAGGATGAATTTTAAAGATCTTTGGCTAAGAAAAATCTCTTCCAGCTTGGAATACAAATTGCAACTGTATCTCCCAAATGCACCATGGTGTGTCTTGGGTAACAGTAACAGGCATTATTGGGGTAATAGAATGTGTACTGTGGAATCCCTGAATTCCCAATTATGTGTGGGTTACACTTGCAATTCACTTTGGCTCTCATCAAACCCCTGTAAATTAGTTATTATTATCTCTATTTAACAGGTCAGCAGTTGAAAAGGCCATGGCTTGGGTCAGTTCCACCTTAGTCATCACAATGACATCTTTGCTTTTTAAAACTTTCAAGAGGTCTTTTGCAGTAGGTTTGCCCAGTGCAATGCTCTCATATGCCTCATCTCATCACTTCAATCACCTCATATGCACGCCAAAATTGGATAATAAAGACAGATAGAAGACAGAAGAATTGATGTGTTCAAACAGTGGTGCTGGTGAAGAATATTGAATATACACCTTGGACTGCCAGAAGAACGAACAAACCAGTCTTAGAAACAATACAACCAGAATACTCCTTAGAAGTGAGGATAGCAAGGCTTTGATTTGCTTACTTTGGACACGTCATCAGGAAAGACCAATTGCTGGGAAAAAACATGATGGTTGGTAAGGTAGAAAGCCAATGAAAATTAGGGAACCCCTCAAGGAGATGGATTGACACAATACCTGCAACGGTGACACAAAAGGCATATTCAAGAGGGCTTGGGTTGGCTCCCCTTTGATGCCACGCTGTATTTGGGAAGCAGGCACTAGGGAGCAGATGGTAAGCCCAACAATTACCAAAACATTGTTGTTGTTAGGGGCCATGGAGTTGGTTCTGACTCATAGTGACCCTATGAACAACAGAATGAAACACTGTCCGGTCCTGTGCCATTCTCACAATTGTTGCTATGGCTGAGCCCATTGTTGCAGCCACTGTGTCAATCCATCTCATTGAGGGTCTTCCTCTTTTTTGCTGACCTTCTACTTTACCATGCAGGATGTCCTTCTCCAAGGACTAGTCCCTCCTTATAACATGTTCAAAGTATGTGAGGTGAAGTCTCCCCATCCTCGCTTCTAAAGAGCATTCTGGCTGTATTTCTTCTATGACAGATTTGTTCGTTCTTCTGGTAGTCTGTGGTATATTCAATATTCTTCACCAACACTATGATTCAAAGGCAACAATTCTTCTTTGGTCTTCCTTATTCATTGCCCAGATTTCATATACATATGAGGTAATTAAAAATACCATGGCTTGGGTAAAGCATACCTTAGTCCCCAAATGACTTCTTTGCTTTTTAACACTATAAGGAGGTCTTTTGCAGCAGATTTGCCCAATGCAATGCACTGTTTGATTTCCTGACTGCTGCCTCCATGGGCATTGATTGTGGATCCAAGTAAAATGAAATCCCTGACAACTTCAATCATTTCCTGTTTCTCATGATGTTGCTTACTGGTCCAGTTGTGAGGATTTTTGTTTTCTTTATATTGGGGTGTAATCCATACTGAAGGCTATGGTCTTTGATCTTCATCAGTAAGTGCTTCAAGTCCTCTTCACTGTCAGCAGGCAAGGTTGTGCCATCTGCATATAGCAGATTAATGAGTCTCTCTAATCATGATGCTGCGTTCTTCTTCATATAGTCCAGTTTCTCAGATTATTTGCTCAGTATACAGACTGAATAAGTATGGTGAGAGGATGCAACCCTGATGAACACCTTTCCTGATTTTAAGCCACACAGTATCCCCTTGTTCTGTTCGAATGACTCCCTTTTGGTCTATGTACAGGTTCCACATGAGCACAATTAATTAAAGTGTTTTGGAATTCCCATTCTTCACAATGCTGTCTATAATTTGTTATGATCCACACAATCAAATGCCTTTGCATAGTCAATAAAACACTGGTAAAGATCTTTCTGGTATTCCCTGCTTTCAGCCCAGATCCATCTGACATCCTCAAAGCAGTGATATCCTTTGTTTCACATCCTCTTCTGAATATGGGTTGAATTTCTGCAGTTCCCTGTCAATATACTGCTGCAACCATTTTTGAATTATCCTCAGCAAAATTTCACTTTTGTGCGATATTAACATTAGATAATATTAATTTCTTTCTTTTCTAATATAAAGAAATTAATATCATTTAATATTTTTTCAGTGTTTGATAGTGTACAAAGTCGTGGCCATGCATTATCCCTGTGAGTTGGCAATCCTATGAAGTCAGTACAAGTCCACAATTCTTTATCTGCAATTCCAAAATCCTAAAAAATCTCTGAAATCTGGGAATTAAAACAAAATAACTTGTTTGGTGTCAAAACCTGAAGTGAACTCTGGTTACTCTTTAGGGAGCCAAGGAATTGTTATTAGAAGAGGGTATGAGGGGGATTGCTGGGTGGCTGGTTATGTTCTGTTTCTTGATCTGGTTGCTGGCTAGAAGGGTGTGAAAATACGTTGATTTTCTGTAATATACATATAGAAAAGTGCCCTTACAATTTGTGGACAAATTGTATATTATTGTATTATATATTATGTATTACACATATAATATATATGATATGCAGTATACATAATTATATACGATTGTATACTATTATGTACTTTGTGGAGCCCTGGTAGCGCAGTGGTTAAGAACCCGGCTGCTAACCGAAAAGACTGGCAGTTTGAATCCACCAGCCCCTTCTTGGAAACCCCACGGGGCAGTTCTACACTGTTGCTATGAGCTGGAATCAACTTGACAGCATAGGGTTTGGTTTTTGGGGTTTTTTTTTGGTTTATGTATATTGTAGTTCAATAACAGGTTAAAAAACCTGACTTGACCTAAACTTATTTGGCAGTAGTACCTGCCCTGAACTGACATGGAGCTTTTTACAGTCTTTATTTTTATCATGTGTTTAACCGCAACAACAGTAATTTGTGTGATTATACGAGCTGCGTTAGATTCTGCTCGGGATGCGGTATGCTCACTATAATTCTTTTCAAAATCCTTTTCTTTTCAAATTTTAATTTTGAATAAGGACTTGTAGGCTTGAATTACCATCCCTATTTTACCAACGAGAAAACCGAGGTATCTCAAAGGGACATTCTCCTCCCTAGAGCTGGGGTGGTGAACTGTAACACGTCCTGGCCCAGGGTAGGGAAGGCTTCTGGGGAAGGTAATATCTGTCTTCCTTGCCCTCTCCAGCCATCCAATTTCCAGGAGGAACGCTGTCTGAATAAATCGGTGAGCCATACGGTTGGAATGTCCTACATCTGCAGGTGTGGGGCCTCCTAGAAATTTTGCATTTCTGATACTGTTGTTGTGTGCCGTCAAGTCAATTCCGACTCACTGTGACCCTGTAGGACACAGTAGAACTGTCCCATAGGGTTTCCAAGACTGTAATCTTCACGGGAGCAGACTCCCACATCTTTCTCCCATGGAGCGGCTGCTGGGTTGGAACCACAGACATTTCAGTTAGCAGGCGAGTGCTTAACCACTGCACCACCAGGGCTCCTTCCTCATACTAGAGAATTGAAATACTACTAGTGGAGGAGATATTTAGGGCAAAAGAATGTAAGACTTATTTTTATAATCAAAGAAGTCCCAGATGGAATAATTAGCCTCAGGAAGTAGAGTATTAACTTACCCTGGAGATGATCAAGCAGAGATCAGATTCAGTCATTAACAAAATTATGCTGAGATTGCATGGCAGCCCAGATCACATGACAGATTATTGGAGGAGGCAGATGGGTGAGAAAACAGAGGGAAATAACACCAATTTTTATGTCTTTAAGATCAAGGTTTGGCAAACTATGGCTTACAGCCTGGCTTTGTATGGTCAGCAAGCTAAGAATGGTTTTACATTAAAAAAAAATTGTTTTACTGTACTAAAAATATATATAACAAAAACATTTACCAATTCAACATTTTTTACATGTACATTCAGTCACACTGATTACATTCATCATGTTGTACAACTATCGCTACTCTCTATTTCCAAATAATTCCACCACCATTAACAGAAACTCAGTGCCCCCTAAGCTAAGCCTCCTCCTTTCCCCCTCCCTCCCACCCTTGCTAACCACTAATAAACTTTGGTCTCCATACATTTGCCTATTTCGTATAAGTGGGATCATACAATGTTTGTTGTTTGTGATTGATGTATTTCACTCAGGATAATATTTTAAAGATTTATCCTTATCGTAACGTGTGTTAGGATTTCATTTGTTAAACAGCATAGTACGAGCGCAATATTTGACCCTAAATAAGAACCCATTTAATGCTCAATGAAGGTATTATTGGGATAGAAAACATTCCATAAATAATGCCAAGGAACAAAAATTTGCGAACCGACAAAAGTCAGTTTCAATTTTTGCCTCACATCATGTATGAAGGTTAACTCCAGAGATATTGAAAAATCAGATTAGAAAAATTTATATGGAGTTGACTCGATGGCAATGGGTTATCCCTATTACTAAAAAATATACACTGAAGTATTTAGGGGTGAAGGGCCATGATGTATGTAATTTACCCTCAAATGGTTCAGAAAAAATTTATATGTGTATATATTTGTTGTTGTAAGGTGCTGTCAAGTTGGTTCTGACTTATAGTGACCCTACATACAACAGAACGAAACACTGGCCGGTCCTGCGCCATCCTCATGATTGTAGTTACCCTGAGCCCATTGTTGTAGCCACTGTGTCAATCCATCTCGTTGAAGGTCTTCCTCTTTTTCACTGACCTTATACTTTACCAAACATGATGTCCTTCTCCGGGGACTGGTCCCTCCTGATAACATGTGCAAAGTATGTGAGATGGAGAGAGAGAGAGAATAAATGATGAAGCAGATGGGATAAAATATGGACAATAGGTGAATACAGGTAAAGAGTATACACTGTTTTTTGGTACTATTTTTATATGTTTGCAATGTTTTGTAAGTTTTCAATTATCTCTAAACAAAAAGTTAACAATGAAATTACAGTGAGATACGTGCAATAATTGCTGTTTGGACAAAGGAGGAAGCCATCAGCTTTGCCTAGGGATGCGGAATCTATTAGGGAAGTCTTCGCAGAGAAGTTTAAGGAGAAACTCCGTAAGGATTATGCCTTGACAGCCTTGACAGTCGTGCCTGGGGTCCCAGAGCATCTGATGGTGGGTGGGAAGGGGTAGAATGCAGGGAAGCACCGTAAGGTCTGACTTATCCTGAGAGTCTGATTATGTGATATAATACTGTGTAGGTAACTGCCTATCCTGCTTATGCATGAAACACACTCTGACAAAGCATGATTCACCTCTCCTCAGGTGGTGACTGTCACCTGGGTGACCAAGACAACAGCCCCCTGCTCCTCCAGCCATTCACATATCCCTTCTCCTTCTCAGGTAAGCTCGAAGGGAAGGATGTCAGAAGGAAGGGCTGGCAGCCTGGGCTGGGCTGGGCTTACCCTCTCCCTATAAAGGGCTCAGCATTTCACCCCACATTAGGACCCTCTGAAGAGGTGCTGAGTCCCCATCTGGCAGCTCCCGGATCTGTGAGAGGGAACGAGGGAGATTTCTGTGCTCGGTAAGGACGAGGTTTCTGAGTCTGAGACAAGCTCTGTGTGTGGAGGGAGCCCTAACATCAGCTCAGGTCTGGTCTTAGTCTCAGGGATTGGGACTTTCAGGGAAAGAAGCCCATTTGCAGAGCTGGATAGGGGTGGAGGCTCTTCTGGGAGGTTCTAGAATGTCCAGAACCCCATAACTTCCCATTTGAGGTTTCCTGATTCAGAAAACTTAGGCAATAAAGGTGAGAGGAAGAGGAATGATGGTCCAGTCAGTGATCTTGTGCAACTTGTTTTCAGACTCTTCTTCCTGCTGTTCCTCGTGGTGGCCACCAGAGGGTGCAGTGCAGGTAAATCTCTCATAGGAGCTGCAGTTCCTTCAGCTCACAGCTGGTGTTCAGTGGACGGGAAGGAATAGTGCTGGGCTGGGTTGCTCTGTACTTCTGAACCAGAAGAGGAGTTACTGAGATGCACAGAGACCACACTTGGCAGCAGACATAAGATGCTGACTGGGTGCCGATTTCTGGCCTCTCTTGGGGGCTGGTCTCACTGCAGTTATGGTATTGGCTGAGGCATGTCCTGGGGCCCCCACTCTGTGCCTGTGTGGCTGTGAGGGGGCTCAGGGATGGATAGTAAGGATTGTGTCCCCTGCCAGGCACTCCTGCTCCTGTGGTCTTGGCCTGAGGTTCTTCAGAGGGAGCTGTGTGGTCAATGATGTGTTCAGGGAACATTCTCCACTAGCGTCTAGCAGCACAATTCCATTCTTCATAATCGGCACAGCATTGACAGTTTTCGTTGTTACTGAGTTCTACTATTTATTTTAATGAATTAATTAAAAAGCACATTCACATATATCATCTCATTTGATCTCCAGGGGTAAGAAGAGTTTATTAGTGACATTTAAAAGATGAAGAAAGGGGGGATGAGAAATGTTAAGGGTCTTCCCAAGGGAACTCTGCCATCATGGGTTGACTGGGATTGTAACTTAATCTTTTAACTCAAAGCTTACGTTTTTTTCCCCCACTTGGCCAGGCTTTCAGAATAATTCCTAGGCTTTTAGACTAATATACAAGGCCCTTCACCCTCCGGAGGGCCTCAGTTAATTTCTCAGCTTTGGTTTTCACCACTCCCTGCATTACAACATAGGCTCTGGTCACAGTGCGTGACTGACCTGTAGGTTTTCAGCAGGCTGGACCATGCTCTGCTATCCCTTCATGCCATTTTATGTGCTCCCCCTTCCTGGAGCATTCTCTTCCCTTCCCCTCTGTCTTATAGCCAACTCCTATTCATCCTATCAGAATCAACCTTCTCTGAATTACATCTGTCCCCTTCCCCAAAAACTTCCCTATCTCTGCCCCCTCAGTGAGCCTCTCCCCACCCATTCTCACCTGGGTGTCTTTTGCACGTGCTTCTTCCCTCTAGAAAGTTATCTCTTGAAGAAATGTGTCGAATTGTCTTTGAATGCCCAATGTTTGTGTGGTGCACATAGCAGGAATTTAATTAAAGTTAGTTGACTGGAAGAATTCAGGTGTGAAACTTGTACTAGATCTTGGACCAGACAGGCTTAGCAGAGAGAATCCCTGACCTCTTTGGGTCTCACATCATAAACAGGAACTGCTGCAGTGGGCAGGGGCTGGGAACTGGTGGACAAAAAAGATGATGTCAGCAGCTCCAGACTATTAATGAGAAGTATTATCACATCATCTGGCAGTGACTCAACCTCCTGAGATGTTCCAGGAAAACAAATCCTGTGCTTCTGCCCTCCATTCCCTGCCTAGAAGCTGCAATGAAATCAAAGAAAGACACCCTAGAACAGGTGGTGAGTAATGAAACAATTCCAGCATTCACTCCCTGAAGCCACTTGTTAGCTAAACAGAACCCAGTCATGGAAATCAGGAGATTTGTACCCACCCCTACTGCCTGTCTGACTCCGGCTCCCACCAAAAGAAGTTTCCAGTGGGAATTTTGGGGCTTTTGTGTCCCACCCAAGTCACATCAGACATGATATTCTGGACACAGGGAGAATGCAGTGTTCCTAGTGACACGTAGGGTGGTGGCAAGAACTGTGAAGGGTTTGAGATTTTACTCTACCTGTAAGCTAGCAATTAATCAGCCTGTCACACTTTTATGGATGCTGGCAGAAAACACGAGACTCCTGAGTCAGAGACAAAGAACATTATGATTCACAGCACTAGCAGTAGCGCAAGTATCAGCCTTTTCTTGTGCCGGTCCTTTGAGTTCAAATTCCTACAGGGTGATGATGCAAAGACGGCCAGGTACATCTGCACATGTAGTGGGTTTGTCAGGCAGGCTGACAAATATGGTTGGTAAAGAAACAACAAGCCATTTTTAGATTCAGACAGTTTCACATAGACAACAAAGTCAAGATCAGCAAAGTATTAGCTTCCCGCATTTCTTGTCTCACAGGATGTCATGGTTTGAATTATGTCCCCCAGAAAATGTGTATATCAGTTTGGCTGGGCCATGATTCCTCGTACTGTGTGATTTTCCTATGTGTTGTAAATCCTGCCTCTATGATGTTAATGAGGGAGGATGGGTGGCAGTTGTGTTAGTAAGGCAGGACTTGATCTATAAGACTGGATTGTGTCCTGAGGGAATCTCTTGAGATATAAAAGACGGAAGTGAGCAGTGAGACAGGGGCACCTCGTACCATCAAGAAAGCAGTGCTGGGAGCAGAGCGTGTCCTTTGGACTGGGGTCCCTGCGCCAAGAAGCTCCTAGTCCGGGGGAACACTGATGAGAAGGCCGACAGAGAGAGAAAGCCTTCCCCTGGAGCTGACGCCCTGAATTTGGACTTTTAGCCTACTTTGACTGTGAGGAAATAAACTTCTCTTCGTTAAAGCCATCCACTTCGGGTATTTTTGTTACAGCAGCACTAGATGACTAAGACACAGGATGACACAAATAAAAGGGCCAAATGAAAACACAACACAGGTGTTGGGGTGCTTTGTTGCTAAGGAGCCAGTCCATGCTGCAGCTAAGCAGTTTCATAGCCTGCAGCTGTACTGTAGTGGGGTGGGGGCTGAGGCCTCATGCCTCCTCAGAAGCTGCAGGTGATGAGGAGCTGTCTCATGAGAGCTGTCCTGGAAGATAGGGCTGTGGATGAGAAATGACCTTGGAGCAGCTCTCCACAAGCTTCCCATGCTCCCACATTTGGGAGGATCACATGCATTTTGTCAAGGCTTAGGGTAGCTGTGGCTAAGCCTTGCCTATGTGGCCTACACAGAGACATGCAAGATCACCAAAGTACCATGGTGGAGGCCTTGTCCTACAGGGTAGTGTTGCAGACGAGGAACTCTGAGCTCAGGGAATCTGACTCTGTTATAATGGGAAGTAACCATGCCTGCTCTTTGCTCAGAGATGCACAGAGTTCTCCATCTCTAGACTGGAGACTGGACATGTGGATGGGTGCTGATTTCTGGCCTCTCCTAGCCAGAGGGATCTACTACCCAGAGGGAGACACTATCTCTATCTTCTAAGGTTGTTTGCTATACAAACATCTATGATAAGGGAGTGTTGAACAAAGACAGTCAGTACCTCTGCTCATAAGATGAGCAGAAACGATGGAGACCTGAGGAGAATTATCTTCCAACAGGTGAGTGTGTGTGGGAGCCTTCAGGGTATACTCTCAATTTCCCAGAGCCTTTCTGGTTATGGGGCCTGAGATGGACCATGTGCTCTCAGACAGGGAGGCTCTGGGTTGTTCCCTTCACAGATGGCCTGTATTTCCTCTGCACTAAGAAAGGTGTCATCTACCAGACCTTCTGTGACATGACCTCTGGGGGTGGTGGCTGGACCCTGGTGGCCAGCGTGCACGAGAACAACATGCATGGGAAATGCACGGTGGGAGATCGCTGGTCCAGTCAGCAGGGCAACAAAGCAGACTACCCAGAGGGGGATGGCAACTGGGCCAATTACAACACCTTTGGGTCTGCAGAGGCGGCCACGAGCGATGACTACAAGGTAGGTGCCACTCACTACCCACTTGGGAAATGGTGAGGGGGGTTGAGTGTGACTAGAGTACAGCATGTAGAAGGGAGGTTGGAAGATGGGGATGTGGAGCTTGGGCTGGAGAAGAAGAAAGAAGTGCTTACATGCCTTGAACCCCAGCTTCTTCCAAACAGCTTTTTAGGGGTGCAGGTGATGGTGAGGCATCATCATCTGCTGGAAGGTGGCATCTGAGCACTGCCGGCGATCTAGTTGCCTGGATCCCAGTGCTCTCAGCACAACTGAGGGCTGCTTGTGTGCTGGGTCCTTTGTTTCATGCGACCTCCTAGTTGGTGAGGATTGGTGTCTGTCGCTCTCCAGAACCCCGGATACTATGACATCCAGGCACAGGACCTGGGCATCTGGCATGTGCCCAACAAGTCCCCACTGATGCTTTGGAGGAACAACTCCCTGCTGAGGTACCGCACTAACAGTGGCTTCTTCCGGAGTCTGGGACATAATCTGTTTGGCCTCTACCAGGTACACAGGGTGGGGGGCAGTTTGTTTGGTGACCAGAGAGTAAAGTGTTTGGGGTGGGGAGTGAGTCTGCTTTCTGTGGTCCCACGTCACTACCAGCTACCTGTACTTGGCTGTTTCTCCTGCCTCTAGTTCACCACTAACTCTTGTCCTACCTCTTTCTGAGGAACTTTGAACCAGCTCTATGGGAGACAAGGATGGGGGAGAGAGGGAGAAGAACAGGGGCCTTGCTACTGCTGGAAAAACAGCCGTGGGGAAAGCAGTCACTCTTAATAAAATTGGTTTCTGAATAATGACAGCTAGCTTGACTGGAGCCACCCTCCCCTCCATACCTGATTATGGCAGCCTCTCTGCTGTCCTCACACAACCTCCAATTTGGGTGATACCCAGTGAAATAAGGATCAGGGAAGTGTTGGACTGACAACGGCCTGGTGATACCTGTGGTCTATGACTTTGGTGATGCTCAGAAAACAACATCTTATTACTCGCCGTATGGTCTGGGTAAGTGTTTGCTCCCTAAGCCCAGTCATCAACTCGTCTCTGTACTCTTGGGGAAAGGATGGCAAATAACAACAGTAATAATTGCTAACATTTACTGAGCATTTCAAACGTGCCAACCTCTTTCCTAGGACCTTGATGTGGTTTTGTGTCATTTAATCATCATGAGAAACCTATGATGTTAGAATGACTATTGTCCCCATTTTACTGATTGGGAGACTGAACACTGAGAGATTAGGGGACTTGCTGAGAGCCACATGGTGTATAAGCAGCAGAGCTAGGGTATGAACTCAGGCATTGACCCCAGAGCCTCTACTCTTAACCACACTGTGTGTCTTCTTATAGTAGTTAAGAAAAGGTGCAGGCTTTGTTTATTTGTTTACAGGAAAGGACAACTAGCAAAGTGGTGAGAAAAATTATTTTTATTACAAAGGATAGCTGTTAATCATCTTAAAAAAGACTACATTTTTTAGTACAATAAATCCACCGAAGTGAAGTCTTTGATGGGAAAATCAAAGCCATTACTATTTGCATTTAATATTTCAATGAAAGCAGGTGATTGTAGAGAAAACAAACAGATGTAATTGGATAAGAAACATATAAACAGAAACACATTGCCACATTTGGTAATTGTTTATTCCTGCTCTACCTTTTGAGGTCTTCTTGATGATCTTTCTATGAAGTTTAATTTCCCCTTTAAGCCATAGGCAGACAAGGGTCCTGTTGTGAGGCCCAGCCTTTGTCCTCTGTAGCCTTTAGAGGTGGGGAGAGGCTCCTTCCTGGCCATGTCCCCCAGCCACTGGTCACAGATGAGCTGGGCTCCACCCCACAGACTAGAGCGCAGGGCTGTAGCCTGAGCTTTTGGTGTAGGGAATCCTTGGGCTGGTCAAAGGGAAGCTCTTTCTAGTTCCTCCTTTGAATATTTCAGTCTTTTCTCTGCCTTTTCTTTTCCAGGAGAATTTTTGCAGGATTTATCCTTTTCAGGGTGTTTAATAATGAGAGAGCAGCCAACGCCCTGTGTCCTGGGATCAGAGTCACTGGCTGCAACACTGAGCATGTGAGTCTTCAGGGAGATCAAGGGTGTGTGTGTATCTGGGTGGGGCGTGCTGATGTGGGTCTTTGTGGTTTGCCTTTTTACTCTCTTGTTGGTGTCTCCTGGATATAGTTTATTTTACTGGAGACCAATTTATCGATATTTCATTTATGGTTAGTACATTTGTGTTTTGTTTAAAAAGTATTTCCCTGTGTTGAGGTCATGCAGATATTCTCCAATATTAGTATTAACTTCTAGAAGGTCTATGTTTTTCTTCCCAGTCTTGTAGGGGAGAGACTATCTTTGAGGGACGTCTTGTGGCTGGGGGCAGGAGGGAATCAGAGCCACCAAGAATGAGGGCATTCACTCAGGAGCCTCTCCCCTCCACCAACTAATAGGCCGAGAAATGGGCCTTGGTTCCTGGAAAGTGACCCTGAAGTCACAGCCCCATCTTCACTTCCCCCTCAGCCACCAGTTTGTCCATTTTTGCCAGGATGTGTAAGGACCTCATAGACCATGATTCAGAGAATGATAGGAATATAGGCAATGGGGTGAGTGTGTCTGCACTCTGTGCCTTGATAACCATTTCCTACACTGGCTTCCATGGCCCCTTACGCTTTTCATTAGTGCATGTTTGCATCTATGCCTGCATGCATTGATTTTTCCTTAAAAAATATGTGCACCTACTATGTGCTGAGTGTTAGACATAGTCTTTTTCCTTAAGGAGCTCAGATTGAGTGGAGTGGAGATGTAAATGCATAATTGCAATCCCATGTGATATAAACTATAATAGAAACATCAACAAAGGGCTCTGGGAACACGATAGAGGATCTTCTAACTCCGCTAGTAGCACATGGTTGATTCTCCAGGGAAGGTGACATTTGTGCTGAATCTCAAAAGATGTATAGAGTTCAACAAGTAGCAAGGGATGTTGTTGTTGTTAGTTGCCGTGGAGTTGATTTCAATTCATAGTAACCCCATGTGACAGAGTAGAACTGCTCTATAGGGTTTTCTAGGCTGTAATCTTTACAGGAGCAGATCGTCAGGTCTTTCTCCCATGGAGCTGCTAGGTGGGTTTGAACTGCCAACTTTCTGTTAGCAGCCGAGCGTTTAACCATTGTACCACCAGGGCTCCTTAGCAAGGGACAGAATAGTGCATTTTAGCACAAGTGAGGAGCATGTTCAAAACCCTTGGTGTTTGAGACAGCAGTAAGCTGTTTTGTAATTTTGGAGCATAGGGTATATGTTGGATAGAGGAAGGAGCTGATTCTGGAAATATCTACAGGAGCCAGGGCAAGGAGAGACTTTTGTATTATGTCATAGATTTGGAGTTTGTACTGTGGGTGATGGGAATCGTTAGAGAATTTTGAACACAACAGTTACCTGATCAACTCTGGTTTGATAAAGAGTACTCTGGAAGCAGTATGGAGGACCTGGATTCAAGAGCAGGAAAATTAGTGACACGAGGTTCAGTTATGAGGCAGGTGTAAATGTCTGGATGTGAAATACTAAGGACCTGAACTAGGGCATTCTTGATAGGGATGGATGAGCATGGATGGATTCCAGAGATGCATAGGTGATATGGAACCAACAGTTCTTGATGACCAGATGATTACGGGAGTTAGGAAGTGAAGAAGACTAAAATGACTTTAGGTTTTTGTTTTGGATGACTGAGTGCTATCAATTAATTAAGATAGGGTGACAGGATGAAGAACAGATTTAGGGTCAAAAAGAGATCTTATTGTTTTGCTCAAGTGGAGTTTGAGGTACTAGAGATATGTAGGTAGAGACATCCAGGTGGCTGTTGGAGATGGATGTCTCAAGCATAAGAAAATCTGAGCAAGGGTCAGAAATTTGGGAGTCATCAGTATACTGATAACAGTTAAAGTCATGGGAGAAGATGAGCCATAACGGGAGAGTGAGGTGTGGACATGATGACTAGCATTCGGGATGGACAGAGGAAGAGAGGCCAGTAGAGGATCCTGAGAATGAATGCTAAGTAAGGTAGAAAGGAAGCCAGGAGAGAGAGCATTATTTACTTCAGAATTCACTGGAGGGGAGAGTTTTAAGGGATTGAGGGGGCAACACCATGGAAGCATGCAGCAAAGCCAAGTAGGACGAGGATCAAAGATTTCAGGGGATTTGACCATTAAGAGCTTGCTGGTGTCACCTCATTGTGTCTGCTCCTCTCCTTGTTTCCCAGCACTGCATCGGAGGAGAAGGATTCTTCCTAGAGGGCAATCCCAGGCAGTGCGGGGATTTCTCTTCCTTTGATTGGGATGGATATGGAACTCATAGAGGCTACAGCTGTAGCCAGGAGATAACTGAGGCAGCCGTGCTCCTGTTCTACTGTTGAAAGCTCTGTGGCGGCGTGGGACCTCAACCAGCTCCCAGTCTTGGATACTGGGAGGCAGAAAACCTGGAATGCTAAGAAGGAGGAGAGGATAATAAATTGCATCAATGAATGACTCTAGGTTTCTTTGAATTATTTTTTACAAATTGGCTGAGACCCTGAAGAATATTTTAAAAGTACACCGATTGTTTTAGTGAATTTCACCTCAGACATTCTGGGTTTGGAATTTCAAGCCTCAAGTATTCCAGAACATAAGTATGCCCCTCTTTCTAGGAGATCCTGGATTAGATTTAAGGACAGCGGAAAATATTTCATATTAATTCTTCCTAACTCACTCTTATTGTCTAATCAAATAAAGCCTTCAATATAAACATCTTGAAGAAAAGATGACTATTATTTAGACTCAGTAGAAAAAGACAAAAAGAAAATAGAAGGCACAACTACCCATTTCCTTTATTATCCCAGCTCTGGCACTTAGGATAGTCTAACTAGGCAGCTGGCAACCCCTGGACTCCCATCTTCAGTGGCTTATTCAAAAGTGGGAAAAGGGTTCCAATTGTGTCTCAATGTATCATCTGTGCAAAAAGGATGATGTAACTGTACCAGTCCTGGCTTGTGAGTGGGGCTCAAACGTTTTATACTGTTTTGCTGAAAATGCAAATCTGATCATAACATTCCCCACCCCCATCACCACACCTTTTCTCCATTGCTCCTCAAGGACTAGATAGAACAGGGGTTCTCAAACGGTCTGGGAGGTGGGAGAGGAAGGTGTGATTTTGTCCCTCAGGTAGGGTTGCCATGTTTAGCAAATAAAAATACAGGAGGCCTAGTGAAATTTGAATTTCAGATAAACAAAGCATAAAGTTTTTAGTATAAGAATGTCCCGTGCAATATTTTATCTGGCAACCCTGCCCTCAGGGAATATTTGGCTACGTCTGGTGATATTTTTGGTTGTCGACTGGTGAGGAGAGGGGAGGAATAGTACTCGCTCTAGTGAATAGAGGCAGCAATGCTGCTCAACATCCTACATTGCACAGTCCCTACAATAAAGATTGTTCCTGATCTGAAATGTCAATAGTGCCACTGTTGAAAAATCCTGGGCTAGAGGTTTTGTTTAAATTTTATAGAATAGAAGTCATGAGGCCCTGGCTTTTTGTATCTGAAAGCAACAGAGAAAAATCTTTTAAAGATGTTTAATTAAAAAAAAAAAAAAAAAAAGAAAGCCCAATGGTTGTTCTTGGTTAAACCTAATTTATAAGGTACTAGGTCAGCCAGGGAGCCCTGGTGGTGCAGTGGTTAAATGTTACAGCTGCTAACCAAAAGGTCAGCAGTTCAAATTTACCAGCCACTCCTTGGAAACCCTATGGGGCAGTTCTACTCTATCCTATAAGATTGCTGAGTTGGAATTGACTCGACGGCAATGGGTTTGGTTTGGTTTGGGTCAGCCACTGTCAGTGTCTTTACTTTTTTTCAGTATCTTCTATCTTTTTCTTCCTTCTTAATAATCCTTTATTCTTTCCTAGTTTATTCCTGACTTTTCTTCTTACTCCTTTGTTCCTTCTTTCTCTGTTCACTTTTGTTATCTCCTGTGTTTTTTCTCTATTTCACTCGTAATTCAGGGTTCTGGAAAAAATACACAGCATACTCAAAAAGGATAACTGAAGAGTTTAATAAAGAGACTATTTACAAAGTTGTGGGTCGATTAAGAGAAACCAAGAGATGTGTAGTGTTTCAGAGTTAACAACATTAGGGAGCAGTTACAGGAACCCTGGGAGAAAATAATATAGAAGAAATCTGCCAGACAGGAACTTGGTCTTAGGTAGAAGGATATAGCCAACCCATGGCAAGCCAGCAGTAAGGGAGCTGGGGAGTTATTACACTCATTATCTTTCTGCCACTGGATCTTGTCAGTAGCTCTTATTGGCTAAGCCCAACTGGAAACCAGAGGGCAAGGGAGCCCGTGAACGTAGTCCATAAAGGTTGGCTTCCTGTCATGGATTAAATTGTGTCTCCCAAAAATATGTGTCAACTTGGCTAGGCCATGAGTCCCAGTATTGTATGGTGGTTCTCCATTTTGTGACCTGATGTAATTGTCCTATGTGTTGTAAATCCTAATCTCTGCCTGGGGTTAATGAGGCAAGATTAGGTTATGTTAAAGAGGATTAGAGTGGGATACAATACCCTTCCTCAGGTCATAGCCCTGATCTGATATAAGGGAAATTTCCTTGGGGCATGACCTGTATCTCCTTTTATCTTCCAAGAGATAAAAGGAGAGAGAAGAGAGCAAAGAGAGAGGGACCACCAAGAAAGAAGAGCCAGGAGTGGAGCATGTCCTTTGGATCCAGGGTCCCTGCACTGAGAAAGTCCTAAACATAGGGGAAGATTGATGACAAGACACATGGAGATTTCCATGGAAAGCTGCGCCCACAGATGTTGAAAGGAGACAAGGACCTTCCCCCAGAGCCCACAGAGAAAGCCTTCCCCTAGAGCTGGTGCCCTGAATTTGGACTTCTACCCTCCTAAACTGTGAGAGAATAAATTTCTGTTTGTTAATCCAATCCACTTGTAGTATTTTCGTTATAGCAGCACAAGATAACTAAGTATCCTGAGTAATCGAGCAGCGAGGAGAATGGTGGAGAACGGATCTTGAAGGACAAATGAAAAATATTCAACCCAGTCAACTGCTTTTGTTCATCAACATCAGTTTTTTTCCTTTGTCCAAATGAAAAATTCATACCTGCAACCTGGAGGACACACAATTGTCCCATTAGTTCTCATATCATTGTGGGGTGATATCATTTCAGTCATACCCTCATGTGAAACCTAATACATTAGCTGCTACCAACGGTCTGCATATAAAGTGCAAGAACTCAAACCAAATCCATTGCCATCAAGTCTATTTTGTCTCATACAACCCTATAGGACAGAGTAGAACTGCCCTACAGGGTTTCCAAGACTGTCAATCTTTATGGAAGCAGACTGCCACGTCTTTCTCCCATGGAGCAGGTGGTGGATTTGAACCACCTACCTTTTGGTTAGCAACCTAGTGCTTAACCACTGCACCACTAGTGCTCTGGTTCATATAAGGTAGCAGGGGAAAAAGAATCAAGGAAGTAATTAATTAACATGAAACATAGCTGCTGCGGTTGTTGCTTTTATAGCTAGTCATGCGGGCTTAATTGATTATCATAGCTTCTTTCTTCTACTGTCCTTTTTTTCCCTTTACCTTCTGCCAACATCTCAGCTGGATAGGATTCTTTAACTGGTGGTGTGACACAATTTTTCATTTATGCTGGATCTGAGCTGTTGTGGTCTAGTCATTACTGGGTCATTGCACTTTTTCATTGACCAGGACTATTGGCCAAGGGTATAAGGCGTAGTTGTCCTCCTTGTCTCCTTTGAGTATCAGCAATATAATTTCCTGGGAAACCATGATAAATCACTCCAGCTGTACAGTGATCCCTTCTTTGCCTGTTGATTCATTAATGCAAGAAGGCCAAAACAGCCAGGGGGTAGTCTCAGCTTCTAAATTAGTAGAACCATAACTGCATTCCTGATAGAAGCACTCCTTCAAACCCACTGACACACCAGGACCTCCAAGCCCATTGGGCCCAAAGCTGTGGGGATACAAAGCAAAAATTCCTTCAGTGGATGATTTGATGTAATGGTCATAGGAGCCATTTCACTTCTATTCCGTTGATTCCCGGATTTGTACATTCAGGCTATTGGTGGAGGGGGTCACACTACCGATATTTTGTGTCTGGTAGGATATCACTATCACCTCAAAAGGATAAAGATGAGCCTTTAGCAGCCTATTCCATCCTTCTATCAAACCATTTATTCTGGGAGATGGGGCATGTGGTAAGATGATGAATTCCATAAAATGTGAGCATGGCTGGAGGTAATGTTTTACGGAATACCACAGAGATGGATAAGGTATTTTGTAAGTCAATGAAAGGTGGTGTTGCCAGAAGCATTATGGCCAGGGAAGGCAAATCTATAACAAGAATATGACTGAATCCTTATGAAGATCAGTTATTACTCCCTCCATTATAGAAAGCGTCCATTGTAATCCAACCTGCCATTAGGTGGCTGCATGGTCCACAACCAGGGAATAGTGCCACACTGAGAACTCAACACTGACCACTTATGCTGGCAGGCTGAACACTCAGGAGTGGCAATAGCCAGATCAGGCTTGGTGAAAAGAAGCCATATTATTGAGTTTATGCACATCCTGATTCCTGATGCCGTAGTTACTTTGTACATGAGCCCACTAAATAAGCACTGAGGCAATTGGGAAAAGATGCTGAGTGACATCCATAGGATGGATCATCTTATCCACCTGGTAATTGAGAGCTTCCTCTACAGTAGATACTGTTTGGTGCATATTCACATGGGAGACAGATATCTTCATTTTCTGTGCTCATTCCTGGAGTTCCATCCACGTACTTTCCCCCAAAAGCTTTTTGTTGCCAACCCTTCAGTTTTGGTCCAACCAAGTTCTTCACTAAAGGGGCAACCTGCTAACCACTGCTCATGAATCAGTGTAGATTTGTGCTTTAGGCCATCTCTTTTTCCTCACAACGTGAGCAACCAGATGAATCACTCGAAGTTACTCTCAAGGAGAATTTCCCTTTGTTACTACATTTCAGGAGCCCTGGTGGTGCAGTGGTTAAGAGCTTGGCTGCTAAACAAGAGATTTGCAGTCCGAATCCAACAGCTGCTCCTCGGAAACCTTATAGGGCAGTTCTACTCTGTTCTATAGGATCGCTATGAGTTGGAACTGACTCGATGGCAACGGGTTTTGACTACCTTTCAAGCCACTGTGTTTGGGGTTGTAATACAGTGGCTGTCTACTTAAATCTAGTGCCAGCATATCATGCAGATCCATTTGTAAACCACAGTTTTCCCTCCTTTTCTTCTCCATTAACTGGTCAAAGGTTATTTCACATGAGTCTGTAGATGTAGATTGAGGAAGAGGAAGCAAAACAGTTAGAAGCTGGTCTTGGGGAACATCTAGTTCAATTGGCATGACACAGCTTATAAAGACAATACTCTGCATTCTACCTTGGTGAGTAGTGTCTGGGGTCTTAAAAGTCTGTAAGCAGCCATCTAATATACTCCACTGGTCTCATCCTTCGGGAGCAAGGGAGAATGAAGAGAACAGGATACAAGGAAAAGATTAGTCCAGAGGACTAAGTGTCCACAACTACCAAGGCCTCCACCGGACTGAGTCCAGTACAGCTTGATAGTGCCTGGCTACCACCACTGACTGCTCTGACCAGGATCACAACAGAGGGTTCTGGACAGAGCTGCAGAAGGATGTAGAACATAATTCTAACTCACAAAAAAAGACCAGATTTACTGGCCTAAAGGAGACTGGAGAAACCTCGAGAGTATGGCCCCCAGACACCCTTTTAGCTCAGTGGTGAAGTTATCTCCAAGGTTCACCATTCAGCCTGGGAGTGGACAGCCCCGTAAAACCAAATGAGACTAATGAGGTATAGGAGTCCAGTGACAAGGGCCAGAAGGCAGAAGGGGACAAGGAAGCTGGTGATAGGGAACCCAAGGATGAGTAAGGATATTGTTGATATGTTGTGAGATTGTTAACCATTGTCATAGGGTAACATTTGTAGTAACTGTTAAATGAGAAACTATTTTGTTCTGTAAGCCTTCATCTGAAGTGAGAATAACGGCACAATTGGAAGAGCGTAGTCAATGTCACTGAACTGTGCATGTAGGAATTTTTGAAATGGTGTATCTTTGGCTATGCGTATTTTCACCAAAAAAAAGATCGATAAGTTAGAAGGTTGACATGTTGTGGGGTTGTTAACCAATGTCATAAAACAATATGTGTACTACTGTTTCATGAGAAACTATTTGTTCTGTAAGCCTTCACCTGAAGTACAATAAAACAAAACAAAACAAAACAGAAGCTGCTGTATAATGAATTACTAATATGACCCTTCTAGCCATGGTTTTTGTGACTCACACACAATTATTAAGTGGGAATATGCAAATAAGGTATATGGAACCTGTGGTGGTTAGGGTTATGTGTCAACATGGCTAGGCCATGATTCCTAGTATTATATGATTGTCCTACATTTTATGTGTTATAAATCCTAACCTCTATGTGTTAATGAGGCAGGATTTGTGTGGGGTGTACCTTGAGTCAAAGCCTTGCAGGAGGGCATGACTCAAGTCCCACCCTTATTCAAATTATTCTGTTTCCTGGAGTGTGGCCTGCATCCAAGGTATATATGTGAGTGTCCTGGTGGGCTCTCTCTCTGCATCTGGATCCTTCATCTGGTTCATGATTGTCTAACCTCTGGACCTTGGGACTTGAGCCAGAGGCCTGCCATTTGACCTGCCAATTTTGGGATTCACCATCCTCCACAGTCCTGTGGGCTGGCAGCCTGTCATCTGACCTGATTCACCAGCTTCTGCAGCCTTGTGAGCCAGCAGCCTGTGGTCTAACCTGCCAGTTTGGGTTCATCAGCCCCTGCAGCCATGTAGGTTGGGAGAAGCCTACGCCCGACCAAAAGATTTGGGACTTGCCAGTCTCCACAACTGCATGAGACATTTCCTTGATACTGTTTGTGAGTTCTGTGAGACGTTGCAGTGAATTACAGAACCCAAAGACGGGAGGGAGAGTACTGAGGGGAGGGGGAGTAGTTGATATTAGAGACGATGGAGTTGTACAGCAGTTTGGAAAAGTTGGGCATTTGGGACATCTTAAACCTCTGCCTCATAGGAACCAGCTTTGTGCAGATCCTTATAAAAGAAATTATTCATTTAGAACCCAAACAGTAATATGGAAGTCTGAGATACTTGCTCATGCAGGTTCCTTCTATCTCCTTGGCTTGCCTTGGCTTGGTCCTAAACACATCGTTTTCATTTTACATTGTAATGCTGCTTTGCACATTCAGTTTTATGATTTGATGGATCCGATAATACCTAGTTCATGATGTGAAGCTTGGGTTCCATGGTCACTTGTTACTCCTTAGTCATGCCTTTAGCCTCTCCAACTAGTAGAAAGCCAGGAGTTGTTTTAAATAGAAAATACTTGACAGAAAACTCCAAAACCCTAGGGATACGTGGTGTGATTCTCTTACTGGGAATTGCCAAGACTCCAAATAGGACGAGGAGGAGAAGAGAAGAGAAGAGAAGAGAGAAGCGAAAGATACATTTGGGTTGTTGGAGAGGCACAGCTCCTAAGTGACTCAGTGGCAAAAGAGTTCTTATTTTGACTGGTTTTGAAATAATATCAGTGCATTTGTTTCCTAGCTCTGCCGTAGCAAATTGCCACAAACTGGGTGGCTTAAAAGAACAGAACTTTATTCTCTCACAGTTCTGGAGGCTAGAAGTCTGAAATCAAGGTGTCAGCAGGGCCATTATCTCTCTGAAGGCTCTAGGGAAAGATACTTTCTTGTCTCTTCTATCTTCTGGTAATCTCAGGCATTCCTCAGCTTGTGGCAGCATAATTCAAAATTTCTGCCTTTGTCTCCACATGGCCATCTTCCCTCTGTGTCTCTGTGTCTCTTCTCTTCTTATAAGGACACCAGTCATATTGGATTAGGACCCACCCTAGTCCCGTAAGACCTCATGTTAACTGGTAAAACCAAACTCAACCCATTGCCGTCAGGTTGATTCCTACTCATAGAACATCTTCAAATACCCTATTTCCAAATGAAGTTACATTCAGAGTTACCGTGGGTTAAGACTGCAGCATATCATTTTGGAGGACACAATTTAACCCATAATAATCAGTTACTGAGAAAGCATTGTTTCCCCTCTAGGAATGGGAGCATCCCTGGG
The DNA here is from genome assembly GCF_000243295.1 of Trichechus manatus latirostris. Taxonomy (NCBI): domain Eukaryota; kingdom Metazoa; phylum Chordata; class Mammalia; order Sirenia; family Trichechidae; genus Trichechus; species Trichechus manatus. The sequence continues at coordinate 464,969 of NW_004444224.1, forward strand.
AGAGCCAAAGCTATTGTCCTTGCTAAATGAGTTTTTTTCTCTTGCAGAAATACCCAGTGATACATGGAAATGGAAAGTGTTAGACTGACAAAGGCCCAACGATACTAGTGGTCTATGACTCTGGTGATGATCAAACTGCATCTTATTACTCACCTCTTGGCCAGATTGAGTCTTTAATGCTCTTCTGAACTCTTAGTAGGAAAGGTGATCAATTCAATAATGATAGGTAACAGTTATTTATCACCTACTACAGCCTAGATCTAGTCTATGAATGTTACAAGTATTGTCTAATTTAATTCACATGACTACTCTTGTGGTCTAACTATTATTAACCCCATTTTACATATTAGGAAACTGAAGCACTGAAAAGTTCAGGAACTTGCCCAAGATCACAGGGCATATGTAGGAGAGCCAGCATTTAGACCGAAGAAATTTGACTACAGGCTCTTTATTCCTAACATCCATCATCTACCCCTTGGTAACTTGTTAGGACCAGGCCAGGTTCATGTACAGGGCAAAACAATCAACAAAATGTGAGATAACTTTATTTCTATTGTGAGGGGTATCCATTAGTTTATTTTCTGTGAATCTAAAGTTGACAGCATAATATCCTTCAGAGAGGCCCAGCCTATGAAGTAAAATTCAAAGCTGTTATTATTTCCATTTGGGATTTGAGATTTCAAGCTAAGGAGAACAAGAAAAATGTAAATAGGAACAGAATGAATAACATCTGCTAATTGCTACAGTTATGACCTTGGAGATGTTTAGGGGTGAATAATTGAATTTCTTCTTACAAGCCTCAGGCAGATGTGGGCCCCTCTCTGAGGGCCAGCTCTTGGTCTCTGGGGCTGGGAAAATGTTCCCTTTTAGTTAAGTTGAAGTCCCTGGGTGGTACAAATGGTTAAGTGCTCAGCTACTGTGATGGTTAAGGTTGTGTGTCATCTTGGCTGGGCCATGATTCTCAGTGGTTTGGCAGTTATGTAATGCTGTAATCAGCTCCATGATGAGATCTTCTATGAGCAGCCAATCAGTTGAAAGGGAGTTTCCTTCGGGCTGTGGTCTGCCTCCAGTATACAAATGGATGTTCCAGCAAGGCTCTCTCTCTGGATCCTGCATCCAGCTCATCATCATCTGACCTCCAGTTCTAGTGACCTGAGCTAGCAGCTCACCTGCCGATCTTGGGTTCGTCAGTCCCTGAAGCTACATGAGTCAGAAGAAGCCTCCAGCCTGATGTCTTACCCGTGGACTTGGGACTTGCCAGCCTCTGCAACCATGTGAGCCATTTCCTTGAGACAAATCTCTCTCTATATATATATGCTTCACTGGTTTTGCTTCTCTAGAGAACCCATCTTAAGATAGCTATTAACTGAGAAGTGAGTGGTTCCAATCCATCCAGAGATGCCTTGAAAGAAAGGCTTGACAATTAACTTCCAAAAGATCACAGCCATTGGAAACCCTATAGAGCACAGTTCTATTCTGACACACATGGGGTTGCTATGAGTCAGAATTGACTAGGTGACAACTGTTTTTTTTTTTTAATTTGGGCCCAGATGTACCAGCCACTGGCACAGAGGTGCTGGGCTCCACTAGTGCAGGCTGCATTGTTGAGCTTTGGCATAGGGACTCCCTGGGTTGGCCTATAGGGAGTTATTTCCAGCATCTTCTTTGAATGCTGTGCCCTTACCTGTCTCTTGTTTTCAGAGGAGTTCACTGCAGGATTGGACCGGTTGCAGGATTGGACCAGTTCAGGGTGTTTAATAATGAGGGAGCAGCCAATGCCCTGTGTGCTGGGATGAGAGTCACAGGATGTAACACTGAGCACGTGAGTCTTTGTGGAGACTTCAGGGCACACATGTAAAGTTTGAGTTTGTCAGCATGTGTTTGTGGGCATGTGTGTTGTGTGTGGAGTGTGGTGGGAGTGTGTGCATGTGTGTCAGAGTGTGACCTTCCCTTGCTCCTTGCTGGGCTTCAACAGCAAGAGCTGTGGGCTCTGTTATCCCGGTACAGAGATCCTGTGTCTTTAAGAAATGCAAGGGTTGGGGCTTCAAAAGCACGATTGCTGGATGCTTGGCTTTTGGGTAAAACACTCAGTGACCTGGAGGTGGAGTGATGTTTGTGTGCAGAAACACTCTGTGGAAGTCTTCCAGAGCTGAGATTGCATGAGAAACAAGAGGTATTGTCATTCCTTACCCAAGGATTAGCTTTTCAGAGTAAGACTTGGCCTCCTCAATCCTGACTAGGGCTTGTTCAGACACACATTCTACTTGGGGTAGGGTCGGGGGAATGATTACTGAGAGAGTCCTGGGCACCCCCAGCTAGAACCTCACTCAGGCCATCCTCCCTCTCTACTGCAAGCACTCTCTGGCCAGAGGTCACCATGCAGACTGACTCCCAAGGCAGGTGGACTTGGCTCTCACCTGCAGCAGCCTTTACGTCCCCTCTAGACCAGAAATCTTTAGATTCTTGTTTTTTTCCATTCATACAAAGGGCAGAATGAGGAGGGAGACCTTGGGCTGCCCAGAGTCCAAGTTGTCAAGAGCAAGCATGTTCACTTTGGACTCACCCTTCCCCAGATCAGCAGTCTGAGGGAGCAAGCATGTTCACTTTGGATTCACCCTTCCCCAGATCAACAGTCTGAGGCATGGTCCTTGGCTGTTTCAGGTGACCCTGAAGGCCCCATGTTTCCTTCCTTCCCCAGCTGATTGCTTGTCCCTTTCCCAGTCAGGATGAGGATGAGGCAGCTTCACTATCAGAGAGGACCCAGGGATGGTAATGGGAGAATAATGAATGTCCCACACACATGCACACACTGTCACCACAATCCACACTCAACACACGCATCCACAAACACATTGAGGGGGTAAGTCTCTGTGCATTCCTCCTCTCTGTGATAACCTGGCTCCTAAGGCTGCTTCCCACTATCACTTAAAGGATATCATGAGTTTGCGTCCCTGCATGCATCTATTCATTCCTTAAAGTGAGCAGTCAGCACCCACTCTGTGCTAATGCAGGAGACACAAAGATGACATGCTCCTTGTTAGTGTCTAGCAGTACAGACAGTCATACAAACACACAATGATAATCTTATGGGTCTGAGGTATAATGGAAATATAAGTAAGGGGCTACGTGAGTGCCTAACTCTACTGGTGGTGTCAGGAGCAGTGACTGTGGGGAAGGTAACTTCTGAGCTGAGTCTTGAGAGATGTATAGAAGTTTATGAGGTCTCAGTGCAATTTAGGTTGAACGGCTTGAGGGAGAGGCAAGCTGCTTTGTAATTTTGGAGTATGGGATATATGTTGAGTAGAGGCAGGATCTGACACTGGAAATATCAAAAGGAGCTGGGTCTTGGAAGGACTTTTACATTATGAAAATGATTTTGGACTTCATGCTGTAGGTGATGGGGAGCCATTAAAGCATTTTAAATGGAGGAGTTTTACAAAGATCACCCTGGTAGCATAGTGGGGACAGATTTGCAGGGAGAGACTAGGGACAAGGAGACTAGTATTGAGATGGGTGCAATAGTTCAGATGAAGGCCTGAACTAGGTCATTGTCAATGAGAAATGGTGGTTATTGATGAATTCCAAAGATTTTAAGTGATGGAATTAATAGCTCTTTATGACCAGTTGAATACAGGAGAAGAGGAATGAAGAAGTCTAGAATGACTTCTTGTTTTTCCTTTGGGTGACTGAGCGTCATTTCTCAAGTCAGGGTGCCTGGATGAGGAACAGGTTTGGAGTCAATGAGGGATATAATTATTTCTCTTTTTGTTGTGTAGATCTTGAGGCGCCTGGTATAGCGATTCAAGTAGCAGTTGGATATCAAGGTCTTCAGCATCTGGACTGGAGACAGAGATTTGGGGGCCATCAGTAAATTATTAGTAACTGAAGCCAAAGGAACGTGCAATCTCTAAGGGACAGGAATAGACTCTCCCTTAAGGAGGATAGCCCTTAAGAGATTTGTGAAGGAAGATTCCAGCTAAGGGACTTGAGAATGAATGCTCAGTAGAGTTGAAGGAATGTCAACAGACAATAATTTCACTAAAGCTGAAGGAAGAGAGAGTTTTATGGGAGGAAGAGATCAACATCATCAATTGAGATGGCAATGCCAAGTTGGAAGAGAACCAAAGATTCCACTGGATTTGACCATTAATATGCCATTGACCTCACCAACAGCTCTCTCATTACCACTTCTTCCTGTCCTTATTTTTCAGCATTGCATTGGTGGAGGAGGATACTTCCCGGAGTCCGACCTCTGGCAGTGTGGAGATTTCCCTGGTTTTGACTGGAATGGGTATGGAACTGGGGTTAGTTTTAGCAGTAGCCGGGAGATAACCAGGCAACGGTGCTCCTGTTCTACAAATGAGAGATTTGTGGTATGGGGTGCAGAACTCTTCTCCCAAACCTGGGAGCCCAAAGATGGGGAACAAATCACCCAGTAATGAGAATGTTAACAGCATTGATTTTGCCAGTGATTTTGGACTTTATGCTGCAGGCGATGGCAGAGGAGAGAATAAATCACGTAAATTCAAGGCTTTGTTCTGTGAATTATTTTCCTGCAGGGGCTGAAACACTGTGGGATATTTCAGAAGAATGTCTATTGTTCTGCTTGATTCTACTTCAACCACTTTTGTGCTTGGAATGTCAGGGCTCAGGAATCATGTCAGAGGAACATGTCACCCTCCCCCTTTCATGTAGCTCTTAAAATAGAGGAATTAAGGGCAAGGGGAAACATTTTGTCCTAACTCTTTCTAACTTATCCACATGGATTGATCAGTTTGCATCTCCCACATGAAGATCTTAAAGAAGAAAAATGTCCAATTTGGGGGGTACACCAAAGAAGTAGAGAGACCCACAATACTCATGTCTGACATATTCCAGCTTTAGGGGTTGAGGCATTCTCCTAAGGGATAGATGGGGCTGGCAGGCCTATGATGATGGTGACTTTTCTTGGGCTCCTGGGCTCCCATATTCAGGTGCTTATTCAAAGGGATCCAAGTGGCCAAATCATCCCATATGTATTATTGGTACAAACAAATGTGTATGGCACCAGTCTTGACTCTTGTCCAAATCGCAGGTATTTTATAGTGTTTTCATTTAGAATGCAAATCTGATTATAACACGCTATTCCAATTCTACCCTCACCCCAAATGTCAGTTATTTCTCACTGGCTAGACCGTTAAGTTCAAAGTCCCTAGGTTTTAGGGAAATTAAAAAGAAGAAGGAGGAGGTGGAGGAAGAGAAGGGGGAGAGAGGAGAAGTGGGAGGAGGAGGACCATAAGGAGGAAGAGAAAAAAGCTTCCTTTAAAAACGTCTTCTAGTATTATCTTTGTTTAAATTACATTTATTTGGTCTTGAGTCAGAAATTGTTAGTATTTTCTCTGTTCTTCAATCCTTCGTCCTGTATTTCTGTCTCTCTCCTTAATAACGTTTCCTGCTACCTGTTCTTTCCAACCTTCTCTCTTATCCCTTGTTCTCTTCACCTTCCTTACCCCTTGCCCCCATTCTCCATCCCCAAACACAGATATCTCTGTGCCTCATACTCTCAGTTGCCCTTCTTCCAACTGGAGAAGGTGACAGGGGACCCGAGTAAGTGTCCCTTGTATGTGACTCACCTGCGTGGCAGACATGATTGACTGAGGACTCACAGACCAGTGATGAGACAGACAAGGGAACATTTTTTCTTTTTCATGTATTCCTTTAAGCATTCATTTCAACAATATTGAATGTGTCCTAGTTCCTGGGCTAAGCACTGGGGATAGAGTGATAGAGAAGACAGATAAAGCCAGTTCTACGGGCAGATGGTGGAGCCCACAGGCCATTTTGGTGCAATGTGGTAAGTGGTCTGATGAGGACACCCCAGGGAGCTGTGGGAGTACAGAGGAGCAGTCTCCAAATCAGGAAAGAATGTTAGGAAGGACTATGAAAAGGTGAGCTTACCTTAACAGTTCTCCCTTCCATCCTGGAGTGAGCACAGAGGTCTCTGAGCTGGGAAAGTTTTCACCTGTCATTGTTTTCACAGGTACCCCATGTCTGTGTAGGAAAGTGGATAAAGTTCCAAGCTCTGGAATAGTTTAAATCCTAGCTCTCTAAATTCACCTGACCATTGGGAAGTTATTCGTATCTCAGAATCTCAGTTTCCTTACCTGTAAATGCAGATAATAATGGTAAAGTTCTCACATGTGGTTTTCATAAAAATGACATGAAATAACATTGTACCCCTTAGAAGAGTAGCTGGCTTGTAGCAACCACTCAGTACATGTTAGCTGTTATTATATTGTATTCTTGAGAGTTTTAAAAAGTCTATTTTAATTCAATTTCATTAAAAAGAGAATTTGGGTCACTTTTGCTGAAGAATCACTGATCCATAAAGTATGCAGTGCAGTGGGAGGGAGAGTGAAGTCAGGGGTATGGCAGGAAGAGACACACATGTAAGCAAAATTTTAAGACATTATGTTAAAATGTTTGGTCCAATTCCAACAGTTTCAGCTTCCCATTTTCCAGAGTTATTCCAACTGTCTAGGAACACGGAATTTTCTCGGACCAGTGGTTCTCAACCTTTAGTGTACGCCACAACCAACAGGAGGGCTTATTAAAACACATTGCTGAACCCCACCCCTGGAGTTTCTGGTTCTGTAGGAGAGGAGTGAGGTCCAAGAGCTTGCATTTCTATTAAGTTTCCAGGTGATGCTGCTTTTTGGGGACCACACTTTGAGAACCATTGTCCTAGAATTTCTTTTCTCTAATGATGGTCTCTTGAATATTTTGGTCTCTGACTTGGCTGGACAATTCACCCAGCAGTACATTTAGCATTATTCTAGGCAAGTCTGTTTTTTTCTTTTCTGCAGCCCTATCCTGGCCTAAAGGCACTTTAATCATAGGATGTTTTTGTCCTTCTCCATATGGTAGGCTTACAACAGAGTTGGGCTTCTGGTTCCATTTTCTCTGTCTTAGAGGAGGAACATTCCCTTCTTTGTTCACCTGTTTCTGCTCCTTTTGCGTCAAGATAAAGCCTATCACAGTGGAACCATGCGACAAAACTATATGTACAGAAATCAGTTATATATGTATGTGTATATACCAATTAGGAGATATAATGCAAGAAAAGATCCCATTTACAACAGCAATAAAAAGATAAAATATTTTGGGATAAATTTAACAACTAATGTGTGAGATCCTAAGTCCCTGGGTAGTACAAATTGTTAACTCTCTTGGCTGCTAACCAAAAGGTTGGAGATTCCAGTTCACCCAGAGGCACCGCAGAAGAAAGGCCTGGCAATCGACTTCCAAAAAAGCAGTAATTGAAAACCCTATAGAGCACAGCTCTACATTGACACACACGGGGTTGCCATGAGTCAGAACTGACTTGAAGGCAGCTAGCTAGGTATTGTGCAGTAGGAGTTGTTTAATTTTTTTTCCCATACTGATTTCAAATTGCCCCAGCATCACTGACTGAAAACACTGTTTTCCCCCCAGTACCCTGTGGTGTCACTTTTTCATAAATCAAGTGTACATATAAATGGGTCTGTTCTTTGCATTCTCTATTCTATTCCATTGGATTATTATTTTATCCATGTGTTATGGGTCGAATTTTGTCCCCCCAAAAAGTGTATCAATTTGGCTAGGTCATGATTCCCAGTATTATGTGATTGTCTACCATAAACCCACTGTCATCGAGTCAATTCCAAGTCATAGCCACCCTATAGGACAAGGTAGAACTGCCCCATAGGGTTTCTAAGGAGCGGCTGGTGGATTCCAACTGCAGGCCTTTTGCTCAGCAGCCGAGCTCTTAACCACTGCACCACCAGGGCTCCATATATGTATATGTATATATGTATGTATATATATATGTATGTGTATATATATGTATGTATATATATATGTATATATATATGAATATATATGTGTGTGTATGTATGTGTATGTATATATATATATATATATAAAGTGTGTGTGTGTATATCCTGATTGAAAATGACTTATCAAGGAAATTTTGTAAATGATGTTTACATTTTTCTCCCAAGCAGTTGGTATTAGAAATGGTATTTTTAGAATGACCCTGACTCCCTGAAACACAGTGAAAGCATGGTCTGATGAAAGGAAAGATGAAAGGATGTGAGTACAATGCGTGTGTCTTCCGCCACCAACTCGAGATGTCTTATCTGACACCAACTGCAAGGGAAGTTCTTTTTCTTCTGATCCAAACCACTAGGAGTTAGGTCTAAACTTCACATACTACAGGGCACGGTCCTCCAGACTTCCAAGTCTACCCAAGATTTCAGACATCAGCTGCAAACTCGGGGGTCCCCAGGACTACAAATTTGGGGATTCCCACCACCTCCCTTGGGTTTGATAATTTGTTTGAATGACTCACAGAACTCAGGAAATTGATATTCTTATGATTACAGTTTTATTATAAAGGATACTGTAAAACGGTAGTGATAGTAGTAGCATCAGAACCTGTCTAACTTCAAGGGGAGGTAATGACCAAGATTAGCCCACAGCTGATTTCCATGAGGTGGAGGTCAGACATACCTCCACCCTCCAATCTTTTTTTTTTACCAATTCTGACACCAGCCATCCCTCCCATGGCACTCTACTTCTTTTCTGGGTTTGATAATCTGTTGCAATGTCCATACAGAACTCACAGACCATACTTACATTTAAGTGGTTTATAAAGGAACAAGGTACAACTCGGTCTCCTGAGGACAGGGTCCTCTTGGCCCTGTCAACTGTTACCATTGACTCTGCTGCAGGCCCCTTCTGGGCCTGTTGCTGTCTTCAGTTTATAGCCCTTGACCTGTGTTATAGCTCCTTTACGAGGTTCCTTGCCTCCTCTCTCTCTCTGCTTTCCTCTCTCGTCTTTCTTCCTTCTGCTTCTTCCTGTGGCTTCTCTTCCTGCTTCTTTCTGTCTCTAAAATACCTTTGTGGAGTTGACTGCTTATACATACAAACTCCTCATTAATTTCAAGGCATGACCCTCCCACCAGGGCCATGAACTGACCAATTCTCTCCTGGTAGGCCACAGACACTTCATTTGCATAGTAGGTTACACACTTCATTTACATAGTCTGTTGATCAATCCAGGGCAGCTGCGACCCAGCATCAGACAAAAAGTATCAAAACCAAGTTGTTTACAGCTTACCCAGTTAATGTCAATCAACCTGAACAAAAGTAACAAACCCTTGGGGGTGGAAAACTTGGGCAAAGGTAACTCCTCAGGACTTAGGGGAAAGAATCTCTCAAGCTGTTTTTCCAAACAACCAAGGCAAAAGGCCACATAAAGGAACTCATTTTGCCAGAAATACAAATCAGGACCACCATAAAGAAGAGATGCATAGGTCTGGGAGGGTCCCCAACACGGAGCATCCATACACCAAAGAACATATTACCTACCTACCCTCCTGTGCACAGGTATCTATCACCAACCAGGAAGTTCACCTGAGCTTCAGTGTCCAGAGTTTTTATTGGGGTTTCATTATGCATGATTGATAGAATTGTTGTCCACTTGGTATAACTCAATCTCCAGCCACCCTCTCCTGCCTCCTCTTGAATACTTGTCCAATACCTGATGGACAACAAGAGATTACTACTTTAATTAATGACATGTTAGAAGCTGAAGTGTTGGTATCAACAAAGTCTCTGTAAATAGTTTTGTGTGGTCAGCAGATAGGTGCTTATAGCAAAATCTCGTGAGTGCCACCCAGTAGTGATGGTTGGGATTTTGGACCAGAAAATTCCCTTTTGAGAGATAATTAATTAGTAGCTTGCTAGTGGGCCTTAACTGAGACTATTCTTATGAATGAAAAACATAAAATAATCTTGAAACCTGAAATACCCATAATGTCTTTGGTTGTTGTATGCCGTGGAGTTGATTCTGACTCATGGTGGTGACCCTATATGACAGAGGAGAACAGCCCCGTAAGCTTATGTAGGCTGTAATCTTCATGGGAGCAGATTACCAGGACTTTTCTCCTGTGGAGCTGCTGGGTGGGTTCGAATCGATGACCTTTTGGTTAGCAGCCTAGTGCTTAACCATTGCATCACCAGGGCTCCTCAATGTCTTCAGTAGTGTTGTAGAAACACGTTACTAAGGAAAGCAGTGCCCAGAAGAGTTCCATAATAAATTGGAAATGGTTCATACAGGAACACGCTTCCAGAGGAATGCAAGGATGTGCTGATTGTATTCATGATCAAGTAGTCTCTTCTTCCCTAGGGCTGACTTTGGAAACCACTGGAGGATCTGCCAGACTGTATCTACCACCTGTACAGTGCCCTATGAACAGCTCTCTACTGACCAACAATGAGCTGCTTGGTTTATGGATGGCAGTTCCAAGCCTGTTTGGAAGGCTGCTTGCTACTCTGAAGAAGGTAAAAAGGTAAAAACAAATCTGCTCAGTGAGCTGAATTTCATGCTAGTTTTCCTATGTTTGGATTTTTACAAACTCAAGGGTGGCTGGTCAGGCAGATGGGCAATGGAAACTGGATTATTAAGGGTCTGATGGGTGAATTGTGCCTTCACCCCATCTGGTAAAATTGGGGTTGATAGGGAATGCGGCTATATTGCCTAATGATTGAGATAGCCCAGTAGTTCTATATCTGTGTAACCTTACACTACATGAATGGGAGTGGACTGAGGGGAGGCATTTACTAGACTAAGAGTGCTACAGGCAATCTGGACCAGCACAGTAGCCAAACCTACATCCAAAGGTGGAAAAGTTTGCGTAAAAATAAATGACAAATGGAGAGAAGGAGAAATTGCAGCTGAAGAGAAAGGAACGAATGAATTGGTTATGCAGTGAGGAAAATGCAATATTACATTGGTGCCTAGAGAGAGGCTCAGAGGAAGAGAATAATATTATCTCTTAGCACAGTTATACCAGATGTCCATAAGGGTGAAGCTATATGTTTGCCAAGACCACCTCTGCATTTGGAATGTGACAAGGATGACTGGAAGCCTGTAAACCAGAGCAGCATCACTCTGGGAGACATTTTGGTCATATGATATGATGATGGACTGGACTGGACCAATTTTTAATGATTGAGTGAAACTGTAGTAATGTGCAGGTTACATCTAGCACCATATCGTAATATAGTAGTAACACTGGCATTGTTGGTAAGATTCAACTACCTCATGTAAATAAACCTTACGATAATACTGATATTGATAATCAAATGTATTGGGAGACTGAGTTAAAGCCTCCTCAGGATGTATTACTGCAGCCTGAGGAAGAACTGGATTTACCTAACCATCAGTTAATTTCTATACTAAATAGTTTTACAAAAGTTTATCATGAAGTATAAATAGCGATAGATCAAGGGGATGGGGATATGTAATCAAATTAGTACAAAAATATGAAAGTGTATGTAGTGGCTTTATAAGACAGATTAGTTGTTTCTTTAAATCAATCTCTACCCCACACTGACTCCTTCAAATCTTAGGCATATTCATGCTGATACTATCGTGTACTACCCAATTCCCAGAACTCAGAGTCCCCTGCAGAGTGGGACCCAGTCTGTTCTTCGGAGATCATTAGTGTCACCAGAAGTAGTGCCATTGGTATCACTTTCATTTTCCATTTCCCACTATTGCATTGGTGGAGGAGGATACTTCCTAGAGGCCAGTCCTGGGCAGTGTGAGGATTTCTTTTGGGTGTGGAGATTATGTTGTTACAACTGCACCTGGGAGATAACTGAGGCAGAGGTGGTCCTGTTCTACCAACGAGAGCCCCATGGTGTGAAACCAGGAACCTGGCTCCCAACTAACAGCCAACATTATCCTCAACAGAGAATTTGAAAGCATTCCCCCTGAGAATGGGAACCAGACAAGGATGCCCTTTATCATCATTCTTTTTCAACTTTGTATTGGAAATCCTAGCAAGAGCAATAAGGTAAGAAAAGGAAATAAAGGGCATCGACATTGGTAAGGAAGAAGTAAAACTATCCCTATTTGCAGATGATATGATCCTATACATAGAAAATCCTGAGGACTCCACAAGAAAACTATCGGAACTAATAGAAGTATTCAGCAAAGTGGCAGGATACAAGATCAGTATACTAAAATCAGTTGGATTCCTCTACATCAACAAAGAGAACTTTGAAAAGGAAATCAGGAAAACAATACCATTTACAATAGCCCCCTGAAAAGGCAAAATACTTAGGAATAAATCTAACCAGGGACCTAAAAGACTTATATAAAGAAAACTATAAAACACTATTGCAAGAAACCAAGAGACCTACATAAATGGACAAACATACCATGCTCTTGGATAGGAAGACCTAACATTGTGAAAATGTCAATACTACCCAAAGTGATATATAAGAGAATGTAATCCCAATCCAAATCCAAACAGCATTCTTCACTGAGATGGAAAAACTAATCACTAACTTTATATGGAAGGGAGAGAGGTCCCAAATAAGTAAAGCTTTATTAAAAAAGAAGAACAAAGTAGGAGGCTTCACACTACCTGATCTCAAAACCTGCTATACAGCCATGGTAGTCAAAACAGCCTGGTACTGGGACAACAGCAGGTACTTAGACGAATGGAACAGAATTGAGAACCCAAACATAAATCCGTCCACTTATGGGCAGCTGATCTTCAACAAAGGACCAAAGTTTATTGAATTGAGAAATGACAATCTTTTCAACAAAAGGTGCTGGCAAAATTGGATATCTATCTGTAGAAAAATGAAACAGGATCCATACTTCACACCACACACAAAAACTAACTCAAAATGAATCAAAGACCTAAATAAAAAACCTAAAACTAAAGATTATGGAGGAAAAATTAGGGACAAGGCTAGGGGCCCTAATATATGGCATAAATAGAATACTAAACATAACTAAAAATGCACACACAGAAGAAGAACTAGATAAATGGGACCTCCTAAAAATTAAACGCTTATGCTCAACAAAAGACTTCTCCAAAAGAGTAAAAAGACAACTTACAGATTGGGAAAAAATTTTTGGCTACAACATATCTGACAAGGGTCTAATCTCTAAAATTTATAGAAAACGTCAACACCTCAACAACAAAAAAAGACAAATAATCCAATTAAAAAATGGGCAAAGGATATGAACAGACACTTCGCCAAAGAAGACATTCAGGCTGCTAACAAACATACGAAGAAATGCTCACGATCATTAGCAGCTGAAAAACCAAAATCAAACTCCCTGCTGTCAAGTTGATTCTGACTCATAGCGACCCTGTGGGACGGAGTAGAACTGCCCCATAGGGTTTCCAAGGAGCAGCTAGTGGATTTGAACTGCTGACCTTTTCGTTAGCAGCCAAGCTCTTAACCACTGAGCCACCAGGGCTCCCATTAGCAATTAGAGAGATGCAAATCAAAATTACAATGAGATACCATCTCACCCCAACATTACTGACACTAAAAAAAAAAAAAACAAAAAACAGAAAATAACAAATGTTGGCAAGGATGTAGGGAGATTGAAACTCTTATACACTGCTGGTGGGAATGTAAAATGGTACAACCATTATGGAAAACACTGCAGTGCTTTCTCAAAAGGCTAGAAATTGAAATACCATATGATTCAGCAATCCCACTCGTACGTATACACCCGAAAGAAATAAGACCCATAACACAAATAGACATATGCACACACACGTTCATTGTAGCATTATTCACAATAGCAAAATTGTGGAAGCAACCTAAGTGCCCATCAACAGATGAATGGATTAACAAACTGTGGTACATATACACAATGAAAACATCTCACAACATGGATGAACCTGGAGGGCATTATGCTGAGTGAAATAAATCAATGGCAAAAAGACAAATATTGTATGAGACTGCTATTATAAAGTAACAACAAAAGGTTTCCACACAGGAGGAAAAAAAAACTTTGTTGGTTACTAGGGATGGGAAAGGGAGGGAGGGAAAATTACCAAAAAGATAGTAGACACGTGTTAATATTGGTAAAAGGAAAGGCAATACATAATATGGAAGAAGTCAGCACAACATGACCAAGGCAAGAGAGGACACTGAGAGGAACACAGGAATAAAGGACAACTATGGTAACTACTACAGCATAGACAATCCTGCAACAATAGAATCAACAAACAATAATCTGTGAATGGATACATAGATAGATATGCCAAGAGGTAAGGGAGCAGGTAAGGGAGGACACCCACTGGCAGATACAGGTTCAGTGGTGGAAATTTCTAAATACATGACTGTCTGTAGGTGCTTGTTATGGATTAAATTGTGTCCCCCCAAAATTTGTACCTTCGTGGCTAGGCTATGATTCCCAGTATTGTGTGGTTGTCCACCATTTTGTCATCTGATGTATTTATCCTATGTGTTGTAAATCCTTTCTGATGTTAATAAGGCAGAATTAGAGGCAGTTATGTTAGTGAGGCAGGACTTAATCTACAGCATTATGTTGTATCTTGAGTCAATCTCTTTTGAGATATGAAAGAGAGAAGTGAGCAAAGAGGAGGAAGACCTCATACTGCCAAGAAAGAAGCACCTGGAGTGGAGCTCATCCTTTGGACCCAGGGTCCCTGTGCGGAGAAACTACTAGACCAGGGGAAGATTGATGACAAGAACCTTTCCCTAGAACCGACGGAGAAAGAAAGACTTCCCCTGGAGCTGGTACACTGAATTTGAACTTCTAGCCTCCTAAACTGTGAGAGAATAAATTTGTTTGTTAAAGCCATCTACTTGTGGTATTTCTGATATAGCAGCACTAGGTAACTAAGACAGCGCTCCTCATATATTAATACACACAATAGAGCACCGAAGTGGCACAGTCAGGAAAACCTTTTAGACATAACAAACACCTCACGGGATGAAGTTCCCAAGCTTGAAGGCAAAGGACCATAGACTCAGAGGATATCTATGTCAATTCGTATAAAGTAGTTCTTAAAGACAATGTTCTACATCCTACTTTGGTGAGTAGCGTCTGGGGTCTTAAAAGCTTGCGAGTGGCCGTCTAAGATACAACTATTTGTCTCTTCTAGTCCAGAGCAAAGGAGAGTGAAAAAAAACTAAAGACTCAAGGGAACAATTAATCCAAAAGACTAATGGACCACATGAACCACAGCCTACACTACCTCAAGACTAGAAGAACTTGGTGATGCCTGGCTATGAGTACCGACTGTTCTGACTGGGATCACAGCAGAGGGCCCCAGACAGAGCAGGAGAAAAATGTAGAACAAAAGATCAAATTTACAAAAAAGACCAAAGACTTAATGATCTGACAGAAACTGCAGGGACCCCTGAGACTATGATCCCCGGACATTCTTCTAACTCAGAATTGAAGCCACTCCTGAAGTTCACCTTTCAGCCAAAGATTAGGCAGCCCTATAAAACAAACAGTAGCACCCGTGAGGAACGTGCTACTTAGATCAATCAAGTATACGACAACAAATGGGCAACATCTGCCCAAAAACAAAGATGAGAAGGTGGGAAGGGACAGGAAAACTGGATAAATGGAACCAGGGAAGCCTGGGGTGGAAAGGGATAGGGGGAGAGTGCTGACACAATGCAACCAATGTCAGGAAATAATTTTGTGTGTGTGTGTGTGTGATTCAAACAACATTTATTGTTGGAGTGACTTTATCACAATATAAGTTTCACATATAAGCACTATTTTGTCTTGTAGTTTTAGGTTGAGTTAAGTAAGAAACCTTATCCAGTCTGCAGCAAAGCTAATTCCCAAAGCCATTCAGTGTTTAATAATAGTGGTTGAGTGCAGTTTTTGTTCAGATAAATTTCAATATAGTCATGAGCTTGAAAAATTACAATAAAATTTTACCACTGCTATACCATCAAATTTCTGGTATAGATGGTAGAGCAAGTCAGGATATTCAACTATTTCTGACAAAAAATCATAAAACTGACAATAGTTAAGTTCATGAGAGTTAATAAATTTCCGTGTTGACGCTACTGGTTCAATAATACATGATAGATTCAAATATTTTCTGCAAAGTATCAGTTGATGAATACTGCAATGAATAACCACAAGCTTTAAACACCTTTAAACACCTTATGTTTTCACAAGCTTTGTGAATTTGTCCAACTAAACCTTCTTCTGCTCCACACATATTATACCACCATCACTTGTAACACACATCTTAGCAGATTTCACTTCGGATTATAGTGAACTAGTGCTTTTACAACTTCTTTGAAAATATTCTTGCCTGTAGTTGTCCCGCACAGACTATTCACAGAGGATAATTCTTCAGTCACTTTAAACTCAGCATTGACTCCTGAATAAACAACTGAGCAGTATCAGTAACAACTGTCAATTCACCAAGAGCCAAGGAAAACCACTCAAAATCACTTGCCTTGTTTTTTAATTGACAGTTGATGTTGTTTCCAATGTTATCAACTTCTTGAGCGACTGTTCTTGCAGAAAAGCTAATAGTCTTAAACAAGTAGTTTTGTTTGTGTATTTTTTCATCTGGACACATGTCTTCAGCTCCTACGAACATTTTTAAGTACAGATCCTCAGGGCCCACCTTAGACTTGATGAATCAGAATTTCGTAGGGTGGGACCTAGTAATCTGCTTTACCCAGCTCTCCAAGTGATTACTATGCCTGCTAGAATTTGAGAACCACAGCTGTATAATATTCCATTGTATGAATATTATACAATCTATTCATAAAGTTGCTATGAGTCGGAATTGACTCAATGGCAATGGGTTTGGGGTTTTGTTTTTGTTTGTTTTTATTCATCTAATTTACTGCTAATGGCCTCAGCATCATTTTTGTGTCTCCATAGAAACCGTATGATGAATAAAATTATTTCAGATTTTCCTCCAAATATTACATATTATTTCTTGCCTCTGAACGTTTGCACATGATATCTCATTTACATGCTATGCACTTAATCATTTATAACAGAAACCTTTTTCTCATCTCCTAGTCTGGTACAAATTCCCTTTCTTTCTGATCCAATATGCCCAGTATCTCATCTCTCTCCCTGAACATATTATGTACTTACTAATATGTTTCCTCCACTAGACTGTGAGCTCATTCAGGATAGAAACTGTCTTTTCTTTAAAAAAAAATTTTTTTTATTGTGCTTTAAGTGGAAGTTTATAATTCAAGTTAGTCTTTCATACAAAACTCCATACACACACTGCTGTGCGAACCCAGTTACTCTGTGACCCCAGTTGCTCTGCCTGTACTGTCACAGCACACTCTTCCTTTCTACCCCTGATTTCCCGTGTCATTGTCAGGAAATAATTTGTGTATCCATTTTTGAAAGAGAAACTACTTTGCTCTGTAAACTTTCACTCAAAGTACAATTTTAAAAAAGAAAAAAGGAAGGAATATAGAAGTAGAGATAGAAAACTTACAGCAAAAGCAAATTTTTATGAGAAAATGTTTATTTCCATGTATTTTGACTTGAGTATCAACTTGCATATAATCCCCAGGCATGTTAGATTTTTCTAGTCCCCCCAATCCTTAGATCCTTAGGTTTTTTCCCATGTCTCCCCAGCATATCATCTGCTTATCTAGAGTTCTACTCCTCAGCCCCTCCCACTTCCCCCTTTCCTCTCCACCCCTGCAATGTCTGTTGGAATGGGACGGTCTAGGATAACGGCTGTTTGGTCCCCATGCAAGTCTCTCCATATTCGCATAGGACAGAGAAACTTTGGTGAAAGTTTCTTGCATATCTGCCCTTGGACGAAGGAGCAGGGCTGGGAGCAGAGTAAGGAACAATGTTCTGAAGCTGGTTTTGTGAGTCACTGTGACTCGGCACCGCCCACTGAACAAATTTCACACGCTCAATTTGTGGAAACTGTCAAACGAGGTCCAGGGCTGGGTCTTTCTTGTGGGCTTGTCAGCTCACAGTTATGAGGAAATTGTGGCTGGACAGGCAGTGAAGCAGTCTGCTTCACCTCTCCCTCTGCTCTCAGGTGGCTGCAGAACGGAGGCCTGCAGATTGCCCAGTGAGACAGAGGACCCAGCCTGGCTGCTCTGTCCTATGGGCATGTTGGAACAAGCTCTCACCCTCATGCTCCTCCTGCTCCTCATGGGACATTGGGGCCAAGGTAAGGAGGTCCAGCCTGGCGAGGGGTGGGGGTTGGCATGGACTAGGGGCTGTGCTCCTCGGGGAGATAGAAAATGAGAGCCTCTGGACTGTGCCTCGTCCATAGTCATCTGGAACGGTGACTCTGAGAACTTCTGACAGCTGTGGACACTCTAAGTCAGACAGGGTGGGCTTGCAGTGGGGAGTGAGGTGCTTGAGAGGCACATCTAGCCTGCCCCCAGCTCTCCAGCAGCTTCGGCAGGGAGAGTTCTTTCTCCTGGCTTCTATTTACCTTTCTGTGCAGTGGCGGCAAAGGCCTCTTCCCTGCTGCCTGTGAGGAGAACAAAGTCAGCCTCATGCTCTGACTGTGGTGCGATCATCAGCAGAGAGGAGAAACGGCCCGTGGGTTTGGTTTCTGCAGGAAGTTAGGTGGGTGGTTCTGGAGTTTGTGGACAGACAAATTGATCCTCGAGACAGGAAAGCTGGGCTCTGAGGAGGGAGGGTGAGACCAACGGCCAGGACAGAGCCTGGTCCCAGCTCCTGTGGCAACCCAGAGGCCACAGAGCCTGGGGATTATTAGGGAAATGTTGACCTGAAAGAGGGGGAAGAAGAGATAATATTTGGAAGCCCCACAGCAAACCTGAAATTGTCTGCTGGGCAGAAAGCCCTCTTATGTTTACTTGGGGTGGGTTGGGTATCCCCGCTGAGGGCTGCTTCTCTCTTTCTCTAACCCTGAAGTCCAGGATGCTCTGGGACTTGGATCCTATGTTTTAGTTTGGTGACTATGTGGAGGGCATCGTAGGTGGAGATGAAAGAAGAGAAGCATGCATTCTGGGTACAAAGGGAGGAAACTGAAGCACAGGTTAGTGTTTGTTTAGGGCCGTTAGAAGCCCAATATGGATTAAAAGTCCCATCCCTGGGCACTTTATGATGCTTTATGACAATTTTTTCCTTATCCACGATCTAATCAGGATAATGTCTTACATTCAGTTCTCATGTTTCTTTTGTCATCTTTAGTCTGTAACTGTTTCTGAACCTTTCTTCATCTTTCATGACTGATATTTTTAAGAGCACAAGCCTGTTGTTTTTAGTAGGCCCCTCAACTTGGGCTTGTGTGATGTTTCTGCAGGATGATTCAGGATATGCATGTATGGCAGGAACATCACAAAAGTGCTGCTGCGTCTTTCTCAGTGCTACTTTATCTATTGAAGAATTTAATATGCATTATATATATATATATAGGAATCCCTGGGTGGTGCAAACAGTTAATTGTTCGGCTAGTAACCAAAAAGGTGGTGGTTTGAAACCACCAAGAGGTGCCTCAGAAAAAAGCCTGGAGATCTACTCCCAAAAGGTCACAGCCATTGAAAACCCTATGGAGCACAGTTCTACTCTGACACACATGGGGTCACCATGAGTCAGAATTGACTCGATAGCAGCTGTTTTTATTTTTTATATAGGAGCCCAGGTGGCACGGTGGTTAAAGTGCTTGGCTGCTAACCAAAAGGTTGGTGGCTTGAACCCACCAGCGGCTCTCCTGGAGAAAGATGTGGCAGTCTGTAAAGGTTTACAGACTTGGAAACCCTATGGTGCGTTTCTCCTCTGTCCTACAGGGTTACTATGAGTCAGAATCAACTTGACGGCAGTGGGTTTGGTTGTTGGTAAAATATTCAGGTCACTCTTTGGCTTTGGAAAGTCTTCCCAAGGTTTCTCCTTTCATGTAAAGGAAAGGCCATACATTTCACAAGGCCCTGTGTGATCTACCACACAATGACATCCGTGACCACCTCCTTTTGTCCCCTCTTGCTCATTGAGTTTCAGCCACTCTGGTCTGCTGGTTCTCTACCGTGTTCCGCTACGGGAATTTGCATTCAGTTCCCCCTACCGGGAGTTCTGCTCTACTTGGTAGTCACATGGCTAGTTCCCTCACCCCTCTCAGGGTTTTGCTCAAGTATCACCTTCTCAGAAGTGCCTTTCTTGTTAAAAATGTTAACACCCTTTCTTAGTTATCTAGTGCTGCTATATCAGAAATACAAGTGATGGCTTTAACAAACAGAAATTTATTCTCTCACAGTTTAGGAGGCTAGAAGTTCAAATTCAGGGTGCCAGCTCCAGAGGAAGCCTTTCTCTCTCTGTCAGTTCTGGGGAAAGGTCCTTGTCATCTTTCTTCCCCTGGTCTAGGAGTTTCTCAATGCAGGGACCCTGGGTCTAAAGGACGGGCTCCACTCCGGGAGCTTCTTTCATGGTGGTATGAGGTCTCTCTCCTCTCTGCTCACGTCTCTCTTTTGTAACTGAAAAGAGATTGATTCAAGATACAACAACCTAATTCTGTAGATTGAGTCCTGCCTTATTAACATAACTTCCTCTAATCCTGCCTCATTAACATCACAGAGGTTAGGATTTACAACACATAGGATAATCACATCAGATCACAAAATGGTGGACAACCACACAATACTGGGAATCATGGCCTAGCCAAGTGGACACACATTTTTGGGGAATACAATTCAATCCATAACATCCCCGGACTCTTTTATCTCCCTCTCTGCTTAATTTTTCTTCATAGTATTTATCTCCATTTTACAGATTATATATTTTACTTATTTTCCATCCCTCAGCCTTCTCTTCACCCCACTAGAATGTGAACTTCTTGAGTGCAGGGCTTTTGTCTTTGTTCTCTGCTCTATCCTTAGAATCTAGAACAGTGCCAAGTACAAGTAGACCCTCAATGTATACTTACTTATTGAATGAATGAGTATTTTTAATGATCCATGAAATAAAGTGAGAGTTTGTCTACTGGAAAGTTTCAGCTGGGAAAGACGTTAAATCATGTACTACCTCTATGGCCTTGATGAAGTTAACTAACCTCTCATTTCTCAGTTTTTTTCATCTGTAAAATGAGGTTAACAGTGGTGACTGCTTCATAGGAATATTGTGAGGATTAAATGAGATATAGCATGTAAAGTGGTTAGCAGAATGCTTGAATTACAACGAAAACCCCAAAACAGGCACTCGTATTATTAAGCTCTTTGGAGGCAGGGTGTATATTTAACTTAGTTTTGTAAGCAGTCAAGAAGAGAGTCTGTTCAGTAATCCTTTGCTGAGTTAATTGACAAGAGAGACAGTTGGTAAAGAATTCGGGGATAAGATGATAAAGTTTTAATGTGTAACCCTTTCTGAGGTTTTTTTCTTGTTATAACCAGTATTTTAGGGAGACTACGTTTTTTTAACTTCAAGGAACATGTCTCCAAGGCATTTAATCATATTACATTGCATTGTAAAATAACTACAAAAGTTTTCACAATTTTCATCCCCATCTCTATTCCCATTCCTTCTCTGGGTATTTTTTTTTGAGCAGCTCTGTACCACCAGGCGCTAGGCTAGGTATTGAGGATTCAGGGCTGAATAAGTAGAAATGGCTCCTTCCTTCATTAACCTATGCTCTAGTGAGGAAGGCATATTAAACCTATATCACACAAGTCAATATATAATTACAGTTGAGATCACTGAGCAGCACAATGCCTAACATGTAGTAGGGGCTCACAACCATGTTTGTTGAGTGAATAAATGAAGTATTTGCAGGCATTTAGAAGCAGATAGGGATGATTTTTTGGCCTGGCATGTTGGGGGAACCTGTAATAAACTATTCCCATCGAGTCAGTTCCGACTCATAGCGAGCCTATAGGACAGAGTAGAACTGCCCCATAGTTTCCAAGGAGTGCCTGGTGGATTTGAACTGCCGACCTTTTGGTTAGTAGCTGTAGCACTTAACCACTACACCACCAGGACAGAGACCTTCAAATCCCTACCCACAGCTGCTGTTATGGATTGATTGAACTGTGTCCCCTCCCAAAATGTGTGTCAACTTGGCTAGGCCGTGATTCCCAGTATTGTGTGGTTGTCCACCATTTTGTGATCTGATGTGATTATCCTGTGTTGTAAATCCTAACCTCTATGATGTTAATGAGACAGGATTAGAGGCAGTTACACTAATGAGGCAGGACTCAAACTACAGGATTAGGTCGTATCTCAAGTCAATCTTTTTTGATATATAAAAGAAAGAATCCAGCAGAGAGGAAGGGGACCTCATGCCACCAAGAATGAAGAACCAGGAGGGGAGTGTGTCCTTTGGACCTAGGGTTCCTGTGCTGAGAAGCTCCTACACCAATGGGAAGATTGATGACAAGGACCTTCCCCCAGAGCAAACAGAAAAAGCCTTCCCCTGGAGCTGGCACTCTGAGTTTGGACTTCTAGCCTCCTAGAATGTGAGAAAACACATTTCTGTTTGTTAAAGCCGTCAACTTGTGGTATTTCTCTTATAGCAGCCCTAGATAACTAAGACAGCTGCTAATCGAAAGGCTGGTAGTTTGAATCCACCAGCCGTTTTATGGGTGAAAGATGTGGCAGTCTGCTTCTGTAAAGACTTACTACCCTGGAAATCCTATGGAGTAGTTCTACACTGTCGTATAGAATCGCTATGAGTCGGACTCAAAGGCACACAGCAACAACTATTACGGAGAAATACATAAGCAATATAGAATCATTAAAAAAAAAAAAAATCCTTGCCTACAGGAGTGGACCTGGTACCCAAAGTTCATTTTGGACCCCAAATTCAGATTTTGGTTCTGAAACCCCAAAGGACATACTGGAGGCTGTGAACCCCCAGGGGCTGTGGGATCTGGGGTAATGGTGCTGGACAAGAAAAAGTTAAGGGGCAGCATCTCATGAATTAGCCATAAAGGTTTCTGGGATTTGGTGCTTGGCCTTGGGGATGCAAGTGACAGAAAGTTTGAGGATGACCCTGAGGTTACGAGCTTGTGTGACAGGAGGGTGATGTTTCCTCAATCTCCTTTCCCAGGGCTTCAGCCCCATGTCTGGGCATGGTGGTGGCAGGCCTATTGCAGGGTGAGGGATTCCTTGGGCTCAGAAATAGATGGACCTAATGAACTTCTTCTTCCTCTTGCTGTGTTGAAACTTAACACTTTGCAGGGAAGGAAGTCTAATTGCTACCACTTTGGCCAGGCTCCAGGTAAGCTCAGAGAGGGCTGGAATCTTTTTTGCTCATCTCTTCCTGATCACAACTTCTCTGAAACAGAGTGTCAATAGGAAAGTAGCTGGGCATGGGCTGGAGATCGGGGCTCAGAGAACCTGAGGTAACAGCACCACTCTGAAGGTAACCCGGCTCTATGGAATACACTATATATATAGACAGGCCATTGGCTTTAATAATTTTTTTTTTAATGTGGTAAGGTATATATTATAAAACATTTGCCGTTTCAACCGTTTTTACGTGTACATTTCCATGACAATTACATTCACCATTGTTATGCAACCATCATCACTATCTGTTTCCAATTTTTTTCGTGACTCTTAACCAAAACAGTACCATTTAAGCAATAACTTCCCATTTCCCACTCAGCCACCCGTGGTAACCACTAATAAACTTTGGTGTCTATGCATTTGCCTATTCTACGTATATAAGTGGGATCGTACAATATTTGGCCTTCTGTGTCTGCCTTCTTTCACTTAACATAATGTTTCCAAGGTTTATCCATGTTGTAGCATGCATCAAATCTTCATTTCTCTTTATGGTTAAATAATATTCCATTGTGTGTGTATATCACAGTTTGTTTATCCATTTGTCTGTTGTAGACATTTGTGTTGTTTCCACCTTTTGGCTATTGTGAATAACGCTGCGGTGAACACTGGTATACAAGTATTCTTTTAGGTATTACCAGGTCATATGGCAATTATATGTTTAACTTTTTTTTTCCTCCCCTAATATTCTGTCCCATTGTCCCCCTTTTTTTTTTTGAACAATTTGTTGCAGTTTAGGTAAAAGTTTACAGAGCAAATCAGTTTCCCAGTCAACAATTTATACACAGATTCTTTTCATAACATTGGTTTCAATCCTCTTGATGTGTTAACGCTCTCCTTAACTTCCACCTTGGGTTTCCCGTTTCCATTCGCTCAGCTTTACTGCCCCTTCTTGTCTTCTGAACTTTGTTTTTGAGTAAATGCTACCCTTTTAGTCTCATATGTTTGAATGTTCTGAGGAGCTCATTCCTCACTGGTGTTATTGCTTGCTCCATAGGCCTGCCTATTGTTTGGCTGAAAGGTGATCTCTGGGCGTGGGTTCAGTTCCAAGTTTGAAGGGTGTCTAAGGGCCATGGTCTCAAGCGTTCCACTAGTCTCTAACAGACGAGTAAGAATGCTCTTTTTTAAAAATTTTATGAATTTGAATTTTGTTCTACGCTTTTCTCCCACTCTGTCCAAGACCTTCTTTTGTGATCCCTATCAGAGCAGTTGGTAATGGTAGCTGGGCACCATCTAGTTCTTTTGATCGTAGGCTAGAGGTCTCAGGCTGTGTTTATGTGGTCCGTTAGTCCTTGGACTAATCGTTTCCTTGAGTCTTTGGTTTTTTTCACTCGTCTTTGCTTCAGATGGGGAGAGACCAATAGTAGTATCCTGTTTAACTTTTTGAGGAACTACCAAACTGTTTTCCAGAGTGAGTGCATCATTTTATAATATCACTAGCAATGGATTCATCCTCTCAAACACTTGTTATTTTTCATTTTTTGATAGTAGCCATACTAATGGGGCAGGGGCGGGGGGATGTGGCATCTCACTGTGGTTTTGATTTGCATTTCCTTAATGACTAATGACATTTAGTATCTTTTCATGTGCTTGCTGGCCATTTGTATACTTTTTTTTTATTGTACTTTAGATGAAGATTTATAGAACAAATAGTTTCTCATTAAACAGTCAGTACACATATTATTTTATGACATCAGTTAACAACCCCATGACATGTCAACACTTTCCCTTCTTGACCTTGGAGGATCTTGTTTTTTTTTTTTTTTGAAAATATGCATAGTTACACCATTTCAAAAGTTTCTACATGTACAGTTCAGTGACATTGATTACATTCTTCCAGTTGTGCTGCTATTCTCACTATCCTTTCCAAATTATTCCATCACATTTATCTTCAACTCACGGCCCCCAAGCTTCCCATCAAAACTTTTGAGTTGCTGTTGTCAATTTGATCTCACATAGATAATTCTTTTTTTTTGTACCTTAGATGAATGTTTGCAAAACAAATAGTTTCTCATTAAACAGTCAGTACACATATTGCCCTATGACAATGGTTAACAATCCCACGACATGTCAACACCGTCCCTTCTCAACCTTGGGTTCCCTAACATCAGCTTTCCTGTCCCCTCCTGCCTTCTAGTTCTTGTCTGTGGACTGCTGTGCCTCATTAGTCCCGTTTGGTTTTATGAGGCTGTCCAATCCCTGGCTGAACGGTGAACTTCGGGAGTGACTTCGCCACTGAGCTAAAAGGATGTCCGGGGCTATAATCTCGGGGTTTCTCCAGTCTGTCAGGCCAGTAAATCTGGTCTTTTTTTTGTGAGTTAGAATTTTGTTCTACATCCTTTTCCAGCTCTGTCCAGGACCCTCTATTGTGATCCTGGTCAGAGCAGTCGGTGGTGGTAGCCGGGCACCATCTAGCTGTACTGGACTCAGTCTGGTGGAGGCCATGGTAGCTGTGGTCCATTAGTCCTGTGGACTAATCTTTTCTTTGTATTTGCTGTCTTCATTCTCCCTTGCCTCCGAAGGGGTGAGACCAGTGGAGTATCTTAGATGACTGCTCACAGGCTTTTAAGACCTCAGATGCTACTCACCAAGGTAGAATGTAGAACATTTTTATAAACTGAGTTATGCTAATTGAGCTAGATGTTCCCCGAGACCATGATCCCCACAGCCCTCTGCCCAGCAATTCAGTCCCTCAGGGAGTTTGGAAGTGTCTATGGAGCTTCCATGACCTTTCCTTGTACAAGCTGTGCTGGCTTCCCCAGTATTGTATACTGTCTTACCCTTCATCCAAGTTACCACTTATCTATTTAGTCCCCCCGCCACCCCTCCCATCCCTCGTAACCAACAAAGATTTTTTCTTTTTGTGTGTAAACTTTTACATGAGTTTTTACAGTAGTGGTCTCATACAATATTTGTTCTTTTGTGATTGACTTATTGCGCTCAGCATAATGTCCTCCAGTCTCATCCATGTTATGAGATGCTTCACAGATTCATCCTTGTTCTTTATCATTGCATAATACTCCATTGTGTGTGTGTACCATAGTTTGTTTATCCATTCATCTGTTGATGGGCATCTAGGTTGTTTCCATCTTTTTGCTATTGTGAATAGTGCTGCAATGAATATGGGTGTGCATATGTCTATTTGTGTGACTGCTCTTATTTCTCTAGGATATAGTCCTAGGAGTGGGATTGCATTTTGTAGTGCTTTTCTTTGTGGTGCTGACGTTTTCTTTGTTCCTCTTACTCGCCTGTGCTGAGTTCCTTTTGTTTGTGGATTTTTTTTTTCATTTCTTTGTTTTTGTAGGTTTTGTTTTTACTGAGACTTTATATTTTTCCTCTTTATTTTGATGAATAGGTTTGTTAAATTTCTTTGTGGTTACTTTGAAACTTACCCTTATCTTCCTAGATTTGAACCAGTCTATTATTACTTGGTATCGCCTTGCCTTCCTCTCCATTAGAAGGTTCTATACCTACACTGTTTATTCCCTCTTTTATTGTTCTGATGCTGTTGTCATTTACAGATTAACCTCTCTGGTTCTCTGTTTTAATTCTTTTGGTTTTGGTTAGTCCTTAAGAGTTCATTTCCTAGGTTGGTGCCTGGCTGGTACAATCCTGAGTCCTATATTCAGCCTGTGATCTGATGTTGTTTGTTCTCAGATCGAAGGACTCCCTTTAATAAGTCTTGTAAGTTTGGTTTGGTTTTTATATAGTCCCTTAATTTCTGTTTATCTGGAAATGACCTAATTGCACCATCATATTCGAACTAGAGTTTTGCAGGATATATTATTCTTGGCTGACAATTTTTTTCTTTTAAGGTTTTATATATGTCATCCCATTGCCTTCTTGCCTGCACTGTTTCTGCCAAATAATCCGAGCTTAGTCATATTGTTTCCCCTCTGTATGTGGTTTTTGGTTTTTCTCAAGCTGCTCTCAGGATTCTTTGTTTGTCTTTGGTTTTAGCGGGTGTGATTATGATATGCCTTGGTGATTTTCTTTTGGGGTCTATCCTATATGGGGTTCATTGAGCTTCTTGGATGG
>NW_004444224.1:498206-618436 GCF_000243295.1 Trichechus manatus latirostris
GAATAATCTGAGCTTAGTCTTATTGTTTCTCCTCTGTATGTGACTTCTTGTTTTTCACGAGCTGCTATCAGGATTCTTTGTTTGTCTTTGGTTTCGGTGAGTGTGAATATGATATGCCTTGGTGATTTTATTTTGGGGTCTCTTCTGTATGGGGTTTGTTGAGCTTCCTGGATGGTCAACCTTTCATCTTTCATGATATTTTTGAAGTTTTCTGTCAGCAGTTCCTCAATGATCCTCTCTGTGTTTTCTGTTTTCTCCCCCTGTTCTGGGATTCCAATCACTCGTAAATTTTTGTTTTTAATTGTGTCTCACATAACTCTCAGGGTTTCTTCATTTGTCTTTGTTCTTTTTATGAGTTTTCCTCAAACAGAGTTGTATCCAAGTGTTTGTCTTCAATTCCACTGATCCTGTCTTCCACCATTTCAAATCTCCTCCTCAGCCCTTCTATGACACCGTCCATTTCTGAAATCTTGTTGTTTATCTTTTGGATTTCTCATTGTTGTTTTTGTATGATTTCTAGTTGTGAATTTATTTTAGAATTTTGTTCCTGTATTATTTTCTTGAATTCTTCCATTTTTTTGTCTGTATTTTCCATGAATTTATGTATTTTTTCCTCATTTTTGTCTGCTTTTTGCTTCAACTCTTGGATAATTCTGAATATTAGAGATTTGAACTCCCTATCAGTTAGGTCTAGTGCCTATTCTTCTACTGGAAAGTCATCTGGTGTTTTATTTTGGATGCCTACTGGAACTGTCCTGTACTGTTTTTGTAAATGTTTTGATGCTGTCTGCTGTCTTCAGGACATTGAGTGGTTATTTTCCTCATTTATTGATTGTAACTTTGTTTGTTTCACCCTGCTTTTTTGTTTAGTTTGGTTATGTCTGAGCAGCGGGCTGTGTGTTCTTTGTTGTGTGCTCATCTGTGGGCATGATACTTTTCACCTCCTTCTCCAATGGACAGGGTCAGTCACTTAGGTATGGTATAGCAGGGCAGGTCCAGCTGAAGGGGAGTTGCTGGGATGGGTTGTTTGTGGCACATACCTGGGTTGACAGTGGGGACCAGGAATAAGTGTAGGGTAGGTTCCAGTAGGCTGTGCCTGTGCTTCTTGGGAGTGTGATATTCAGCACACAGTGCATGTAGACAGGAAGGAGGGGGTAGATTGTGATGCATGGAGGTAAGATGAGTATGGGAAAGAGGAGAGAGGAACAGGAGCCAAAAACAGACACACAAACAAAGAAGAGTGCTAAGGGAGCTTGCTACTGGAGTGGAGAGATGAGACACTGAGAAATGGGGAAAAACCAAAATAAAAAAAAAGTAAAAGGGTAAATGAAAAAAAATGAATAAATCAAGAAACTTGAAATTAAGAAAGACAAAAAGGGAATAAGAGAGAGAAGAAAACAGAACAAAGAAACAAACAAACAAACAAAAATCCCAAAACCACAAAAGAAAACAAAACCAAAAAAAAAAAAAACCAAAAATCCAAGAATAAAGAAATGCCTCTAGGGATGTCCCTGTGTGTCTGCCGAGAGTAAAGGAGTAGCTTCCAAGCTGTGTGGTACTGCCCAGCTAGAAGGGGCTCCCAAGCCGAGGAAAAAAAAAAAAAAAAGAAAACAAACAAATCAGAGCAAACAAACAAACAAAAAAGCCCTGGGGTTCCCATCAGCATGGCGGCACAGGCCAGGAAGCAGTTTCACAGCAGAGTGGTGTTTCAGGAAGAAGCAAAGATGGCACACGGAGCCAGGTATTTGAAAGAACGGAGGGGGAGGTGGTGAGAGGTAAGGAAGAAATCTAAAGAAGCGGAAGAAAACAATACCAGCAGTCAACAAAAGGCACTCAAGGAGCCAGCCAGTGCGGGTGGGTGGAATCCAAGTGACACCCAGGTGAAGCTGGTGCTTCCAGGCCAAGAGACTGTGGCTGCAGGAAGCAGAGGAGGCTAAGTGGGGGTGAAAAAGGGTGAGGGGTGGGAAAGCATATATGGCTGGTTACTGGTTGTTCTGTCTCCTGATGGAAGCTCCGTGAAGCTGCTTTCTCCTACCCCCTGTTCACTGATCTCCCATAGGAGTCCAAGATGACAGACCCATGCTGTGGCAGCTGATAGGGGACCTCTGCATGTATCTCTCCTTGCTCTCTGTTCTCGGTCAGTTTCTTATTCCATTCGATGCTTGGCTGAGTTCTTTATCTCTTCATTTGATGCTTAAGGTTTCAGGATTGACGTGTGACTCTGTTTGACTTAGTTTTTGTGATCTTTGCTGTGGAGGGACAGCGTGGTGCTTCTGACTATAGCACCACGTTGCCCGGAACCATTTGTGTACTTTCTTTGAAGAAATGTCTATTCAAGTCCTTTGCCTATTTTTTAAAAATTGGGTTGTTTGTCTTTTTGTTGCTGAGTTGTAGGGGTTCTTTATGTATTTTGGGTAAAAAACCTATATCAGATACAGTATTTTTATGCAAATAAAGAGTGTCTTCTATGTTTTTTTGTCAACGACTCCCTCTCTCTTTGATGTGTTTTTATAAGAGCTGCTATGCTATTTTTTCACACGTTGCTGTAAAAAAATTAGCATAGTGTGCTTATGAAAATACTTCATGGGGGAAGGGAGCAGTTGTCAAACAAACATAGAAGGTGTGCATTATTTGCATGAAAGTATGGTATATGGTTCCCAAATATTTTTTCTCATTCTGTAGGTTATCTCTTCACTGTCTTGAGAAAGTCCTTTGTTGCATGAAAGTTTTTAATTCTGATGAAGTCCAATTTATCTATTTTTTCTTTTGTTGATCATGTTTTTGGTATCATATCTGTCATGGATTGAATTATGTCCCCCCAAAAATGTGTGTATCGGTTTGGCTGGGCCATGATTCCCGGTATTGTGTGATTTTCCTATGTGTTGTAAATCCTGCCTCTATGATGTTAATGAGGGAGGATGGGCGGCAGTTGTGTTGGTGAGGCAGGACTCCATTTGCAAGATTGGATTGTGTCCTGAGGCAATCTCTTGAGATATAAAAGCAGAAGTGAGCAGTGAGACAGGAGGACCTCATACCATCAAGAAAGCAGTGCCAGGAGCAGAGCACGCCCTTTGGACCTGGGGTCCCTGCACAGAGAAGCTCCTAGTCTAGAGGAACACTGATGAGAAGAAGGCTGACAGAGAGAGAAAGCCCTCCCCTGGAGCTGATGCCCTGAATTTGGACTTTTAGCTTACTTTACTGTGAAGAAAGAAATTTCTTTTTGTTAAAGCCATCCACTTGTGGTATTTTTGTCGTAGCAGCACTAGATAAGTAAGACAATATCTAAGAATCCATTGTTGAAACTAGGCCCCAAATCATTACCCCTGTGTTTTGTTCTAATAGTTTTATGGTCTTAGTTCTTACATTTCAGTCATTGATCCACTTTGAGTTAATTTTTGTATATGGTGTGAGGTATGGGTCCAACTTCATTCTTTTGCATGTGGAGATCCAGTTGTCTTAGCATCAGTTATTGAAGAGACTATTTTTTCCCCATTTTGAGTATCCTTGTTGAAAATCAATTGACTATAGATATATGGATTTATTTCTGTAGTCTCAGTTCTGGTCCCTTGGTCTATATCTTCATTCTTATACCAGTACCAGGTGGTTTTGATTACTGTAGCTTTACAGTATGTTTTGAAACCGGGAAATGTGAGTACTCCTATTTTGTTCTTCTTGCAGGCCATTGTATTTGTTTAAACAAATCTTTTTTATTGAAGTGCAATGTGTACAGAAATGTGCTGTGATGCAATGAATTGCTTAATATGGCCCTTCTAGCCATAGTCTTTGTGACTCACACACAATGATTGAGTGGGACTATGCAAATAAAGTATTTGGAACCCTAACAAAGGGATTGATCAGTTTTGCCATCCCACTAGGCTTAAAATGAGCCATCCCAGAGGCAGGAGGAGAGGATATCACCACCATCAAGGAAGAGGAACCAGAAGCAGAGAGTGCCTTTTGGTCCCAGGATCCCTGTGCTGAGAAGCTCCTGGAACCAGGAGACAGAGAGAGAGAGAGCTGTAACGCTAAAGATGATGAGAAGCGGTGGCAGAGAAACGGCAGCAACAGAGGCAGGAGATGGGCAGGAGACTGGCAGGAGACGGTGCAGTGAGTCCAAGGAGCGAGAAAGCTGAGTGCCTTTGGGTAGGAGGCTTACTGGTGGAGTGAGGTGCCTTGAGTCACGTACTGGCAGAGCTAAAAGAGCTTTGTAATGCTTGGCCAAGCAGGGCAGAGGCCAAAGGTCAGAGAGAGGTGTGCCTGCTGGTATGGCTGAGGAGAGGCTGTCCTGATGGAAAATCTGTATCCTGAGCATTCCTGAAATAACCTTTACTTCCCTAAAAAACACCATAATCATGAGTATTGTCTGTGAGTTCTGTGTGGCCATTATAATGAATTACCAAACTCAGAGAAGTAGAGTGTGTTGTGGGAGGAACAGACGGTGGTAGAATTGGTAAAAAAATTGGAGGGTGTAGGCATGTCTGACCTCTGCCTCAGAGAAATCAGCTTTGGGCTGATACTGATGGTGATTCTCTCTCCCACTTGTGAAGTTAGAGGAGGTCAGACGCTGCCCCTATTCCATTTTTAGAAGTGCACACAATTATGAATGTCCATCTTGATGAATTAATGTTATCGGAACACACTTTTGTATCTACCATGTTTTCTCACATTTATTACTTCCTTTCTCTTCTCCAAATATAACCACTATCCTGACTTCTAATATTATAGGTTAGTTTTGCCCAAATATAAGTGGAATCATATAGTATGTAGTCTTGTGTCTAACTTCTTTTGCTCAACATCTTGTAAGATTTGTCCATGCTATTACTTGTAACTGTTCATTTTCATGGCTGTGTAAATTTCATTATAGGCAAGTCCATAATTCATTTATCCATTTTACTATTGATGGACATTTGGGTGGTTTCCAGTTTTTTGCTATTATAATAATGCTGCCATGAGCCTTTTGAACATGCTTTTTTTCAGGCATGTATGTTGAGTATATTTCTAGGTGTAAAATTGCTGGGTCATGGGGGCATATATGCATTCACCTCTAGCAGTTACTGCTAAACTGTTCTCCAAAGAGGTTGAATGAAACAGTGTATGAGAGTTCCATGTTGCTTCAGAGCCACTGGCTTTTTATTGTAAGGGCCTGCAACATGCGAAATGAAAGCATAGGGAATGGCTTCCCTGATACTCCGCATGGAATTTCCACCATTTGAGTCATTCTTCGGGGTTAAATGGGATGCATTTTTGAATTTAATTAATGTATGAATGAAACAAAGATTCATTAAATACCTACTACATTCTGAGACCATGCACATTTTGTGGGGGAAGCAAAGATGAAATAGATGTTGATTCTGCTCTGAAGGATATTTCATACTGTTAGGGGAAATGTTGTTTGCTGCTGTAGAGTCAATTCTGACTCACGGTGACCCTGTGTACCACAGAATGAAATGTTGCCTTGTCCTGTGTCATCCTCACAATCACCAACATGTTCGAGTCCATTGTTTTCACTGTTGTGCCAATCCATCCCACTGAGGGTCTCCCAGGCCCTCGTTGGCCCTCTGCTTCACCAAACATAATGTTTTCCTCTAGCGATTGATCCTTTCTGGTGACATTCCCAAAGCAAGGGGGTCAGACAATGTTCTGTATGAGCCATAAGGTTTTCATTGCCTAACTTCTGGAAGTAGATCATTGGGCCTTTCCTCCTAGTCTGTCTTAGTCTGGAAACTGAAACCTGTCCACCATGGGTGACCCTGCTGGTATTTGAAATAACAGCTGCATAGCTTCCAGCATCACAGCAACATGCAACCCACCATGGTATGACAAACTGACAGACGGATGGTGGTAGGGGAAAATAGACATGTACTATAACAACTGTAAGAGAAGATAGAAAATGCTAAGTACTGACAGAGTGATGGCTGCTAACCAAAAGGTTGGCAGTTTGAATCCACCAGGCATTCCTTGGAAACCTTATGGGGCAGTTCTACTCTGTCCTATACGGTCACTATGAGTCAGAATCGATTGGACGGCAATGGGTTACGGGTTAAGGTTAGTGACAGGTAAGATACATTTAGAGTACAAAGGGAGCTAGAAAATGGAGTTTTCTTATAGGAAGGCATACTGGGGAATTGGTCTTGAAGGATAAATAAGAGTTGAGGTAGAGATAGGGTAGCAGGGCATTCTAAGCAGAGGGAACAGCCTGAGCAAAAGTATTGGAATCACAGGGTTTGAGTGGGAAACATGAAAGGCAAATGCATTTATCTTGGAGAAAGATAGTGTTATAAATGAGATGATTTGGTAACTGACACAAACAGGTGGAGAGAGGCCCTGAAGGAGGAAGACATGAGCTAGGTAAGTTTTAATGGAGGTAAGGGGGTTGCATTGCCTGAGGAGAAGGGTCAATATGGTTGATACGAGTGGCTAAGTTGAGAAGAAGAGAGGAGATAAAGAGCGGATGCGGGCCCTGGCAGATACTTTATTTATCTTATGCTTTTGCCTTGACTAGACCTGGCGCTGCTCTAGTACTTTTGGGGTCTCTCTGGGCTTTCTTTACCTGTCTCCAGAAGGTACCCCTCTGCTGCTTTTACCCAAGTCTGGCTTCACCAGCCTGAGCTGAGAGAACCGCAACATCCTTTTTCTGGCTGGTGGAAGATATACTTTCTCTGAGAATCTTCCCTGTCCTGTGTTCAGGCTCTCAGGCCTCTTGTCTCGGGTCCAGCAGGTCCAGTTTAGAGGAATCTGAGCTGACGGTGGACACCACACAGCTTTGGAACCTGCAGTTCCTGCACCAGGGCTCAGAGCTGGGCTGGACTCATTGATAGGTCAAATTGTCTAGCTGACCATCACTTCTTCTGGAGAAGACAGTGTTCTCTGCCCTCCCTCAGCAGTTATTTTGACACCCTACATTCTCTTAACCACCGGAAGAGGGCCCAGAAGCTACCGATCAGTAGCACCAGCAGTAGCAGCAACTCTGGGGCCTTCTCTGACCACCAGAGTCTGCTGTGGTTTTTCCCCTCTGAGCTTTTCAACTCTCATTATTAGGCCCTCCCCCACTCTTGCTGTACTTGCGAGGACTTGTATTGAAGTTATCTGTGCATACTGGCATTTCTTGTCTATTCATTTATGTATACACCCCTCTGGGACAACGTCTAAGGTCTTTTTGTATCAGCCACAACATCTACAGCATAGTTCCTGCCCACTTGCCTTTCTAGTGTACCTACCCCACAACGTTTCTCTGCCCTCATCCCCTTCCAGCCCTATTTTGATCCTGTTCTTCTCTTGTTATGATTTGGCTTCCATTTCTTATTTGAAATCCTGCCCTTGCCCTACATACTTTGATTTTGTGACTAGTACTTCTGGCTCCTATCCTGGGGCACTTAGACTTGGCTTGTCTTGTTGCTCTTGGCATTTCCTTCTATGAAATACGCAGTGTCCATCTATAGTCCAGGCCCACTGATGCCTTAGGTAGAGTAGAGATTTGGATACCTGTCATTCAGCCCAGGGCCTGGCTAATGAGATGTATATTCATCACTGTGGCTCCCTCTCTATCGGGCCTTATCCTTGACCCTTAACATGACTGACATTGCCAATTAACTAGTTGTGGGTACCCTATCTCTGCCCGCTTTGTTGTTGTTGTGTGTAGTTGAGTTGATGCTGACTCATAGCAACCCTATATGACAGAGCCCCATAGGGTTTCCTAATCTGTAATCTTTATGGGAGCAGATCACCAGGTCTTTTCTCCCATGGAGCTGCCTGCTGATGGGTTCGAACCGCTGACCTTTTTGTTAGCAGCCAAACACTTAACCATTGTGCCACCAGGGCTCCTCTTCACCCTTTAGCACTTGCTTGGTACGTATGAAGGATCATTTTCATCTTTCTGTGTACCGTTTTATTCCAAAGTCTCCTCCTTCTCACTTGCCTTGACTAGTCAGTCTCTTGGATGTAATTTGGTCTCTTTATCTTCTCCCTTTTCCATAGCTGAGAGAGGTGATACTGTGCTTCTAGGAAATGAAGACTCACAATAAATATCTTTTTATTTGCAATCCCTGCCAATCATGAAGACCATACCTCTTGGTTCTTCTACCTCTAATAATCTGTATGGTTTCCTGAAAGAAATCATCACACCCCACCAGTCACTCTGTCGCATCATCTTTGAAAACTTTCTTCATGGCATTTATGCCTCTCTGAAAGAATCTTTTTTAATTTTTCACTTACTTATGGTATTTACCCCAATCGGAATGTAAACTTCATGAGAGCAGGGAGCTTGTAGGTCTTGCTCAACTTTATATCCCAATGCTTAAAGTAGTGGTTCTCAACTAGGGGCAATTTTGTCCCCCTAGGGGACATTCAGCAATGTCTGAAGACATCTTGATAGTTACAACTAGGGGTGGAGGTACTACTGGTATCTAGTGGGCAGAGGTCAGGGATGCTGCTAAATATCCTTACAATGCACAGGACAGCATACCTCCAACCCATGACAAAGAATTATTTGCCCCCAAATGTCAATAGTGCCGTGGTTGAGACCTGTTCTAGAGCAATGCCTGATACAAAGAGTGTTAATAAACTCTTGTTGAATAAAGAAGTTGCTGTAGAAAAGAAAAAATTCCACTTCCCATTTCTTTGACACTAAACTGCAAGGATCAATCAAATCAATTCCATTCTGTTCTCAACTGTTCTGACACCAGCTGCACATGCAGCCCTTCTTCCTCTGACCCTAACCAACTGGAGCAAGGTCAGATCTCATAAGTTACAGTACAGTTGTCCAGACTGCTAAGCCTGCCCCAGACTTCAGACTCCAGTTACAAGCTTGGGAGTCCCCATGTAAATGAATAATTTCTTTTATAAGGATCAGCACAAAACTGGTTCCTATGAGGTGGCGGTTAAAGATGTCCCAAATGTCCAGCTTTTCCAAATTGCTGTACCATTCCGTCATCTCTAACATCAACTACTCCTCTTTCCCTCAGTACTCTCCCTCCTGTCTTTGGGTTCCGTAATCTCCTGCAACATCTCACAGAACTCACAAACTGTATCAAGGAAATGGCTCATGTGGTTGTGGAGGCTGGCAAGTCCCAAATCCGTGGGTCAGGCGTAGGCTTCTCCGGACTCATGTAGCTGCAGGGGCCACTGAATCCAAATTGGCAGGACAGACAACAGGCTGCTGGCTCACAAGGCTGTGGAAGCTGGCAAATCAGGTCAGAGGGTAAGCTGCTGGCCCATGGGACTGTGGAAGCTGGCAAATCCCAGAACCAGGAGGTCAGATGACAGGCCATTGGCTCAAGTCCAAAGAACCGGAAGTCAGACAATGATGAGCCAGATGCAGGATCCAGAAGCACAGAGAGAAAGCTCTGCCAGAGCACCCACATATATACATTGGATGCAGGCCACACCCCAGGGAAGGGCGTGACTTGAGTAAGGGTGGGACTTGAGTCACGCCCTCCTGCAAGGCTGTAATTCAGGATACATCCTACACTAATCCTGCCTCATTAACCTTTAGAGGTTAGGATTTACAACACGTACAATGGAGGATAATTAGGATAATTACATTGGATCACAAAATGGAAGACAGTTACATGATACTAGGAATCATGCCTAGCCAAGTTGACACACAACACCAACCACCACACCTTGCTAGGATTCCAAACACCTTATTTGCATGGCTCCACCCAATCATTGTGTGGTAGTCACAAAGATGATGGCTAGAAGGACAATATTAAGTAATTCACTACACTGCACTGTGACACTCGTCTTCTGACCTGCTGTCTACAAATTGAGAGTTTTCCCTCTACCCCTCAGAATACCAATCCTAAGCTCAGGGGTCCCCAGCATCCCTCACTTCTGACCTAATGCCCCGCTACTCTCTTGAGTTCGATAATTTGCTAGAATGGCTCACAAAACTTAGGGAAAGTGCTATCAACGTCTTATAATTATAGTTTTATTATAACAAAAAAGATACAAATGAAGAGACACATAGGGCAAAGTTTGGGAGAGTATTCAGTGTGGAGCTTCCAAGTCCCAAGTCCACTACCCTCTCACGTGTCTCCATGTCTTTCACTATCCAGGAAGCCCATGGAGCTTCAGGGTCCAGAATCTTTACTGGTGTTGCATCATGTAGTCGTGATTGATCGAATCAGTTCCACCGCCCCCCCCGTCAGCCCCGCCCCCCGTCAGCTGATATCTTCTGGTGGTCTTTCTGGCCTGGCCAGCCTCCACCCAGGAGTCACCTTATTAGCATAAACCGTCAGATGTTGTCTAGAAATCTTGTCAAAGACACTTCAATCAGTGGGGAAATTCCAGTGTTTTAGAAGTTATCGCTCAGGAATCAAGGGCAGAGACCAAATTCTTTGGGTAAAGTTAATGTAAACCCATAATAAGTTGGCCCCTAGTGATGTCCTGTCTGATTTCTGATATTGTTAATTAATTTTTTCCTTTTTATTGATTGATTTTTCTAGAGATATATACATTTTAATTTTTTTACCTGAAGAACTAACTTTTGGTTTTGCTCATTTTCTCCTTTGTATGTTTGTTTTCTATTTCACAGATGTTTGCTCTTACCTTTCTTATTTCCTCCTTTCTACTTTCTTTGGGTTATTACTACTATTCCTTTTATTTATTTATTTAGTTAGTTTCTTGAGATTGAAGCTTATAGTGTAATTTATTCTTTGATTCATGGGTTATTTAGAAATATTTTGCTTATGTTCAAATATCTGTGAATTTTCTCTTCATTTTTCTGTTACTGATTTCTAGTTTAATTTCACCGTGGTCAGAGGACATAATTTCTATGATTTTAATATTTTAATCTTTGTTGATACTTGCTTTATGACTTGTAGTATGTTTTGCAAATCTGTCTTGATGACTTTCATTTGTTTTGGAAAATTCCCAATCATTATCTTTTTGCCCCATCTCTCTCTTCTCTCCTGGGACTCCAATTATACTTAGGTTAGACTTTTTCACCATATCTCAGATGTCTGTTACCATCTTGCTTGTATGTTTCCATCCTTTCGTTTTTCTGTACTTCAATCTTGATATTATATTTTGACTTCTAGTTTTCTAATTCTCTTTCAGTTGTGTCTAAATGACTTTTAAACCTCTCAATTGAGTTCTTTTACCAGCTATTTTATATTTTATCTCTAGAATTTCCACTCAGTTCTTTAAAAAATAATTTTCCAGTTTATTAGGTAGCTTTTGTTATACAGTGAAACCTCTGAGAGCTGGAACTCAACAAGACTGCCTTGTTTTTCTGGTTCTTGCCAAGTTTTCTACCTTTGACTTTTCTATTGCTCATTTTAGTGGAAAATATTTGCATTTTCTTTCTCTGACAGGTTTCTGCCTTACACAGGTTCTGGCTTTTGCAGGTTTTACTGTATAACAAACCACCTCAAAACTTAATAGTTTAAAACAACCACCACCTACTTAGTCAATTCTGCTAGTTGACGATTTGTGCTGGGCTAAACTGGGAAGTTTTTCTGGTTTCAGTTTGCATCACTCATGTTCTATGGTCAGTTGTCAGGCTGGCTAGGGGTGGCTGATCAAGGATGGCCTCAGCTGTATTGGTTCATCTTTGTTCCATGTGATCTCTCATTTGCCAACAGGCTCTCCTAGGCTTGGTCACATGGCAGCTAGACAGGGTTCCCAGTGTACAATGTCTCTCATTTCTAGGCTTAGAATGGGTACTTAATTTTTGCTGCATTCTGTTGGCCAAAGCAAGTCAAAAGTCCAGTCCAGTTACAAGAGTGGGTAAGTTAACCCTACCTCTTGATGATGGGAGATGCTGTAAAGTGCCATTGCAGGGGGCATGGCCATATTTACATTTCATCACATCAGTTCTCTGCTGAAATTCTCAAACTTATATTTTATTTTCTTGAACATATTAAACACAATTATTTTAAACTCTGTGATTGATAACTCTATTATTTAGATGCTCTGTGGGTCTATTTCTATTGTCTACTTTTTTCATTTGTTTTTTGGACATGTTTTCTCCTCTTACACCTGTTTATTTTTTATTTCATTTTGGACATTGTATATGGAAAATTTTAGAAGTAACTTAATGCTATGGTTGATGTTATTTTCCTTTAGAAATAATTTATGTTTGCCTGTGGTAGGCAGCCAAGTTAGAAATACTAGAGATCCTAGATCACTTTATTCCAATCCAGAATTGGATGATTCAAAATTGGGCTTGAAGCCTTATAAAGGCTTGTCTATTTCTTGTTCACTCTTACTCTTAGTATGTAGCCCTTTGGTGTATGAACCCAAAATCTTACGGATTTTGTTGTTGCTGTTAGCTGCCATCGAGTCAGTTCCGACTCATAGTGACCCTATGTACGACAGAACGAAACACTGCCTAGTCCTGAGTCATCCTCACAATCATTATTATGCTTGAGCCCATTGTTGCAGCCACTGTGTCACTCCATCTCATTGAGGATCTTCCTCTTTTTGGCTGACCCTCTACTTTACCAAGCATGATGTCCTTCTCCAGCGAATGATCTCTCCTGATGACATGTCCAAAGTATGTGTGTCGTAGTCTTGCCATCCTTGCTTCTAAGGAGCATTCTGGCCATACTTCTTCCAAGACAGATTTGTTTGTTCTTTTGGTAGTCCATGGTATATTCAATATTCTTAGGCAACACAACAATTCAAAGGCGTCAGTTCTTCTTTGGTCTTCCTTATACATCACCCAGCTTTTGCACGTGTATGAGGTGACTGAAAACACCATGGCTTGGGTCAGGCACACCTTAGTCTTCAAGGTGACATCTTTGCTTTTCAACACTTTAAAGAGGCTGTTTGCAGCAGATGTGCCCAATGCATTTGATTTCTTGACTGCTGCTTCCATGGTTGTTGATTGTGGATCCAAGTGAAATGAAATGCTTGACTACTTCGATCTTTTCTCCATTTATCATGATGTTGTTATGGAACTCAGGAAGGTGAGTTCTGTCTGGGGTGCTCAGACTTGCCAATGATCTGGACACTGGTCTTTGAGAAAGAGAAAGTAACTTTATTGCAGTGCGCAGAACAAGGAGCTGGGAGGATGTTCCTAAGATCCAATTCCCTGAGCCAGGGCTTATATGTGATTTGGGCAGCAAGATGGTGGCCACACAGGCGTACTGGGGAGGGAAAACTCTGCAAGGTGGCCAGGAAACAGAAGATGACATGGTTCTTGTCGGACCTCTCGCTTCGGAATAGGGTCTGGGTGATGATTTTCCTCCTGATTCATTCCACCTGTTGCTGTTTCCTCTGTTGAGGTCAATTAGCTGTCACAGCTGGCCCTTCAGCTCATGTGGAGTGAGCCAGATCTGGCTTGGGCTAGTTTAAGGACTAATGGAAATCTACTGGCATTCATAGTCAGGTTACAGTGTTGCTTATTGGTCCAGTTGTGAGGATTTTTATTTTCTTTTTGTTGATGTGTAATCCATACTGAAGGCTGTGGTCTTTGATCTCCATCAGTAAGTGCTTCAAATCCTCTTCACTTTCAGCAAGCAAGGTTGTGTCATCTGCATAACGCAGGTTGTTGATGAGTCTTCTTCCAATCCTGATGCCCCATTCTTCTTCCTATAGTCCAGCTTCTCAGATTATTTGCTCAGCATACAGATTGAATAGGTATGGTAAAAGGATACAACCCTGACGCACACCTTTCCTGACTTTAAACCACGCAGTATCCTCTTGTTCTGTTCGAGTGACTGCCTCTTGATCCATGTACACATTCCTCATGAGCACAATTAAGTGTTCTGGAATTCCCATTCTTCCCAATGTTATCCATCATTTGTTATGATCCACACAGTCGAATGCCTTTGCATAGTCAATAGAACACAACTAAACATCTTTCTGGTATTCTATGCTTTTAGCTAGGATCCATCTGACATCAGCAATGATATCCCTGATTCCACGT
The DNA here is from genome assembly GCF_000243295.1 of Trichechus manatus latirostris. Taxonomy (NCBI): domain Eukaryota; kingdom Metazoa; phylum Chordata; class Mammalia; order Sirenia; family Trichechidae; genus Trichechus; species Trichechus manatus. The sequence continues at coordinate 512,083 of NW_004444224.1, forward strand.
CCTCTTCTGAATCTGGCTTGAATTTCTGGCAGTTCCCTGTCGATATATGGCTGCAGCCACTATCTTCAGCAAAATTTTACTTGTGTGAGATATTAATGATATTGTTTGATAATTTCCACATTTGGTTGGATTACCTTTCTTTGGAATAGGCATAAATATGGATCTCTTCCAGTCAGTTGGCCAGGTAGCTGTCTTCCAAATTCCTTGGCATAGATAAGCGAGTACTTCCAGTGCTGCATCTGTTTGTTGAAACATCTCAGTTGGTATTCCGTCAACTCCTGAAGCCTTGTTTTTCGCCAATGCCTGCAGTGCAGCTTGGACTTCTTCCTTCGGTACCATCTATTCTTGATCATATGCTACTTCCTGAAATGGCTGAATGTCAACCAATTCTTTTCGGTATAGTGACTCTGTGTATTCCTTCAATCTTCTTTTGATGCTTCCTGCGTCGTTTAATATTTTCCCCATAGAATCCTTCACTATTGCAACTAGAGGCTTGAATTTTTTCTTCAGTTCTTTCAGCTTGAGAAATGCTGAACATGTGCTTCTCTTTTGGTTTTCTATCCCCAGGTCTTTGCATATGTCATTATAATACTTTACTTTTTCTTCTCAAGCTTTTGAAATCTTCTGTTCGGCTCTTTTACTTCATCATTTCTTCCTTTAACTTTAGCTACTTGACGTTCAAGAGAAGTTTCAGAGTCTCTTCTGACATACATTTTGGTCTTTACTTTCCCTCCTGTCTTTTTAATGACTTTTTGCTTTCTTCATGTATGATGTCCTTGATGTCATTCTACAACTTGTCTGGTCTTTGGTCATTAGTGTTCAACTCAAATCCATTCTTGAGATGTGCTCTAAATTCAGGGTGGATATACTCGAGTTTGTACTTTGGCTCTTGTGGACTTGATCTAATTTTCTTCCATTTCAGTTTCAACCTGCATACAAGCAATTGATGATCTATTTCACAGTCAGTACCTGGCCTTGTTCTGACTGATGAGATTGAGCTTTTCCATTGTCTTTCCACAGAAGTAGTCGATTTGATTCCTTTGTATTCCACCTGGCGAGGTCCACGTGTATAGTTGCTATTTATGTTGGTGAGAAAAGGTATTTGCAATGAAGAAGTCGTTGGTCTTGCAAAATTCTATCACGTGATCTCTGGTGTTGTTTCTATCATAGAAGGCCATATTTTCCAACTACTGATCCTTCTTCTTTGTTTCCAACTTTCACATTCCAATCACCAGTAATTATCAATGCATCCTGATAGCATATTTGATCAATTTCAGACTGTAGAAGTTGGTAAAAATCTTCAATTTCTTCATCTTTGGCCTTAGTGGTTGGTAAATTTGAATAATAGTCTTATTGACTGGTCTTCCTTGTAGGCGTATGGATGTTATCCTATCGCTGACAGTGTTGCACTTCAAGATAGATCTTGAAATGTTCTTTTTGAGGAAGAATGCAATGCCATTCCTCTTCACGTTGTCATTCCCAGCATAGTAGACCATATGATTGTCTGATTCAAAATAGCAATACCAGCCCATTTCAGCTCACTGATGCCTAGGATATCGGTGTTTATGTGTTCCATTTCATTTTTGATGATTTTCAATTTTCCTAGATTCATACTTCCTACATTCCACGTTCCGATTATTAATGCATGTTTGCAGCTGTTTCTTCTCATGGATTTTAAGCATGCCCATTTCCTAACATGGAAGGTTCTGACCCAATGTTCTCTTACTTCCTTGAGTTTATTGTAAACTGTGCTCAGCTTCTTAGGCTTTCAACTGCCTTTTATGGAATCAGAAGGTACCTTTAGGGAACAGCAGCCAAAAATAATGATCTCACACCTCTGAGTTTCCTTCTGTAAGTTCTTGAACCCATAATATTTCACTGCTTCATTAGCTCTCTGATGCCTTCAACAACATGCTTTTATATTTTGTCCATTTTTTCTACTTATTCTCAGTGGCAGGGCCTGTTAGCATGTCTTAATCTAGTCTTCCAAGATCAGAATTAGAATTCTTTACGTGATTATTTAACTCAACCATTAACTGTAGAGGATATGAAGCACTTACTGAGGAAGGTCAAAGACTGTAGCCTTCAGTATGGATTACACCTCAACATAAAGAAAACAAAAATCCTCACAACCGGACCAGTAAGAAATGTCATGATAAACAGACAAAAGATTGAAGTTGTCAAAGATTTCATTTTACGTGGATCAACAATCCATGCCCATGGAGGCAGCAGTCAAGAAATCAAATGATGTATTGCATTGGGCAAATCAGCTGCAAAAGACTTCTTTAAAGTGTTAAAAGGTAAAGATGTCACTTTGAAGACTAAGGTGTTCCTGACCCAAGCCATGGCATTATCATTCGCGTCACATGCATTCAAAAGCTGGACAAAGAAAAAGGAAGACAGAGGAAACACTGATGCATTTGAATTATGGTTGGTGAAGAATATTAAATATACTATGAACTTCCAGAAGAATGAACAAATCTGTCTTGGGAGAAGTACAGCCAGAATGCTTCTTAGAAGCAAGGATGATAAGGAAGACTTCGTCTCGCTTACTTAGGACATGTTTTCAGGAGGGACCAAACTGTGGAGAAGGACATTGTGCTTGGTAAAGTAGAGGGTCAGAGAAAAAGAGGAAGACACTCAACAAGATGGATTGACACAGTGGCTGCAACAATGGGCTCAAACATACCTACTATTGTAAGAATGACAGAGGACCGGGCAATGTTTCATTCTGGTATACAAAGGTAGCTGTGAGTCAGAGCTGCTTGATGGCACCTAACAACGTTAATTGTATGCTGTAGAATCAAAGTATGTTCTGTTTCCAGATCACAAATTCTCCAGAGTCAGGAACTATGTCTTAGATGTTTCTGCATCTTCAGGGTCTGTGTTACAGTGGGAGTTAAATAAAGACTGGATAATTAATGATGACAGCAGATGTCCTTTTTGTAGGTTTAGTAATTATTTTTCCATTCACCTTTGTTCTCAAGATTGTTTTGCAATGTTAATAGGAGGCCCCATTCTCATTTACTGTGCTAGGACCATGGGAGACAGAGACACAGAGATGCACGACATAGTTTTTGCTTTTGAAGAGTTTTTGGTTTGGTAAGTGGCAGAGCCAGTACATGTCATGGGAATATAAATGGGAACCCCTTGTGGTTTATTCTTAGGAGTTTCAAGATGAAAGAAAAAATTCCATCAACAAAATACTAATTACAATTATTAAATTATTTACTTAGTCTCTTGAGGAAATGCCAGGGTGAAGTTGTGGCTGGGGGTGAGTGCATTTACAATGCAGACGGATGCCTAAAAATCCCTATCTCTTCATTGCTCTCCTCTTAATGCCTTCCATTTTGACAGAAGCTAGTTGTATAACTCTTTCTGACTCCTAGTCTCTCCTCCAAACTCTTCCTGACCTTCCCCCATCAGACAGACTTTTTTTTCTTGTATCCACTGGGCCATGCCACATAGTTATCCAGCTAAAAATGCCACTTTTCTCCACTGACTGCATTGGGCTTCTCTAAGGTGGGCAAAGGCAAGCAGCTCTATGTCACACCTCCACATAGCTTAACTCCCATCTTGATTACCAGAGAAGGAAGTGCTGGGATATGCCTAGGATATTTAAAAAAAAAAAAAATTTAATTAATTTTTTTGTTGAAAATATACACAGCAGAACATACACCAATTCAACAATTTCTACATGTACAACACAGTGGCATTGATTATATTCTTCATGTTGTGCAGCCATTCTCACCTTCCTTTTCTGAATTTTTCCTCCCCCATTAACATAAACTCACTGCCCTTAAGCTTCCTATGTAACTATTTGAGTTGCTGTTGTCAATTTGATCCCATATAGATTGTTCTTTAAAAAAGCACAATACTCAAGGTAGACATTCTTTACTAATTAAGTCAAACTATTGTTTGGTTTAAAGAAGACTTCAGGGGACATTTTTGGTTTAACGTTTAAAGATTATCTCAGGGCAATTGTTTCAAGGGTTCATCCAGCCTCAATGGTTCCAGAAATGCTGGATTCCATAAGAATATGAAATTCTGTCTGCAATTTCCCCGTTTTGATCAGAATTTATCTATAGAATCTTTGATCAAAACATTTGGTAACATTAATCCCGGTTTGTTTTATGGGGCTGTCCAATCCCCAGCTGAATGGTGAACCTCGGCAGTGACTTCACCACTGAGCTAAAAGGGTGTCTGGAGGCCATATTCTCGGGGATTCTCCAGTCTGTCAGGCCAGTAAATCTGGTCTTTTTTATGTGTGTTAGAATTTTGTTCTGCATCCTTCTCCAGCTCTGTCCAGAACCCTATGTTCTGATCCTGGTCAGAGCAGTTAGTGGTGGTAGCCGGGCACCATCTAGCTGTACTGGACTCAGTCTGGTGGAGGCCTTGGTAGCTGTGGTCCATTAGTCCTTTGGATTAATCTTTTCCTTGTATCCTGTTCTCTTCATTCTCCCTTGCTCCCAAAGGGATGAGACCAGTGGAGTATCTTAGATGGCTGCTCACAGGCTTTTAAGACCCCAGACACTACTCACCAAGGTAGAATGTAGAACAGTGTCTTTTAAACTGTGTTATGCCAATTGAGCTAGATGTTCCCCAAGACCATGGTCCCCACAGCCCTCCGCAAAGCAATTCAGTCCCTCAAGGAGTTTGGATGTGTCTATGGAGCTTTCATGACCTTTCATTGTACAAGTTGTGCTGGTTTCCCCACTATCGTGTACTGTCTCACCCTTAACCAAAGGTACCACTTATCTATTGCCTATTTAGTATCCCAGCCCCCTCCACGCCCATCCCTGGTAACCAACAAAGATGGTTACTTTTTGTGTGTGAACTTTTTCATGGGTTTTTACAACAGAGGTCTCATACAATATTTGTCCTTTTGTGATTGACTTATTTCACTCAGCATAATGTCCTCCAGTTTCATCCATGTTAGAGATGCTTCACAGATTCATCATTGTTCTTTCTCGTTGCACAGTACTCCATTGTGTGTATGTACCATAGTTTGTTTATCCATGTAAACATAACTTTTATATGCACTGGAAAACAAAAAAATTCGTGTGACTTACTGAACTGTGATATTCGCTCTATTGTGGTGGTCTGGAACAAAACACACAATATCTCTGAGGTATGCCTGTATTTCTTTTTCTTGTCTTATTGCTCTGGCTAGGACTTCTAATACACTATTGAATAGGAGTTGCAAGAGTGGGCACTATTGTCTTGTTCCTAAGTTTAAGCAAAAAGTTCTCAATCTTTCTCCATTAAGTATAATGTTGGTTGTTGGGTTTTCATATATGCTCTTAATCATATTGACGAACTTCCCTCCTATTCCAATCTTGTTGAGGATTTTCATCAAGAAGGAGTGTTGGATTTCATCAAATGCCTTTTCTTGCCTGGAATATTTATAATTGATTTCTAGGTAGCAATCCTTGTGAACACTTTCTGATGACTACAAAATTGGCAAACATTAATGAGTAATGACCGAAATCCAATGTGTCAAGTGCAACAAGAGAGGATTATGAACTAATCTCTACGGGAAGACAGAGGAGGGAGCCACGAGTTCATCATGGAGGGTTAATCTTACTGGGTCTGGCCATTTAGTTCCTCCAGCAACCACCACTGACACTAGTGGTTACTTCAGTGCCACTGGGAAGGAGTCACACCAGATACGGAATCTGCTGTTTAATAACATCATGACTCTGAGTTCGTGCTCTAAAGCCTCAGTGACTGAGTTTTTAACTTATCTTTTTCACTGTGTAGCTTGGGCCAGTAACTTAAGCTCTAATTCAGTTTCCTCACCTGTGAATTGGGGATGAGACCACGGTGGGGTCATTGTGAAGTTAAATAACTAAAGCATGCGAAGCGTTTCTTTAGAAACCTGCCTGTCACATAGTAAGTACTCAAGAGTTTTTAGCTACTAGTATTGGCTTGTGGGCTCCTTCAGACTAGGGGCACTGCAAAAATGGAGTGGGGGCACTGTTTGACTTCTTCTAACTTCACAAGGGGGAAGGAGAATCAAGATCAACATCCCAAGGCTGATTCCTATGAGGTGGAGGCATGTTATGCCTCCTCTCTCCACATCTTTACCAATTCTGAAGCCTACCATCTCTCCCACAGTACTCTCTGCTTCTCTGCTGGGCTTAATAATTCTTTGCAATGGCCACACTGAACTCACAGACAATACTCACAGTTATGGGGTTTATTAGGGAAATAACAGGCTACAGTTCAGGTTCAGGAATGCTCAGGATACAATTCTTCTATCAAGACAGCCTCTTCTCAGCTGTGCTCGCAGGCACACCTCTCTCTAGCCCCTCAGCCTCTGCCCTGCTGGGGCAAGTGTTACAAAGCTCTTTTAGCTCTGCTGATAAGTTCCCTGAGGCACCCCAGTCCTCTAGTAAGCCTGAGCCTGAAGGTGCTCGGCTCTAGCTCCCTGGGTAGGCAAACCTAGCTCCACCAAGTGCCTGGGGCACCCTACTCCTCCAGAAAGTCTCCTGCCTGAAGGTACTCAGGTTTCTTACTCAGTAGGCGAGGAAGCCCATTGCTACCCTCTCCTGCTGGTTTTTCCTGCTACCGTTTCTCTGCCACCACTTCTCACCATCTTCAGTGTTGCAGCTCTCTCTCTCTCAGTCTCCTGGTTCCAGGAGCTTCTCAGCCCAGGGACCCCAGGCCCAAAGGACGTGCTCTGCTCTTGACCCTTTTTCCTTGGTTGTGGTGAGATCCTCCCTCTGCTCTGGAATTAGTTCTCTTTTAAGACTATCGGGGAGGCAAAACTGACCAGTCCCCCTGGTTAGGGTTCCACAGACCTTATTTGCATGGTCCCACCTAATCGCTTGGGTGGGAGTTACATGACCATGGCAAGAAGGGCCACACAGAAACCATGCATCGCACAACAGGCACAGAGCTTGGGGAGAAGCAGAGGCAGATAAGGGAAGTATGCATTAAGATTCTCTTAGACTCTGGCTCCTCGTATTCATACTCCTCATACTTTGGGCTTCCCTCCTGGCTTAAGGGAAATTATCCCCAACTGCCCACGTTGCTCAGAACTGATACCTTTCCTGCCACCTTCAGCCTGGGTTCTCTTTCCTGGAATACCTAGGTTCTGCTGACCATGTGATTCACCCCTCGGGAGAATCTCTCTGGTTACGGCCACCCAACCTGGAGCTAAATAAAGCATACTCTGTCCAATGGAAGGTGCAGTTCTCCTCATCTGCAATATGTGAGATACTGACTTGGAGAGGTAATTGCAGTTGGACGCCTACACCTTGTGTTTTGGAGCATTTCAACAACACACTCAAGTTTATATGCAAAGAGTTGGCTATTCTCATCGAGGGAGCTCAGCAGCAGGACAGCGGCTTCTACTTCCTGGAGGTCACCGACAAGTCGGGGAAAATACAGAAAACCAAGTTCCAGGTTTCTGTGTTGGGTGAGTCCCCAGGTCACTTGTCCTCCCCCTCTGAGTCTTTCAGGACTTGTGTTTTCAGCACGTTTCTGATCAGAACCTCTGCTTCCAGAACCTATTGAAAAGCCCGACTTGCAGGGGAGGTTGAAGGAGCTGGATGATGGGACGTGTCAGCTGAATCTGTCTTGCTCAGTCTCCAGGGATGAGAATGTGAGCTATGCTTGGTACAAAGGGAAGAAGTTGATCCAGCCATGGGGGAACCTCACCCACCTGGTGGAGCACATTGATGTCAACGGCTTGCACATATACACCTGCAATGTCAGCAACTCTGTCAGCTGGGCAAACCACACTCTCATCCTCCCCGGGGACTGTCTGAGGACTCAACAGAGTAAGCAACCACTTTGGGCTATAACTGGGGCTCAAGGTGTGGGACCCCAAAAGCAGGCTCATGTGCAAGAGAGATCTGGTGTGAAATCCTTGGCTGCCTTCCCTAGTGCCTTGCAGCCCTTCCTCGGGGGTCTTGGCTTCTAAGCACACAGTTCCTGTAAAGTAAGGCCTGTCCTATTCTGGAAAGAATTTTATCTCCATCAAGAATCTCCTTCTGGGAGATGCAAGTTTTCCTTTTATTTCGGGGAATGCATAGTTGTTGAGCCCCAGTGCTGCAATGGCTCCTGACCATTATTTTATTCCTCTGAGAGACTGATGGAAACCTACTTCCTCCTTCTGAGTGATCACTTGCCCCAAGCCATATAGTCCTTCAACAGATAACTACAGGGCCCAACAGCACCTGGACAGTGGGTTCTTGATTTATGCTTATGCTCACCCTGCTGTGGCTGCTAACCAAAAGGTCAGCAGTTCAAATCCACCAGGTGCTCCTTGGAACCCATATGGGGTAATTCTCCTTTGTCCTATACGGTTCCTGTAAGTTGGAATCAACTCTATGGAAAGAGTTTTGGTTTGGTTTTTATGCTCATCCTGAGAATTACCTTGAGTTAAGTTTGCATCAATTTTTAATTAGATAAACAAAGATCTACTGGGGCATCAGCATGGGCATTACATGGTAAAAAACATACAGTCCCTGTCCTTAAGGAGCTTATACCCAAATTGGGGCAACAAAACTAAGTACTTGTGGGCAAAAAAGAAATGAATAAGACTGAGGCAACATGTGTAATGGTAAGGACCCTGGCTTTTGGGATCATGAATGGGCTTCACCATTCACTAGCTTTGTGATCCCAGGCAAATTCATTAACTTCCCTGAGCCTCATTTTTTTTCTCCTGGGTAAAATGGGGATGGTAATAAGTACTTCACAGATTGTTATTTAGATTAAATGAGATAATGTTTGTAGAGAACCTAGTCAGCCAGTAACTGGAATATTTAATTCCTTTCCCCTCCCCTCTTGTTGGTTGGATTATATATTAGGCTACATGTGTGACACATTGTTACAAGTAGAAGTTCAGATAAGGAAGAGCAGTGAAGTCAGGAGCAGCAGGAAGGTGGAATGGGAGAGATTCCTGGCACACAGTAGGTACACAGTAAACATTTGTCGAATTAAAGATAAATGGATGGATAGACGTAACTTTTACCATGCCAGATGCTTTACATAGATTAGTTCATGTAATTAACCCCCATAGGTGGATAACATTATTTCCCTTTTATAAAACCCCAAACCAAAACCATTGCCATCAAGTTGACTCCAACTCATAGTGACACTATAGGACAGAGTAGAACTGCCCCGTAGGGTTACTAAGGAGTGGCTGGTGGATTTGACCTGCCAACCTTCTGGCTTGCAGCTACAGCTCTTAACCACTGCGCCACTAGGGCTACAGAAAACTGAGGCTCAGAGAAGTTAAGTAAGATGCCCAAGGGCACACAGTTTATGGGTAGAATCTGAATTTGAAAAAGGTCTGTCAGGTGTTAACATTCAAGTTCTAGGCCCCACTCCAGGGGAGGCACCCAAATGAGCAGAGAGAGACCACCTTGGCAGTGAATTCACAGAGCATGAGGAGACCAGCTACACCAGAAAGGAGCGTGGGTTTTGAGATCGCCCCTGCTGCAGACAGATGGGAAGGGGCAGAGGGAGGGCTGAGCTCTGTCCCCTGGCCTTCTGTGTCCCTCAGATGTCATATTTCCACGCCTTCTGGTGATCATCTTCGCGATTCTGCTAGTCATACTATGCCTTGGCACCCTCATCAGCTTCTGCGTGTGGAGGAGGAAAAGGAAGCAGTCAAGTAAGTGGAACGTTCCCAGCAGGTGCTGTTGCCTGAGGCATCGGTATCAAGTGATTTGGCCCTCTGCCTAGCGGGAGGTTCCTGGAAGTGCAGTGCCTACTTTTCCTCAGGAGTCTTCGGGATGTGTGTGTGCACAGTGGTGTGGAGGGGCGCAGCAGCTGCTTGACCCTTTGTTTCAATTCATGTGCTCTGTGGTGGCTGCCTGGATGTTTACAGTCTGATCCCCAATGTGCAGATTTATCTGCAAGTGGCTGGTGTGGGGGCTGCCCTGCCTGACAGAGTGGGTGTGTTGGGGGGCGGTTACTGCCTCTGTGCTCTTTGGGCCAGTGGAGGGGTATCCTGGGAAGAGCACCGGCCTGCTTCCTTCCCAGAACCTTTCTCAAGGTCTTGGCCATCTGGCTCTCCTTGGAAACCCTATGGGGCATTTCTACTCTGTCCTATAGGGTTGCTATGAGTCGGAATTGACTCGACGGCAATGGGTTTGGTTGGGTTGGTTGGTCATCTGGGATGGCAGTGGAAGCCGCCAGAAGTAGAAACCTGGACAGTATGCTCCCTGGAGATCTCTGCAGCTCTGTTCTTTGCTTCTTTCTTCCCATAGGTGAGAGCACAGAGGAAGAATGTCGGACAGTTTATGAACGTATCAACCATCTGCCACTCAGGAGAAATCAAGTATGACACACTAGGGGATGGGGTCTCCCTCAGCGTGTCTAGAGGATGCTTTTGGGTGAATGGCCATTCAGAGCAGGGAGACAAAGAGAACTGGACAATTGTCCTCCCAAAGTGGTCCTCAACTCCCCCCTTTCTCCCCTCAGCTATCTTTTCTCCATTGGGTTCCTAGCTTTGGTGATGGAGGGAAGAGGAAAAGAAAGGGAGCAGAGGAGATGGAAGGAGGGAAGATAGGGCATTTTGGTACAGAACGTAGCTACTGAGAAGGGATGGAGCACCAAAGAAACCAATAACAGCGGGCAGAGTACTGCTGCTGGGGTCCTTGCTTCTGCCCTGCCTCACCAGATGGCTGAGCCCCAGGAGGAATCCAGCCATCTTGTATTTGTTGAATCTGACCACAGATTCTTGTATCCGGATCTTACTTGTGAGACCCCTTGATCCCTGCCCAGCCTGGGGAGGATGCCAGTGTGACCAGCCAAAGCACAGGAGCTTTGTAGCTGTCCCACTGGGCTACGGTCTCTGCCTTTTAGGAAGAAGAGGCCTGAGTCTGACTGAGGAGTTAGAAATAGTAGCCAGGTTAGCACAAAGGCAGCTCAGCCAGTGCGGGATCCTCCAGGAATCTCTCTGTCAGCTCTGCAGGCAGTGGGCGAGGCTGCCTGCCATGCAGGATATGGAAGAGTAGGAAACCACAGAGGGTCTGCAGGGTGCCCCCCACCCCTGGCTGCTGTGTGGGGTAGGATGTGGTGACAGGCCCAGGGGAAGGGCCCTGACCTGATGGTCTTCCTCCTCCCCATACTAGGTGGGGTGGGGCTGTGGAAGTGGGGAGGAAGTACCCTCTTCCCACCTCTATTCTTGGTGCTTAGCCTCAGGAGGCACTGCACAGAAAGTCACCTCTGGCAGATGAGCCCTCACAGAGCAGACATGCAGCTTCCCTCAGCTCTGGGGCTCAGTGGGACCCAAGGATAGTTCCCAGTGGGGATACTGTGGTGTGGGCAGAGGTGTGCCCTATGAATTCCTGACAGCAGATACATCTATCTACAGATACTGAAGCCCAAATACTCGCTAAAAATAGCTCCCCCCTCCCAATTAAGATCACTTTAGATTAGGTAAAACAAGGGAAACATAGAGGAAAATACAATTTAGAGCAAAAGAAATCTCTTGGGGATTCAGGCTTGTTTCCCTGCTTCTGACTTGGGGTTCCTCCCTGACTGGCCTCATCTCTTCCTGGCTTCTCCCTACTCTCTGCAGGCTCCAGTATGCAAGCCTAAATTGCAAGCTCATGTGGTCTTACCTTGGGACTCAGTCAGACCATCTCTGGAGACACTTTACACTGGTCTGGGCAGGAGAGAAAAGCAACAAACTCCTGTGTCTGGCCAGATGCCCGTGACTCAGCCTCCAAGGACGGCTGAGGTTTCTTAGCTCCACTTGGCTTCCTCCTGCTTCTGGGAGAGTTGAGTTTGCACCTTGCTGAATGAACCCTGCTGGCCTCCACTGGCTCCCCACCAGAGCCCAACTGGCAGTATTTGCTCAGGGGGGCGAGCAGCATGAAATACCTCCACCTGAAATCCCCTGTGGGGCACGGGAAGGGGCCACCATGCTCCCTGCCTTGGGCCTTGGGCCTTGGGCCTTGGGCCTAGGGCTCCACTCCTTACTGCAGTAGGTTGAGGCCAAGGGCACGCCGGCCCCTGAGGCTAGATCCAAAGAAACTGCTGCTGTCTAGTTGGTTCCCACTCATAGCGACCCTATAGGACAGAGTAGAACTGCCCCATAGAGTTTCCAAGGAGCACCTGGTGGAACTGAACTGCTGACCTTTTGGTTAGCAGCTGTAGCACTTAACCACTACGCCACCAATGTTTCTGAAAAGATGTAGTATAGTTCTATGAACAGACAAGGGCTCGTCCGGGATATGAACCTGACACCAGAAAAAAACCCAAACCTATTGCCGTTGAGTCAATTCCAACTCAACGACCTTAGAGGACAGAGTAGAACTGCCCCAAAGAGTTTCCAGGGAGCACCTGGTGGATTTGAACTGCTGACCTTTTGGTTAGCCGCCATAGCTCTTAACCAGTACTCCACCAAGTAGTGGTTAAGATCCAGAGGGGAGGCTTAAATGTGCTTAGTCTTTAAAACACTGAAACCCTCTAAATTTCAGTGCCCAGATCACTGGTAAGGTAAGGCCCAGAGCATAGCGCTACTCAGTGTTTATGTGGCAAACTTAGTTGAGAACTCAGCAAATGACAGAAAGGGCTTCTAAATTATCAAAGTGAAGCCGTGACAGGAGCCCCCTGGGCGGGGTGGCTTGATGCAGTCTCGGCACACCTGAGACATACTCAGTCCTGACACTGCTCACTGTGAGTCTGCTCTTTCTACTGTCTCTCCACCTCCTGGGACTAAGCAATGAGGAGGGTCTGCCAGGCCCTGCCACCCCTCCCAGGCTCCTGTCCTTTGTGCTGTCTCTCCTCACTCAATCCAAATCTGGACAGACTTCATGTTCTGTGCGCTTCCTTTACTGTTTCTTGCAGGAGCAGGAGCAGGAGCAGGAGCAGGAGCAGAATTCCTCTAGAGAAGACCGCACCATCTACTCCAGGATCCAGTCCCAGGTACCTCTCTCATTTCTCTAGTCCTTCGGGGCTTCCTAATGCCTCCCAGACACTTACTCCTTTGAATGGCAGAATAAGATCTTGGCACTCTTGTGGGCTATAAGACAGGTTGGCCTCAGATGGATTAATAAGTTGTTAGAAAAGACCAGTGTGATTCCGGAGTGTCTTAACAGAGCTGGAATGTATGATGCAGGCATTCCTTTTTCTTCCAAGCCTGGCAGAAGGTTTGAGCCCAGATAAAGTTGACAGGAAGAGGAATCTTGTCAGGGGCTGAGCTTCCGTTTTCTCCGCCTGCTCCTTCCAATACTTGGGGTCTTTGCCTCCTTTATCCTTACTGCCTATCATACCTGTTTTCAGGAAAGAGTGGATCTGTATTGTGTTGTAGGGTAAAAAAATCACAAAATTTAGTAATGCAAAAAGAAAGTTTTCTTCAGCATATGTGCAAAGAGGCAAAAGTGGGAAAACGGACAAGCATGCTGCCGGAGCCATGTCTGCCCGAGTCCGAGGAGCATTACAGAATAGGCGAGAACGAGAAAATGGACAAGCATGCTGCCAGAGACATGTCTGCCTGAGTCCGAGGAATGTTACAGAATCATCAGTGTATATTAACATTACATAATGGGCAAAACCTTTGAAAGCTTCACCTTTTCACAGATTGGCTAGAAACTGCCATCCTACATTTTGAATTGCCTGTCTTAACAAACATTGGTACAGGTTTCAGTAACGACAAGAGGGTCTTCATCGGTCCAACAAATTTTCTATTCACTAAATGCTAATAGAAAAAGATAAGAGTGGAAAGTCTTGTGTGTTCTGTTTGGTTGGTTTACGTGAAAGGTTCCCTAAAAGATACTTTCTGAGATTGTCCTAGCTATTGTCTTTATACCTCCGGGCCCAGTTGATGGGTCCTTGTGAGTCCTTGTGAGTCCAGCTCCAGCTGGGTCACATTCTCTATGCTCAAGGACAGGGAATAATGACTCCAATATCATTTCCTAAATCAATTAGTCCCTTTTATCTTATTATGATTTAGCATTTATTAAGTGCTTATTATATGCCAGACACTGTGAAAAGGGCTTTCTGTCCATTTTCTCATGGAATCTTACATAATAGCCTTGTGAAACAGGTCTACTATGAACCCCATTTTGCAGATGAGAAAACTGAGATTCACAGACGTTAACTAGCTTGTTCAAACTCCTGTAGCTGAGTAGTGGCAAAGCTGAGCCAAACGGTTTCTGAGTCTCCGCTGTACCTCCTCCTACCCCAGCTGGAACATTCTGACATTGTATAAACTCATCTGTAAACTGGAGAAACAAGTTAAAAATCTGTTGCCATTCAGTCTGACACATGGCAATTCCATGGGTGTCAAGAGTAGAAGAATTATGCCTCATAGGGTTTTCAATGGCTGAATTTCTGGAAATAGATTGCCAGGCCTTTCTTCCAGGTGTCTCTGGGTAGACTTGAATCTTAAACTTTCATTTAGCAGCCAAGTGCGTTAACCATTTGCACCACCAGACCAAAACCCAAACCCATTGCCTTCAAGTCAATTCCAACTCATAGTTGGCCCTATAAGACAGAGTAGAACTGCCCCATAGGGTTTCCAAAGAGCAACTGGTAGATTGAAACCACTGACCTTTTGGTTAGCAGCCATAGCTCTTAACTACTGCACTACCAGGGCTCCACTTCTACCACAGCATCTTCTAATATTGACAACAGTTTCGCATGAGCATCTCTCCCAAGGGAAGCACTGCCCCTGTTGGCCAGTGATGAAAAAAATCTCTGATTAAAATGACTGTGTTTGAAGAACAAAGACCTGAAGCAGCAACCTCCTCAGCCCAGTAGCTGAGCTGCCGAGCAAAGAAGGTCCTTGGGAAATGATAATAGGCCTCTGAGAAAGTTCAAGAAAAGGAAAGAGAGAAGGAAGGGAAGGGGAAGAATAAGGGAAAGAGAAGGCAATGAGGGAGAGAAGAGAGAAGTGGAGGAGAAAGGAGAGACAGAAAGAGAATGCACTCAACCACTCCCAGGGACTCTCTGGAATGAGTAGGGTTTGCCTCCTCCTGTTGCCCTTAAGACAATGTGCTTCTATGGCACCCAACAACATTATGACAGTGGGTGAAAGTCTAAAAGCATCGAAGAGACAACACAAGAGTGATTGATATCTTTCTGTTCTCTGGCCATATTTAACTCCAACAAGAGGGATTTTAATAAGGTGCAAGAAAGAGCTCCTGAGACTATGTATGGTGTTGAGAAAAAATGAGATTCCCCTCTCTGGACTGTCTTAACAGGAGGATGGTTACCTGCCCTAGAGGACACCTGGTTCAGGTCCAGAGAAGAAGGGCACTCTGCCAAAGGGAGGCATTGAGGTGTTGAGGAAAGAACCCTACCTAGAGATTCTGGGGTTGAACCCTATTTCTACTGTGCACACACTGCCTGACGTAGGGCTGTTTATCTTTTTGGAGCTTCATCTGTAGTATGGGGCAAATTATGATCATTCCTATCTTGCTGGAGAGTTATCCACCACCTGTCTGTCAATTTGTCGTATGTGCTGGCTTGAGTGTTGCTATGATGCTGGAAGCTATGCCACCGGTACTTCAAATACTGGTAAGATTACTCATGGTAGACAGGTTTCAGTGGCGCTTCCAAGCCAAAACTGACTAGGAGGAAAGGCCTAGTGATCGACTTGTGAAAATTAGCCAATGAAAACCTTATGGATCATAATATTGCCCTATATAATGCTGGAAAATGAGCCCCTAGGTTGGAAGGCACTTGAAATACACAGTGGCTGTAACAACGGACTTGAGCATACTGACAACCATGAAGATGGTACAGGACCGAGCAATGTTTCATTCTGCTGTACATGGAACCACCACGAGTAGTTGTAGGTGACTCGAACTAACAACAACAACAGTGGTGTTATAAGGGTTAGGAAAGAATATATGTACTGAATAAGTGCTCAACACATAATAGCCATTGTTAGTGACAGAGTAAGACTACACTCAGTTTGTCTGACCACCTGGCTAGTCCACAGCTCCTTTTACTAACACTTGAAGTTTCTGTCTGGGCAGGGTTGAGGCAGAGGGTGACTTCCCTAGGGTTGTGCTGGATCTATGTTTCTGAAATGATTTTACTTCTCTTTTCATTAGAAATCTGCTTCCCTATTACCAAAAAATGAAAATACAGTATATTCAACAGTACAGTCTTTCCAGAAGGTGAGTCTCTTCCTCTGGGGGATGCTATTGATGCAGGTGTATATTTTGCATAAGTGTATGCACATGTGTGTGCAGACATGTGTTTGTAGACCATGGGTGTGCATGTCCCAACAAGAGATAGATGTGTGGGAAGGTGGTGGGAAGAGTGGTTTTGCAAGTCTTGAGCCACAGTAGGAAATCTTAACATGGTAGTATGAGAAGTTGGGACTCTACCAAAGTATGAAAGTGTTGAGTACATGCAGGTCAGGGACGCTGTGTGTATTGAATGGGGTAGGGGATGTAGTTATAACAGATTTTCAGACTTCCCGTTCAACCTCTTTCCAATAAGTCCGTCAGCCAACTTGGATCTCACCATGAGAGATATTTATACTTAAATTATATGTCACAATCTATGCCATATAGATGTTTATTGGCACCTACTTGTGCTTGGTACTATGCTATGAAAATTCTGCATACTACCTACCCCTTCTAAAAAAAACCCTAAAAACCCGAAGCCATTGCCATCAAGTCCATTCCAACTCATAGTGACCCCATGTGTTACAGAGTAGAACTGCTCCATAGGATTTTCTTACTGTAATCTTTACTGAAGCAGATTGCCCGGGTTTTCTTCTGTGGTGCCACTGGGTGGGTTTGAACCACCAACCTTTAGGTTAGTAGCTGAGCACAAATCACTTCGTGCCACCCAGACACCTCATACTATCCATAGTGCTTCTGAATTCCAGTTACTCACAGGGGAGGTGCTAGGGCTGGCACTTAGGGCTGGTCAGAAGTGTTTAAATTAGGGGTGTGTGTGTGTGTGTGTGTGTGTGTGTGTGTGTATGTGCTATGTGTGGGTTTTAGGAGTATATGGGTTTAGTTTCTACCTTTGGTTCATAGATGTCATATCATAAGCAAGTATGGATTGTGCCTTCTCTGGAGACCATAAACACTATTGTTTACTCTGGTGGTAGAAAATTCTATTCACCTCTGGCTGCGAGTATTTCAGGGGCTTTCTGGGATATGAGTCTCCTTTGGGACCCCTCACATCATTTATCCTGAAGTTAAGCCCACTTTACCCTCTGAATTTCCAGTCTGGGTCCAAGAAGAACCACGGTCCTTCTTCCCGTTGTACCGTCTATGAAGAGGTAAGATTCTAGAACTGATTCTGAATGGGTTGAGTCTCCATAGCTCTGAAATCTAGCCTTATGAAAAGGTTATCCATAGAGTCTCAGAGTTGAAGGGATTTTAGGGGTTTTTTTTATCCAAATCTTCATTTTAAAGTTGAAGAAACTGAGACCCAAGGAGGATGAGTGTCTAACCCAAGGTCGTATCATGTCTTGGAGTTTGACTCCTACTGGGGAGCTTGGGTTCTAAATTAGGACTGTCTCCAGGCTGGTCCCCAGGCTATAGATAACAACTGGACGTCTCTTTTTTTCCAAAAGTGTGTGTATGTGGGCAGGGAGGGGCAGCAGATAAACAAATCAAAATGATTTTCTAAGGATTAGCAAGTAATTGGGAGCCATCCCAAGACATGGATGATCTTGAGCTGCTGCTGGAGTGGACACTGTTCAAAGGTGATCACTGAACTTGGTGGCTGACTTGATTCCCATCAGGCCATTTAGGAAGTGGAAAGGAAGGACCTACCTAACGTTTATTGGGGCTAATTATGTATAAGGCAGCCTGCCAAAAGCTTCACATGATTTATCTCATTTAGTCTTCACAAATTGTTATTAGGTAAGTACAATTATATTTCCTACTTATACCTGGAGAAATTAAGGCACAGAGAAGACCCCTACCTGTTACCCTCATGCTACACCTGAGCCACTGCCCATGGTCCAATAATGGTGCTGCCATTGACCATAAGGGAGAGGATGGGTGGCTCAGTACAAACTATGGCTTCTGGAAAAATGACTTCAGGTGCTTAGATTGGGTCAGCAGTGTATGCTGGGATTCCTGGTCCTTCAGCTGTAGCCCAACATTAAAGCCAACTTGACAGTCCGGGATTGCAGAGGACACTGTATGGGCCAAGGCAGGCCTATTGAAGTTATGAAGAAGCATGGTGTGGTTAAAAGTGCCCCGGAATTGGAGCCAGAAGACCTGGATTCAAGTCCCTCCTTTACTTCATATTAGTCATTGACCCTGAGTGCTTTGTTTTACTGCTCTGAGTTTCATTTTCTTAATCTGCAAAATAAGGATAATAATTCATACTCCACAGGGTGGTTGTGAAGATCTCCTAATGGGAGGGTCTGAAGTGTCTCTTCTTCTTCTTTCTATAGGTTGGAAAGAGACAACTCAGAGCCCAGAACCCTGCTCGACTGAGCCGCAGGGAGCTGGAGAACTTTGATATTTATTCCTAGTTGCTACAGCTGTTCTCACCTCTCTTCCATACGAGCATCTGCTTTGGGAATATGCTCAATGGATGATGCCACATGAGCCTCTACAGAACAGTTTTTAGTCTGGAAAGGATATGGGAGTTTGTTCATGGTCTCTGTTTTGTTTTGAGAAGGATTTCTAATAGCCATTATAAGAGCAAGGCTGTTAAATAGTATCTTCCAACTTACAGGTGGGGACAAGAAGAGGTGGAGAGATTGGGTAGTTCACAAAAGGCTCCAGAGCAAGTCCAAGTACCTGTAATCTATAATGTGCTATGTAAATGTAGGATGTTACTATGATTTGCATCCAGATTCCCTTCCCCTCGTTTTCTAATCTGTTACTTATCTCCCTTCCTTCCTGAACTGGGATTACTATATTTCTATACCCTTCCCCTGCCCAGGCCCATTTCCCAAACCAAGAAAAAGGGAAGATAACGATGACTTAGAGGAATCAGCCCCTTTAGTGAGGTTGGGCTAGCTGGTGGTAAGCAGACTGGCAGGTTCCCCAAGGTGGCCAGGGCCTGGACTTTAATCAAATATAGAGGAAAAGCTTTCCCTCCGCATGTTATACCTTTACCTCTGGCTGGTTGGTCACAAGTGGGACTGGGCAGGAGTGAGAGTAGATGGTGCAAAGCAAGCCCATCTCTGAGTAAGATCCCCTCTCTCCCCACCAAAATCCAGCTAATAACAGGGCAGTGAGGCCAGCTTTGTCTACGCTATGATGTTTGATTTATAAAGACACATTACTGGAAATCTATTTTGGATTCTTCACAATTTTCTCAGAAGCTACATTCTATTAAAGTTCCCAATCCTGTTAAGTCTCCCCATCGTACACTGGAGAGAGGGCTCAGACAGCTGAGTGCTGCAGATGAGGCAATTGGCGACTAGACGCTATGCTGAGCTCCCCTGAACCTTCAGGCTAGTTCCTTCAACAAGACTATGGGGAGCATGGCTGAGACTTTGAGCTCAGAAAGAGACAAGAGTGAATGGGAAGAGGCCCTACTCAGAGACCCCAACAGGTGAGACTGCATGGACTTGGTTATTCAATTGCCCCAGCCTATATTTAAATATAAATTTAATATAAAGCTGTGGTGTTACAGAGGAAAAAAACCAAAACCGTTGCCGTTGAGTCAATTCTGACTCATAGTGACCCTATAGGACAGAGTAGAACTGCCCCATAAGGTTTCCAGGTAGCGCCTGGTGGATTTGAGCTGCTGACCCTTTGGTTAGCAGCTGAACTCTACGTCACCAGGGTTATGGAGAGATAGTGTAAATTCCTTACTGGAATTAAATTTATGTGTCTTCTCCATACTTTGCACTTTTACTCTCTACAGCAGCCAAATGGCACTGTGGGCCAGCAATAAACACATAACTATTTAATCCTGCTGGAGAAGGGTCTGGCCTCCTGGTGAGCTGTCAGTATCCCCAGCCTTGTTCCCACTAGAATAGCAGAGTCCCAAATACCAGGGGCCATCTGTCTCTTGAAGGATAGCCAAAGCATTCATACCCTACCTGATGCCTCTCCCCTGGGGACTGTGTGCTTGGCCAGGCTGGCCTCTTCCTGGAGAGAAATGTGGACAAATCACATCCCAGAGCAAATGTCAAGGGTAAAAACTGGGGAAATATATTCAAAAGAATCATCTGAGCTGGGAGACTTGAGCAAGGTATTGGGAGCTGAGTTGGAGATCAAAGGGTTTGAAGAGCAGAGGAAGCAGGAGATGATGGGAGTCAGAACAGTCCAGATGACACCAGTGACACTGACCATGACTGCTGATGGCCTTTCATGTGTCCTGGGGTGTGTAGGTCTTGAGCTGGCCAGATTTATTTAATGAGCAGAAGAGGTAGAATCCTATGGGCCCCACACTTTTTGGGATGCTCTAATCTGGAGTATACTAATATACAACATTGTAGTATCACGTGCCCGATTGTTTAGCATCTGTGCTGATGCCTTACAAAGATAATTATCCATGCAACCAGCCAGTCAGTGAATAAGCAGTACTTAAGCTCCTGCTGCATATGAAGCTCTGGCTGGCCCCCTGGTAGGACCTGTTCCAGGCCACAAAATCCATACTGACCCCAAGGCCTATGTACAGTGGAGTATGACAGCAGAAGCATGACATTAAAGGACATGAATGGGCTGTAAAGTGCATGTAACAAATGTGCATGACGGTATTAGGAGTGCAAGTCAAGGCTAAATGCATCTTGCAGCGGGGAGAGGGTTGAGGGCACAATAAGGGAAGATGAGTGATACTGTGGCTGTTAAGGATCCAGACTAGGCAAGGAAGGAAGTTCTCTTAGGTAAATATGGGAAACATACGGAAGAGTCATCTTAAACACTTTTCTACTGAAAGAGTAATATACACACATGTTTAATAAAATCCAGCAGTACAAAAGTATGCAGTAAAAAGTAAGTCTCCTTCTTAAAAAAAAGAAAGTAAGTCTTCTCCTTGATTTGACATTCCCAGTTCCCTTCCCAGAGGCAGCCACTGATAAGTGTCTTGTGTGTCCTCCCAGAATTTTTGTGTGCTTATATTAGCATATAAAACCAAAAAACCTAACCTGCTGCTGTCGAGGCGATTCTAACTCACAGTGACCCTATAGGACAGAGTAGAACTGTCCCATAGGGTTTCCAAGGAGCAGCTGGTGGATTCCAACTGCTGACCTTTTTGTTAGGAGCCATAGCTCTTAACCACTGTGTCATCAGGATTCCATATAAGCATACAGATATACTTTTTTATTCAACTGATAGCATATATACACACTGTCCTAGACTTTATTCTGTCCAGTGTCTCTTAGAGTTCATTCCATAATAACACAGATTGGTCTTTCCTTTCTTTACGAAAGTGGCAGCATTGGCTATAGCATGGATACACTATCATATATTTAACTGGACTCCCACTAATGGACATTTAGGTTATTTCCAGCCTTTTATTTCAAATAATACTGCAATGAATATCATTTTACATAGATCTTTGTGCAACTGTGTGAGTATCTGTAGGGTTCATTTTAGCAACTGTTAAGAAGAAGGTGTGAAGGGTGGTCAATCCAGGTCCCCTTGGAGGAATTTGAGGTGGTGTATCTGAGTTGAGAGGAGGAAACAATATGAACATGCAAGGAAACAAATGGAACAATGGCATCTGAAGCCATGGGCTCCAAGAAAGAGCCTGGATCTGGTCTATTAAAAGGCTCAGGAAACCATATGAGGTGAGAAGAAGGGGGAGATAAATCTAGGTATCTCTGACACACGGAGGGAAATTCTGAAGTATTCTGTCTGCAGGATCCTGAGGTCCTAGGAGGTTCAGCTGCTTCTCCAACTTCAGAAGAGATGTAGCAGCTGCTTTTCTTTTCAGGAGAAATTTTCATAAGGAGAGATTTCAGGAGACTCATCATTCTGTTGCGGTGGTGGTCCCTCCTGAGAACCAGAACACACAAGGACATAGTTAATAAAGCCTGGAAGTCTGTGGTTTCCTCAGCCCTGTGCTAACGAGGAAGTGGAAGGTGAGGCCAGGCTATGACTGGTCCATCCTATGGAAGGAAGGTCATATGGACTGGCCTGGGCAACGTGCAATCAACCAAGCTGATGACGGGTTTATGGAACATTTTCTAATTATAAAAGCTGTGGGATGAACTCTGCAAAGGAGATACAAAACAGTTTCATTTACCAAATCAAGGGGATATAAAAATGACAATTAAAGGACTTTACCTCAATAATCTACTGTCTAATGATCCCAATCTCTGCCCCAGCAGGAGAAACAAAACAAACATTCATATAAAGATAATTCAGGTGTTAGAGGTTAAGTTCCAAAGTAATAGCCCAGATCATTAAACCTTCCTGTTATAAGCATTCTGAGGCTTCCTTGTCTGAGAGTGTTCAGGGAAGGCTCTAAAAAACAGATGAGACCTGGGATGATCCAGAGAGGAGGGAGAGGTTAGGTGTCAGCCACAGCTTGGCAAGAACATATACCTTCTTTGAGATATGGAGCAGAGACGTGTGTCAGAAATTAGTAACTAAGGTAGTTTCAAGAATTTTCTGATCAAGTAGGCAATAGGGGGCTCAGAACCTGCTTCAGAATTCTTGGTGTTGAAAATTCTGAAGACAAGGGATAAATTCAGTCAAGAGCTTGATTGAAGAAATACATGGATTTCTATTTGCATTTTAAGTAGGGTGGTTTCAGGGGTCTCAGGTTCCTGGGGGTGGTGTGGGAGCCATGAAGGACAAACCAGACAGGCAGTGACTTACGGACAATCTGAAACTCAGGGCAGGGACTGGTGTCCATGACTTTAAGATGGACCAGTATTGATCCAAACACAAAGGGCCAGGAAAGCAGCTTTGGGAATGTAGCAAACAGTATGAATTTGTCCTCAAGGCCAAAAGTGAAGTCATAGCTGGCTAAGCATTAGGCCATGCGCTAGAACTCAAGACATGAGAAAGATGATGGTTGAACTGAACTACATACCTGAACAAGCGTTTACTGCGTGACTACTTTCTAAGTTATGTGCGTAGTTCCCAAGGGTTTTCAAACTTTGGAAGTAGGAGGTATTACTGCACTGGCTGCACTGAGGTAGACAGGAAAGGCTTCATAATAAAAAAATTTAAGTTGGAGCTAAAAGATGGATAGAAATTATTAAATCAATTAAAAAATGTTCAGCCTTTGGTCATACAGATGCAAATCAGGAATATTTGTTTAAGCAACTCTGGTGACCATGGAGTGTGCCAAGGGGTGCGTAACAGGTAGAACTTAAGCTCCTCAGCTGTGGGAATCTAGTACTATCAGTTAAAAAGGTCTGGGCAATAGTTCCTCACTTCGTGGGCTCTGGAATACAGAGAAAATTGTTCTCACCAGTTGGGGTTTCTGTACAGAGCAGTACACTGTGTATGAACTGTCTTTCTTCTGAGGAACTGGCGTCTTGCCCTGTAAAAGAAAACATCAGACTAGCCTTAATCATCAAAGGAGAAATTTCCAGAGTTTTACCCTTAACCCCTCTAGTCTTACATAGAAGACAGGAGCTGCCCTAGTGTGATGGGTCAGCTCCTCTGGTTCTCCAACACCTCCCTCCCTTATTAATAACGGCCCTAGGAAGCTAAGTGATGAGTACTTCCATCCCAAGGACCCCAGGTTTGGTGAATATGGATAGAGTCACAATTCCCTGCCCACATGCCCCTGGTCCTGTTCATCCCCCATTTCACACCTCCAGTTTGGTGGGACTAGTCATGCAGGATATTGGATGGTCCTAGATGTGGGAGGGGGAGGAAAGATGTGCTGATCAAAAGGAGTCACCTTCGAGTTGAAGAACACTTGCGCATACACAGTATTCACTTCAGCCACAGACTCAGGTACTGTGTTGTTTGGTGTGACGAGATCATACTCTGCCTGCCCGTTGGAGGCTGTGTCCTCCTGAAGGCCCAAGTCATATACCATGTCCCTTCCACTGACAGGCTCCTGCATCTCGGTCGTCTCCTTATCCTCCTCAGTTGTTAAGTTGCTGTCAGAGCTGTTGTTTGAGCGGGTCCTAGGCCATTGCCTGGCAGTCTTAGGGGGAGTGTCCAGCTTCTTACACCCTTGAGGAAGCATAGTGTACAGACTGTGGCTAACAGTGGGTTCTGGATATATAAGAAACATGTCAACCCCCATCTTTTGCTTTGCAGCAAGGATCCAAACTTGCTCTGACTCCTTCCTCAGATGGGGCCTAGGAAACCGGAGGAGAGGTTTTCCTTGGTCTTTTGGGGGTTGCATTTCACTTTTTCTCTCTTTCCTTTCAAGCATTTGTTTATTCATTTATTTCATAAGCATTCATTGAATGTGACATGTGATGGACTCTGCTACTCTCAGTGAGAGAACTGGCCCTGTTGGATAAACCATGCCAGGCACCATGAGAGGTGTTCTGGGAAACACGAAGGTAAATTAGTCATGGTCCTGAAAGAGTGTACTGTCTAGCTGGGGGATTCAATGCATTATCAAATCAATTAACATAAATATTTTGCAAGTCATATGAGAGATATGAGAAAAGTGCAGAGGTGGGAAGAGATGGCTTCTGGTTAGGAAACTAGGGAAGAATTTAGGAAGGTGGCAGTGTTTGAATTTAGCCTTGAAGTAGGAGCAGGATTTTTGACAGGTGAAAGGGCATTCTTGGCGGAGGGAGCATTATGATTAAAGGCAGTTGTGGAATCTGGGACACCCTCTTGGGAAGGGATGATATTCAAAATATTTAACAACTGCAGTGGCCTGGGCATAGGACAATTAGAATGGATGCCTGCTGTGAACAACTAGTGTGGCACACTGGATGGATGTTGTTATGGACTGAATTGTGTCCCCCCAAAATGTGTGTCAACTTGACTAGGCCATGATTCCCAACAGTCTGTGATTGTCCGCCATTTTGGCATCTGATGTGATTTTCCTGTGTGTTGTAAATCCTACCTCTATGATGCTAATGAGGCAGGATTAGAAGCAGTTATGTTCATGAGGCAGTACTCAATTTACAAGATTAGGTTGTATCTTGAGTCAGTCTCTTTTGAGATATAAAAGAGAGAAACGAGCAGAGAGACGGGGACCTCCTACTGCCAAGAATGAAGAACCAAGAGGGGAGCGCAGCCTTTGGACCCGAGGTCCCTGTGCTGAGAAGCTCCTAGACCAGGGAAAGATTGATGACAAGGACCTTTCCCCAGAACTGACAGAGAGAGAACATCTTCCCCTGGAGCTGGTGTGCTGAATTCAGACTTCTAGCCTCCTACCCTGTGAGATAATAAATTTCTGTTTGTTAAAGCCATCCACATGTGGTATTTCTGTTATAAGCAGCGCTAGATAACTAAGACAGATGTCAACTCTGCCTTTGGGGCACATCAAATAGCTTATTTGATCTAAGTGTATAATAACAATGACTCACATTTATTACGTGCCTACTATGTGCCAGGAAGGAGCCCTGGTGGCATGAATGGCTAAGCACTAGGCTACTAACCAAAAGGTTGGTGGTCCAAACCCACCCAGCTCCTCTGCAGAAGAAAGATCTGGTCATCTGTTTCCATAAAGATTACAACCAAGAAAACCCTATAGGGCAGTTCTACTCTGTCACATGGGGTTACTATGAGTTGGAATCGACTCGATGACACCCAACAGTGACGTATGCCAGGCACTGTTCTAAATGCTTTTCATGAATAAACTTACTTAATCTGCATAAAACCCCATGTTTAGATGAGGAAACTGGAGCACATAAAGGTTAGATATTTCCCCAAGTAAGTGGTAGGACCAGGATTTGAATGCAGGCAGCCTGGTTCCTGATGCTCTTACCCACTACTCAATACTGCCTTGTACGGGCTGTGTGCCAGAAAAAATAAAGGGAGGTCTGACCCAACACTGAGCTATAATAGTACTTGTCATCTGTTGCGCACTCACTGTGTGCATTACCCCACTCAGTCCTCACAATAACTTTGAGGTGTAGGTACTTTCATTGCGAAATAAGGAAGCTGAGGCTAAGAGAGTAAATTCCCCAAGATCACATCATCAGTAAGAAGTGAGCTGGGGTTTGAACACAGGATTGTCTGAACCTAGAACCCATATTACCAGACCACTAAGTTGTATTGCCTCTTGAACAACAAAGGCTATGAGGAGCCAGTGATGATTTTAGAACAGGTCAGAGCTGAGCTTTGGAAAGTGGTGAGTAAAAGGGATAGAAAAAAGAAACTCTGGAGAGAGGATGGTCTGCTAGGAAGCTATTATATATTTTAGGAAAGAAGTAACAGGGAATAGAAACGTCTGTTAATAGGGACTGCTTAAATAAGTTAAGATGCATCTGTAGAATGGAACAAATGAGTGGCAGTCTTAATCTACACATACTAGTGTTGCTAGGATATACTGTTAACTAAAAAAGCAAGGTTCAGAAAAGCTTGTATAGATTGTCCCCATTTATGTAATTAAAGGAGTTAGGAGGAATTATATATATGATACGTATTACATGTATATATATATATATATATAAAACCTGTAAATGCATAAAAAGTTTCTAAAAGGATCTAGATATACATAAATTTTAACAGTGGTTGTCTCTGGGAAGAGACCTAGAGATTGGGGTTTGAAAGGAGATTTGGGTTTGGAAGAAGATTTACTTTTTATTGTATACCATGTGATTTTTCAATTAAAAAAAACCCTATAAAATTAAAGAATTGGTAACAGTATGAACTAAGGCAGTGGCAGTGGCTCTAGAGAAGAGGGAACCTTGGAGAGATGTTGGAGAGTTTAAAGAAGCAGGCCTTGGGAGCTGAGGAGAGGTTCTGGGGCAGGGAGGAGGGACAGGGATGATGGTGATGTCCCTAGCACTTCTCCACTCATCCTGATCTGTCCAGGGCACCAAGAAAAGAGAGTCCAGGCTGGGGGAGATGGGGGTTCTGCCCTATCGGCTGTGAGGAGGGAGCTTGTGTGATACTCCATAGTTCAGACACATTCCCATTTCTTGCCTCCTTTCTTTTGATTACACTTTTCTTTCTGGGCAAAGACTGCATTGCTGGATTACTTGAGTCCCCCTCCCCCAACACCTCCTTCTACTTCATCTCCTTGGGATAGCCCCTCCATGAGAGATGACATAGAGCTTTTTTAAAGCAGGGATTGGTCAGAGTGAGCAGAGTTTGGGTATTCCTTAGAACTCCGGAGCTCTGGAGTACAAGGTGGTAATTTAAGACCTTGTGGGGTTGGAGTGGGAGAATAAGGGCAGGTATCTCACCCCTCCACCCTACCATCCATCAGAACAATCCCATTTTTACATGCCATATGTTATTGGGGTTCTGAATAATATTTTGCTTGAAGAAAGTATTCTATAGCTTCTTAAAGAATTGGAAAACCACTGCCTCAGTGATGCTCTTGAGTAATGGGTATCTAAACCATCTCATGGGCTTTAATTTTAACTAAAGTTTTAATTTTGCTCCTGTCACAGATTAAGTATTCCATTTGGCCTTTGTTTCTCCATTCTCAGAATGGAGAAAAGAACTCCATTTTCAAGTGATGAGAGTCAGTGCCTGAGGAGCCCTTGAGACCCCACCGATGACAGACTGCTTCTCCTATCTCTGGCCACCATTTCTCAAGAGTCTATCCTGGTAGTGGCTTTTGTTCGCCAAACCACCTTCCATTTGAACATTGCTTCTCAAACATAAATGGGCGTATGAATCACCTGGGATCTTGTTAAAATGCAGATTCTGACTCAGTAATCTTGGGTGGGGCCCAAGACTAAGCATTTCCAACAAGCTCCTAGATGATAGCCGTGTTCCTGGTTGGCAGATCACACTTTGAGTAGCAAGGCTTTGGAGCTTTCATATGGACCAGAGACCCCATAAACTGCGTTACTGGTGATATTACCTGATAAGTCAGCTGGAGCCTCAACTTGGCTGGAATTGAAGGCTGGAGCTGAACCTGAGAAACCAAGTTAGAGAAGGTTTATCAAGAGGGCTGCGAGGAGAGAGGCTTCTTTGAGCATCAAAGGAGAGGGAAAGAGATTCTGGGGAAATGGACAGGGAAAAGGCTTTAGGGGGAGGGTGAGCCCTAAAGTGCGTACAAGCCCATGGGTAGAGGTGATCAGAGCCTAGGATCACCTTCAGCTGGGAAGAAGGCTCTGGCGCTTCCTTTCATCCCTCTGCAGGGATACCTCTAACCTCTCTGTGAAAAAAACCAGTTGCCATAGAGTCAATTCCGACTCATAGTGACCGTATAAGACAGAATAGAACTACCCCATAGGGTTTCCAAGGAGCGGCTGGTGGATTCGAACTGCCAGTCTTTTTGGTTAGCGGACATAGCACTTAACCACCATGCCACCCGGGCTTCTAACCCCTATGTAGTAGCCACTAATGTTTTTCCTGCTCACAGTGATTCTTTCAGGGTCCCTAAGTATTCTAGCCATCGTATTCTTTTTGTGAACTGCTCCATACCCACTCCAATAGTGAGATTCTAGAAGAAGCCGCCAATCATAATACCTCATCACCTTGGTCACATGATTGGCCCAGAAAGTGGACACAGGACCTAAAGCAGAGCCAATCAGAGCTATTTCTGGAGACTTCTCAAATTGGAGTTGGAGGGAAACATCTTTTTCCCTTTCTGGTGTCAAGCTTATTAGTATGTGTGAGTCTGGAGCTATGGTGTGTTGTGGCACACCCTCCACACCCAGCTCTCTATTGACTGCAATCCAAAAACCCAGTTCCACTGCAGTCGAGTTGATTTCGACTCAGCGACCCTATAGGACAGAGTAGAACTGTGTCACAAGGTTTCCAAGGCTGTAATCTTTACAGAAGCAGACTGTCATGTCTTTCTCCTGTGGAGCAGCTAGTGAGTTTGAATCGCTGACCCTTTGGTTAGCAGCCAAGCACTTAACCACTGCCCCACCAGGGCTCCTTGCTGGCTGCAGTAGGAGAGAGCTAAACTGGCTCAAAAGAGAAGTGGAGCTGAGAGATAGAGAGCTCCGGTAAATGAGAGTCTCGATGGTATCTGTCCCTAAGGCCAGCTCCACTCTTGCCTTTCCCACAGATTGATTATGCGATCAATAAGTCACCCCCCGCACTTGTTGTCTAAACTAGTTTGAACTGGGTTTTGATTGTCTATAACTGAAGAGTTCCAACTAACACCCCCTTCCCCATCCTATCCATCACTCTGAGAAGAATGGAGATCTTGGGAGACAAGAAGTAGGAGGGGATTAGGTGAGAACAGAGAACCTCCAGAGGAAAGGAAGGCACCAGGGAAATGGCCAGTGCTGGCAGACACCATTGGTCTCAGTAAACCCACACTGTCTTTTTTGCTTCCAAATACACCAGCCGGAGAATCCAAAGCATAGAAGGACAACAGTTATCAGGAAGAGTATAATCCAATGCTTCATACTTCTCGAAGGCCCTTCAAAGAGGAAATGAGTGATATTAATACAAATAATGACAAGTGAGATTGGAGCAAACGATGAACAGAACATAATGATCATCCCATCTGCCTCTTAAAAATCCCGTGATACTGCAGAAAATATTTATTTTCATTCTGCAACTTTATACTGAGCAGACATTGTTCTAGGCAAGAGGTTGCAGTAATAAATAATTACCTGGTGATAGAGGTTTATGACTTGCTCAGTGTTATAGAGTTTAAGTACCTGAGTCAGGATTTGAATGCAATCTCTCTGATTCTAAAGCACCCTTAAAGGCCAAACTACTACAATGCCCCTTTCTGTAAATGGTAGTTGGGGAGTTCCAGGCTTGAGACAGAAAGAGCTCAGATTCCTACTGAGCCAGGATCCATCTGCCAGACATAGCCTGACCCAGCATCATCAGACCCTGGGTAGATCTTCCCTTCCCTCTGCTTCCCTGTAGGGAAGAAGAGAGGACAGAACTCAGAGTTCCAATTCTGCTTTTGCTGTTGACCTTGGGTAAGTTCCTTAGCCTCTCTGAGTCTCAGTTTATCTATATAATGGAGGATAGTAAGAATATCTGCTTCATAGTATTGTGAAGAATGATGGTGCTAAAATGCACAAAAGCCTATAATAGTGCTTGGCATTTAGTAAAGAGCCACTAGGGCTTCCTTTTTAACTCACTCACATAGCCTTGTTCCTTGGTTGTCTGCCTCCCTTTTCATATCAACTTCCTATCAACTTTTCTCCACAAATCTCTAATGCCGTGCTTCTAATACTATAGTCATGAGTCCCATGGAAACCCTTGAAATGTGGCCAGTGGAACAAAATTTTAAATTTAAATTTTAATTAATAAAATTTAAAACTGATAGAAGACTCAGTTATTAAAAAACTAATAAATATGTTGGAACAACTTGGATATGTAAATATATTTTTCTAACTGTAAGTTTTGTAAAATCTAAATACAAATCAAGTATGCCCATGAATATTTAGTGTCTGAATTGAGATATGCTGTAAAATACATACTGGATTTCAAAGAATTAGTACAAGATAAAATATAAATTATTTCACAAGTAATTTTAAAAATATTAGGTACATAATTAAATGATGATATTTTGGACATATTAGGTTAAATAAAATATGAAAATTAACTTTATCTCTTTCTTTTTCTATACGTCTATTAAACAAAAAACCAAACCAAACCCATTGCCATTGAGTTGATTCTGACTCACAGCGACCCTATAGGACAGAGTAGAACTGCCCCATGGGTTTCCAAGGAGCAGCTGGTGGACTCGAACTGCTGACCTTTTGGTTAGCAGCTGTAGCTCTTAACTGCTTCACCACCAGGGCACCATATGGCTATTAGAAAATTAAAAATTACATACGTGGCTCCCATTATACTTCTGTTGGAATGTGTTGTTCTAAAGGTGTCTTGCTTACATTCCCTTTCTGTACTTTCATAAGGAACCACTTAGAATGCATACTCTTTTGGAGCCAAGGCCCTGAGGCCCTGAGGCTTGGCAGAGTAGTGATGAAGATAAAAACCTGGACAGATATTCCCAGAAAGAAACTGCCAGGAACTGTTGCTGATGGGGTTCATAGCTGTGCATGTGAAGTTGGGGTGATATTCACTGCTACGCCAGGAGACATTGAGGAGTGACCCCTCTTGGGATGCAACAGCTCCCTTTTGCAAGAAGGTCCATCTGTAGGTCACATCATCTCCACTGTCCTCCACTGAGCACATCAGGGTGACTCTGCAGATGCTGTCATCAGAGGGCCCAGGGATCCAGGTGATTTCCGGCTTCTTCAGCCTCCCTGTGTGAGGAGAAAAGCAAGCCCAGTATGGAGTCAGGCCTGCCCACTGAGCCACTATGTCTTCATTTGTTCATAATATATTCACTAAAGTTGTGTGTTGACCCTGTGTTAGGGCTGGGAAATTGTCTCTAAGTGTCACAGGCATTTTGGAGTGTGCCTGGCCTTTCTCTTGTTAGCTGTGAAATCTCAGGCATGTCACTTCACCTCTATGGGCATTTGATGCTCATGTGTGAAATGAGGGAGTTATTGAAAACTGAGAAAAGAAAGATACAACATCATTCTACATGATATACTCACAGCTGCAAAAAGCAAGCAAATCATTCAACAACAATAAGCATAGCCCTTCTTTGTGCTCTGAAGACCCTTACAAGTCTTACATTTGAGGTCTCATTATCTTATTTATTTGTTTACTTATATGAGCTAATGCAGGTAGACAGGTGAACATAGCACCTGTCACATAGTAGGTGCTCAATAAATGTTTATGTTATGGATTGAATTGTGTCTCCCCAAAATTTATGTTGAAGTCCTAAACCCCCTGTACCTGTGAATGTGACCTTGTTTGGAAACAGTCATTGAAGATGTTATTAGTTAAGTTAACATGAGGTCATACCAGAGTAGGATGTGTCCTAATCCAATATGAGTAGTGTCCTGTAGAAGAGAAGAGGCACAGAGAGACAGACAGAGGAAAGACGGCCATCTAAAGATGCATCTACATATCAAGGAACACTTGGGGCTACCAGAAACAGAGATAAGAAAGGAAATTCCCCTAGAGCCTTCAGAGGGAACATGGCCCTGCTGACACGCTGATTTTGGACTCATAGCTTCCAGAACTGTGAGACAATGCATTTCTATTGCTGAAAGTCACCTGCCTTGTGGTACTTTGTTACAGCAGCCCTTGGAAACGCATACAGTTAGCAATTTTAAAAGACATATTTTGGCTGGCTCTGTTTGTTCCTGGTTTATATTTTTTACTTAATCTTCTTGCTAGTTCTTTTATATTTGAGTCACAGCATGCACTGAGTGTGTACGTGACCTATTGTAGTTAGCTGCCACCCAGTTGGCCTCTGACTCATGGTGACCCCATGCACAACAGAATGAGATGCTGCCTGGTTCTGCCCCATGGTAGGTTGTGGATAGATTACTGTGATCCATAGGGTATTTACTGGAAGATTTTCAGAAGGAGATCGCCAGGATTTTCTTCCTAGTCCATTTTAGTCTGGAAGCTCGACTGAAACTTGTTCAGCATCATAGCAACATACAAACCTCTACTGACAGACAGGTGGTGGCTGCGCTTGAGGTGCCTTGGCTGAGAATTGAACCCAGGAGCCCTGGTGACTCAATGGTTGAGAGCCACAGCTGCTAACCAAAAGGTTGGCAGTTTGAATCCACCAGCTGTTCCTTGGAAACCCTATGGGGCAGTTCTACTCTGTTCTATAGGGTTGCTATGAGTTGGAATCAACTTGACAGCGATGGGTATGGGTGGTCCCACATGGAAGGTGAGAATTCTGCTGCTGAACCACCAGTGTCCCCTGTTCCTGGCTGGCTTGCTGCATATTTTATCAGGACTATGGGGAATGACTCTTTTCACATATACTCAGACGCCAACAAATCCAGGCAGGGGTTATGTTGACCACTCCTGAATGATGCAGATGAAAGAGCTGACAAACTCAAACCATGCAAACTGACCAGCCAACCTCCCTTGCAGGCCAGGGATGAGGAAGAAGAATGCACATTCTCTCCCTCACACTCAAGGCAACTGAGCGGCCCACACCCTCAGAGGCCACAGAGTCATCTGGACACTGAGGCAGGGGCTTTCTACTCAGTCTTCTCTGATCCCACCCCAGTTGGCTGTATCCTTGTAGAAAATGGGAATGTTCTATA
Source organism: Trichechus manatus latirostris (assembly GCF_000243295.1). Taxonomy (NCBI): domain Eukaryota; kingdom Metazoa; phylum Chordata; class Mammalia; order Sirenia; family Trichechidae; genus Trichechus; species Trichechus manatus. The sequence goes on from NW_004444224.1 coordinate 545,084, forward strand.
AAAATGCAGTCTGGAGAGTTTCTGGTCTCATTTGATAATCAGTTCAGGAAGCAGGCACAAGTAAGTGAAAGTTGGGTGGTGGAGTCCTAACTAGAAGTTTATAGGAAGGGGGACGTTGGCAGGTAGATTTTTCCAGCTGCTGGTTGTAAATTTTCCCGCCTGTGAATGGACTGGTGTGAACTGTATAGCTGTCCCAGTGATCTGAGGCATTTTAGTACAAGGGGAGGCATGGGAAAGGAGGGAGGTGGGGAAGGCAGCAAACCTTTCAGGGAAGGAATCTAATGATGGACGCTCTGCCCAGACACTTACGGTAGACGCGCAGGGTGAAGTGCTGTGTGCTGGTGAGTCTGGGGGTGTTTAAGCACAAGTAGGCATTGTAGGGGCCGGTGTCTTCCATCTTCAGCTGGCTGATCTTCAGGGTGTAGTCCTGGTCAGAGACCCACACTCTGTCCTTGCCAGGTTCCTTGGACTTCATGAGTGGGCCTGCTATTGCTGGTTCTCGCCAGTCTTTGCTGATAATGGATGTGTTAAACATCCAGACAACTTTCTCTATGTCCCGACTGACCGGGACTGTCAGGGACAGGGTGACCGACTCCCCCAGTGTCCCCACCACTGTCTCCCCCACTGTTCGTCCTCTGGAGGCTCTTAGATCTACAGTCAGAGAGAAGGTATTGCAGCGTGGTCACATTCTCCCAACTCCTTTGCCCCTCAGCCAGCCTGCCTGGGCTTCCACCCCTTCCCCCCAGCCATCTCTTCTGATGACGTTTCCCTGCTGCTTTCCCATGACCGTCCGTTCCACCTGGTTCCGCCTACTGCATACAGACCTCTCCTGCCCTGTCTGCCCTTCTGAGGATACCCCAGGGGATACCACCCCCCCGCCCAGGAAAAGATCAATCTAGACCCTGTCATGCATACTCTCTTCCTCTCCCTTTCTCTGCCCTTGGAGTTTCCATAGTGCCCTGGGAGTTTCCAAGTCCCTTGCCAGCCTCTCTCAGGCACCGAGGTTACAGAACAAGGGGTCTTGAGCCCTGTTCTGTTGCTTCCCTACCCCATCTGTGTCCTGCTAGAACCCGGGGGTTTAGGCCTCACAGCTGCTCAAAGTGTTTCTGGAATCCCTTGGAGGGCCCAAGTGGAGTCAGGTACCTGCACAGAACTGCTGGGCATGGATAGGGCTGGAGGTGCTCTGGCTGACAGGGTTCTTGGCTGTGCAGGTGTACGCCACATCTGGATCACAGGGCATCCAGGAGATGGTAAGAGTGGAGCTCTCAAAGGACTTAAAAGAGTGGGTGTCCACCCAGGTCCAGCTGTACAGAACGCTTTTCTCTGCCCTCTCCACGGAGCACACCAGGGTGAGGTTACAGGAGGTGCTCTCAGACATGGTGTGCTTCACAGTGACTCGGGGCTTCTGCAACTGCTCTGCCGAGACAACGGCAAAGGGAAGACTACTCAGACTCCTTCCTAGCAGATGAGCCCCAGGACAAAGTGGTGAGTGCAGGGGAACTGGGGCAGCAGAGAAAGACAAGCATTACTGTTCCAGGGGAGTTTTCTCTCAGCTTCCCACTGGAGGCTGAGATGAGCACCTCTCTTCTTGCTTCCATAGTGTCCTCCACAGGGGTTATCACCACCGCTCAACATGATTTAGAGTCTGATTATTTCTCTTTCTCCTCCACCAGTATGTGACCTCCTCAAGGGCAGGCTGATGCCTATGTCCAAACACCTGACACCCGGCTTGGCCCATGAAAGGCACTCATGAATGTTTGATGAATAAGTGGATGAATGACCTGGCCTCAAACACTATGGAGAGGGGAGCTCTGCCTCTAGAATTTGAGTTGCTCATGTCTTTTGCTCTGAATTTAGGACCAATTGCTCTCCCAGAACTTCTTCCTGGTCCTTTCCTTCCCTTTTGGTCTATCTCCTCTCTTCATAGTGTGTGTGTTTAATTAAATGCTATTTTTTGACTAGGTAGTGTATGCATAAAATTGAAAAAAATACAAAAAGTAAGCTTTCTGTCCTCCTGTTTCCCCACGCACCTATTTCCTCTCCCTAAGAAGCTCATTGTTATGAGCTTCTTGTTGATTCTTCCAGAGATAGTGTAGGTATAGACAGACATATGGTAGCACACTATATATACTGTTCTAAACTTTTTAAAAAAATTAACAATATATCTTAGATATTGTTCTATGTTGTTACATATTGAATAAATTCATTCTATTAGCTGCATAGAATTCCATTTCCTTAATATATACAGAACACTCTAAAAATCAATATAAAAGGTCAAACTACCCAAGAGAAAGATGGGTAAAGTATATTAACTGTCACAGAAAAGAGAATACAAATGGCTTTGAAACACATGAAAAGATGTCCATCTCACTTATAATTAGAAAAATATAAATTTAAACTATGAAATACTATTTTAATTAATCAGTTCAGCAAAGATAAATATGATAACAAGTGTTATTAAGAATGTAGGGAAATGTACTCTGAAACGTTGCTGGTGGGAGGGTTACTTGATAACATGAGGTCAATTTGGAAATCTCTAACAAAATAAAAAAATGCATATACCCTTCCACTCAGCAACCTGACTCTATGAATTTATTCTATACATTTATCCTTCAGAATTTATCTTATTCACATATGTGTGAAAGACAAATGCCTAAGAATATTCATTACAGCATTGCTTGAAAGAGAAAAATATTGGAAACAACCTAATAGTCTATGAGTAGGGGACCAGTTACGTGAAATATGGAAATTATATAATGTGTAAGGATTTTATGGCTATGTTTTTCACTCTTGACATCTGTATATATGGCATTGGGAAAACAAAAACAACAACAAAAACAACCCGAAGCAGTAGTCCTATTTATTCTAGAGTGATAAATTCCAAAGAGAAAGAAATCTGTTTTTAAAAATAAAGATCAAAACAACAAAGAGTCCTGGACAGAGCTGGAGAAAAATGTAGAACAAAATTCTAACTCACAAAAAAAGACCAGACTTACTGGCTTGACAGAGTCTGGAGAAAACCCGAGAGTATGGCCCCAGGACACCATTTTAGCTCAGTAATGAAGTTACTCCCGAGGTTCACCATTCAGCCAAAGATTAGACAGCCTCATAAAACAATTTGAGACTAATGGGGAACAACAGTCAGAAGGCAGGAGGGGACAGGAAAGCTGGTAATAGGGAACCCAAGATTGAGAAGGGACAGCGTTGACATGTAGTGGGGTTGTTCACCATTGTCATAAAACAGTATGTGGTGTACTAACTGTTTAATGAGAAACTATTTGTTCTGTAAAACTTCACCTAAAGTACAATAAAAATAAATAAATAAATAAAGATCAAAACCTACAGAAGCTCTCTGGAACTCACCGTAGATGTGTAGGACGAATCTCTCCTCAATGGTAATGTTAGAATTCTTTCTGTTTATCTGGGCTCGATAGAGCCCCTCATCCTTTGGGGTCAGTTTGCTTATGTTCAGAGAGTAGCTCTGGCTGGAGATGCTTAGTCGGCTCTGATAGCTTTTGTCCAAAATGATAACCGCTCCTGCCGGGGATGCTAGAGCAAGGGTCTTTTGGGGACCATTCCATGCGACATGCTCAATCTCTGTGCCCACTGAGATGTTCAGGGGTAAAGTCATGAATCCCCCTAGGGTTCCTATCACCTCTGTTGGGACTGCTTCCTCTCCAGAGGTTCTTAGTTCTGCAGAGACAGAAGAGGGACTTGGAGGAGCAGCTGGACTCCCCAAACCAGCATTAATTAGTTAATTTGTTCATTCACTCAGTAAACATATATCAAGCATAAATGCCAGACAGTGAGAATTTAAAGGACTGAGATGAGATTCCTGCTTTCCATCTCCTAGGTCTATTGCCTAGCAAAGCCATTCATTTATTTATTCATTCAGTCACCAAGCATTCTTGCCGACAGAAGTAGCTACAATAATCAGAAAACAGACCTTGTAGGTTTCTGTTACAACAGGGAAATTAGCCCTATGACCTTGGGTGGATTTCTGATTTCTCTGAGAATCAGGTTACTCATTTGTAAGATGAGAATGCTTGTATCATCTTTCTCAAAGGATATGATAAAGATTAAAAGAAAGCAGGCTGTTCAAATTGTAAAGAACTGGTGAAATAAAAAAGGAGCATCTTTTGAAAAATAAGATGGATTGATGGATGGCTACAGGGATGGGTGGATGGATAGATGTGTGATAAAACCTGTTGCTGTCGAGTCAATTCTTACTCATAGTGACCCTATAAGACAGAGCAGAACTGCACCATAGGGTTTCCAAGGCTGTAATCTTTATGGAAGCAGACTGCCACAGCTTTCTCATGGAACTCCTCGTGGATTCGAACCACTGACCTCTTGGTTAGCAGCCGAGTACATAACCACGGCGCCACCAGGGCTCCAGATGTGTGACAAAGCAAGTAAAAGAAAGTGTTAACGGTAGAATCTAAGTAGTAGGTATATGGGTGTTCACTGTAAAATTCTTTCAACTTTTCCATATGTTTGAGAATTTGCATAATAAAACATTGGGAACAAAAGGAACATCTCTCACCTCCACCTCACCCCACCTTCCTCATCTTGCTTGGGGGATCTCAGACTGATTTTGGCTTGGCAAGGGAGACCTGCTCTGCCTTCAGGATCCCTGCTAAACATTGTTACAAAGACTTCCGGGGGCCCACCAGCTGATTTCCTTGTAGGGACCCTGTACTCTGGGAATTCTAGACCAAGTCAGATGGGTTTAGCACCCAGACTATCTGAGGAATTCTAGGTGGCAATAAAGTAGAAGATGTTAGCGAAAGAGGAGAGGCATAAATACAGCCTAGAGAGATGGAGGAAAGCTGAGGTGTGCTTTGAAGTTACAGTGGTTAGAGAATATGCAGACAGAGAAGAGACTCTCTGATTGTTGCAGGTGTGGGAGTTCTCTGCTCAGACCAACATCAGCTGAGTACTGGAGCCTTATGGAAAGGCAGCTAAGGAGGATGTGGTAAGCACCCTGGACATGAGAAGGTAAGTTCAGGTGGATTGTGTGGGCAGACTCAGAAGGTAGAAGCTGAGCTGGTGTTAGGTTGCCTAAAAGAGAACTTTTCCCATTTGGAAGAAACTACTACTACTGTTAGGTGTATATTAAGCATTTTATATAAATCACCTCATATAATTCTCAAAATTATTCTATACTTAGCCCCGTCACAAATAGAGAGTTTAAGCCACTTGCTTGAGATGACAGTGTTGGTAGTTTACAGAGCACAGATTGTATGTAAATGGTGGCTCTGCAGTGGCAGAGGCCAGGACAACTGATCACCCCTATCCAGATGATGCTGGGACTTGGCTGGGTGCCTATGACCACGTTTTGATATCATCTGTTCTCAAATAAGAAATAAACAAAACCTCACAGACTATCACTGAGAGTGAGGAGCAGGATGTGGACCCCACAGTCAAAACATGTTGCAAAAATACAGTGCTCTCAGTACAGTGACAGCAGTGCCAGGCATCAGCCTTCTTACTTTGAACTGCATTTGAAAAATTTATAAAAGAAGGTTTGGTAATACTGATAATTGAATTCGACTTGCCTACCCTTTAATAGTCTACAAATAATGCAAGTAATAAAAATCATTATAACAATAATCATAGCTTCCATCTACTATGTGCTAAGCAGTATCTATCATTTCTAATCTATAAAAGAATTTAGGAAGTGGAGCCAAGATAGCAGACTAGTCAGACACACTAAGCCATCCTGCTACAACAAAGACCCCCAAAACCAAGTAAAACAGATACAGATGTCAATCCTGGAACCTGGACCTTAAATGAAGGGATAAAGTATTAGAGTAGAAGCCAATGAGAAGAAGAAACTGACAGAAAACAGTGAAGGAGCAGAGATATGGAGTGGGGGTTCCTAGCTAAATGGCATGGCTCAGTGTGGCCCTCTTGGAATAAAGCTAACAACCCCGTATGAAGAAAGGTACTTCCACAGAATTCCCAATAGGTGATAGAGGTACAGCACAGACACACTCAGGGCTAAGTAAGACCATGTTTGCTGGCTGCAACTCAAGGACGAGCCCAGACTCTCTTACCTGGTAACCACAGGAGCATGTTCCTACAACCCCCAACCCTCTGGTGAATAGCGGCAAGAACTGCCCCATCCCAGCAGCCTCGAATGCCAGAAACCACAGTGCTAACTCACCCTTTGCCCTCCTCCATCTATCTCCCTCTGCCCTTGCCTTTGCCACCCCCTCCTGCCTCTCTCCTCAGCCCCGCTGGCTGGACCCCAGACCCCTTTCAGCTGGCTCGGCCCCCATGTTTGCCGTGCTCTGCTGCCCTGAGGGGAACCAGCCCAGACCCTCAGACTGCCCTTGGCCAGCTCAGCCCCCGCTACACCATGCTCTGCAGCCCCAAGAGGGAACAAGCCTGGACCCTCAGGCCCTTCCCTGTTGGCTTAGGCCCTGCCCAGCTGAGGGCCCTACTCCAGTATCTGGCTCTGGCATGGTTCATGCTGCACACATACAACCCCCCTCACCCCTTCCCCTGCACTGGACCTGCCCTGCTGCACCATAGCTGAGCAACTGGCCTTACATACCTGGACAAGGTGGTGAGAACTACCGTGCCAAAAGATGAGCAAGCAACAAAGCATGCTCAGCTTGCCCACCCAGACATAACAAACAAGACAGAAAAACAGAATGATACAAATAAACCTACAATCAATACCAAAACACATAAAAAAACCAGACAAGATGGGGTCAGTAAGTGACCAAAATAAAGCACCAGATGACCTTCCAGCAGAAGAAAAGGCACTGGAACTACTTGATAGGAAATTCAAAAGTCTAATATTCAAGGTTCTCCAAGAGAGGTGAGAGATCAAGGAAAACACAGACAAAATCATGGAAAACACAGACAAAACCAACCAAAACATAACCAAAATCAAGGAAAAAACAGACAAAGCAATAGAAGAATCCAGGAAAACAATACAAGAATAAAATGTCAAAATAAATAAACAATTAGAAATCATACAAAAATAGCAATTAGAAATCCAAAACATAAACAACAAAATTTCAGAATGGACAATGCAATAGAAGGTTTTACAACAATTTGAAGCAATGGAAGACAGAATCAGCAAAATTGAAGACAAATTCATGGAAGCCACTTTGTTCGAGGAAACATCAGAAAAGAATGAAGAAAAATGAAAAAAACCCTAAGAACTATGCGGGAAATAATCAAGAGCAAAAATGTGCACGTGATTGGAGTTCCAGAACAGGAGAGAAAATGGAAAACACAGAGAGGATCATGGAAGATTTGCTGACAGAAAACTTCCCTAATATTATGAAAGATGAAAAGCTGACCAACCAAGAAGTTCAATGACCCCATATAGGATAAACCCCAAAAGAAAGTCACCAAGACATATCATAATCACTCTTGCCGAAACCAAAGACAAAGAAATAATCCTGAGAGCAACCCGAGGGGGGGAAAAGGTCACATATGAAGGGGGAAACAATAAGATTAAACTCTGATTACTCAGGAGAAATTATGCAGGCAAGAAGACAATGGGATGACATATATAAAACCTTGAAAGAAAAAAATAGCCAACCAAGAATAATATATCCTGCAAAACTCCTTCTCAAATATGATGGTGAAACTGGGACATCTCCAGATAAACAGAAATTAAGGGAATTTGTAAAAACTAAACCAAACTTACAAGAATTATTAAAGGGAGTCCTTTGGTTAGAAAACAAACATCAGTCAACAATCTGAATCTAGGACACAGGCCAGTATCAGCCAGGTACTGACCTAGGTAATGAATTCTCAAGGATAAAACAAAACTGAAAGACTTAAAACAGGGAACTAGAGATGTCAATCTGTAAGTGATGACAGTGTCAGAATAATAATAGGGGGAATACATGGTATATGTATAAAACTGTCAAATAGAGATGAAGTCAAAGCAATATCAAGTAATAAAAGACTGGTTCAAACTTAGGAAGATAAGGGAAAATTGAGAGTAACCACAAAGAAAGTTAACAAACCTACTCATCAAAATAAGGAAGAGAAACATAAAGTCTCAGTAAACACAAAATTTACAATAACAGAAGAAATGAAAAGAAATTACACAGACAAAAGGAGCTCAGGGCAGAAGAGTAAGAGGAACAAAGTAAACCTCAGCAACACACAACAAAAGCACTACAAAATTACAGCAATAAACTCATGCCTATCGATAATCACGCTGAACATAAAGGGCTTAAATGCACCTATAAGGAGACAGAGAGTGAGAAAATGGATAAAAAAAAAAAGATCCATCAATATGCTGTCTGTAAGAGACACACCTTACAATTGGCATAACAAAGTTAATTAAGAAAATGTTCTGCATCCCACTTTGGTAAGTGGTGTCTGAAGTCTTAAAAGCTTGCGAGCAGCCATCTAAGATGCATCAATTGGTCCCAACCCACTTGGAGCAAAGGAGAATGAAGAACACCAAAGACACAAGGAAAATATTAGCCCAAGAGACAAAAGGTCCGCATAAACCATAGACTCCATCAGCCTGAGACCAGAAGAACTATATGGTACCTGGCTACCACCAATGACTGCTCTGACAGGGAACACAGCAGAGAGTCCCTGGGCAGGAAAAAAGTGGGGAGCAGAACTCAAATTCATGTAAAAAGACCAGACTTAATGGTCTGAGTAGGACTAGAGGAACCCCTGAAGCCACGGCCCCCGGACGCTCTGTTAATCCAGAACTAAAATCATTCCCGAAGCCCACTCTTCAGACAAAGATTAGACTGGACTATAAAACATAAAATAAAACTTGTGAAGAGTGTGCATCTTAGCTGAACCAGATAAATGGGATTAAATGGTCTGCTTCTGTCCAGAGGCAGGATGAGAAAGCAGGAAGGGACAGGAGCTGGTTTGATGGACATGGGAAACCTGAGGTGGGAAGGAGGAGTATGCTGTCACATTACAGGGATTGCAACTAGTGTCACATAACAATATGCATATAAATTTTTGTATGAGAAATTTACTTGAGCTGTAAACTTTCACCTAAAGCAAAATTAAAAAAGAGAGAGAGAGAAACACCTTACACACAAAGACATAAATATATTAAAAATCAAAGGAAGAAAAAAATATATCAAGCAAGCAGCAACCAAAAAAGAGCAGGATTGGCAATACTAATCTCAGATAAAATAGACTTTAAGGCAAAATCCACCATAAAAGACAAAGAAGGACATTATATAATGATTAAAGGGACAATCTATTATGATGACATAACCATAATAAATATCTATGAACCCAACGACAAGACTATAAAATACATAAAACAAACTCTAACAGCATTGAAAAGATAAATCGACAGTTCCACAATAATAGTAGGAGACTTCAACACACCACTCTCAGTAAAGGACAGAACATCTAGAAAGAAACTCAGCAAAGATACAGAAGATCTAAAGGGCACAATCAACCATCTTGACCTCATAGACATATACTGAACACTCCACCCAACAGCAGCAAAGTATACATTGTTTTCCAATGCACATGGAACATTCTCCAGAATAGACCACATCTTAGGCCACAAAGCAACCATCAACAAAATCCAAAACACTGAGATAATACAAAGCATCTTCTCTGCTCACATCATAAAAAAAGAAATTAATAACAAGAAGAGCAAGGGAAAAAAAATCAAAAATGGAAACTGAATAACACCTTGCTTAAAAACCACTAGGTAACAGAATAAATCAAAGATGTAATAAAAAAATTTCTGGAATCAAATGAGAATGAAAACACATCATACCAAACCTTTCAGACACAGCAAAGGCAGTGCTCAGGGGTCAATTTATAACAATAGATGCAGACATCAAAAAAGAAGAAATGGACAAAATCAAAATGTTAGCCCTACAACTTGAAAAAATAGAAAGAGAACAGCAAAAGAAGCCCACAGCCACCAGAAGAAAGGAAATAATAAAGATCAGAGCAGAAATAAATGAAAAAGAGAACAGAAAAACAATAGAAAGAATAAACAAAATCAAAAGTTGATTCTTTGAAAGGATCAACAAAATTGACAAACCATTGGCTAAATTACCAAATAAGAAACAGGAGAGGATGTAAATAACCCAAATAAGAAATGAAATGGGGGACATTACAACAGACTCAACTGAAGTAAAGAGGATCGTAACACAGTACTATGAAAAACTGTACTCTAACAGATTTGAAAACCTAGAGGAAATGGACAATTTTCTAGAAACACACTACCTACCTAAACTCACACAAACTGAGGCAGAAAACCTGAGCAGACACATAACAAGAGAAGAAACTGAAAAAGTAATAAAAAAAAACTCCCAACAAAAAAAGCCCTGGCCCAGATGGCTTCACTTGGGAATTCTACCAAACATTGAAAGAAGAGCTCACACCAGTACTACTCAAACTACTTCAGAACATAGAAAAGGAAGCGATACTTCTGAATTCATTCTATAAAGCCAGCATAACCCTGAAACCAAAGCCAGGCAAAGATACCACAAAGAAAATTACAGACCAATAACTCTCATGAATATAGATGCAAAAATTCTCAACAAAATTCTAGCCAATAGAATTCAGCATCATACTAAAAAGAAAAACAAACAAACAAACAAAAAACAAAACAAAACACAACAAAAAACACCACAACCAAGTGGGAATCATACCAGATATGCAAGGATGGTTCAGCATTAGAAAATCAATCCATGTAGTCCACTACATAAACAGAACAAAAGAAAAGAATCACATGACCATCTCAATTGATGCAGAAAAAGCAGTTGATAAAGTCCAACACCCATTCCTGATAAAAACTCTTAATAAAATAGGAATAGAAGGGAAATTTCTCAATATAATAAAGGGCATCTATACAAAACCAAGGGCCAACATCACTCTCAATGAAGAAAGGCTGAAAACATTTCCCCTGAGAATGGAAACAAGACAAGGATGCCTTTGATCACTACTCCTATTTAACATTGTGCTGGAAGTCCTAGCTACAGCAATAAGGCAAGAAAAAGAAATAAAGGGCATCTAAATTGGTAAGGAAGAAGTAAAACTATCCTGTTTGTGGATGATATGATACTATACATACAGAACCCTAAAGGCTCCACAAGAAAATTACTGGAACTAATAGAAAGATTTAGCAGAGTAGCAGGATACAAGATAAACATATAAAAATCAGTTGGATTCCTATACACCAATGAAGAGAACCATGAAAAGGAAATCAAGAAAGCAATACTATTTATAATAGCCCCTAAAAAAATAAAATATTTAGGAATAAATCTAATCAGGGTCTTAAAAGACCTATACAAAGAAAACTACAAAACACTATTGCAAGAAACCACAAGAGATCTGCATAAATGGAAAAACATTCTGTGGTCATGGATAGATAGACTCAATATTGTTAAAACGTCAATTCTACCCAAAGCAATCTACAAATACAATGCAATCACGATCCAAATACCAACAGCATTCTTTAACGAGATGGAAATGCTCGAGATCACTGGTCATTAGAGAAATGCAAATCAAAACTACAATGTGATACCATCTCACCCCAACATTATGGGCACTAATTAAAAAAACAAAATAACAAATGTTGGAGAGGTTGCAGGGAGATTGGAACTCTTATGCATTACTGGTGGGAATGGAAAATGGTACAATCATTTTGGAAAACAATATGGCCCTTCCTTAAAAAGCTAGAAATAGAACTACCATATGATCCAGCAATCCCACTCCTAGGAATATATCTTAGAGAAATAAGAGACATGACACGAATGGACATATGCACACTCACGTTCATTGCAGCATTATTCACAGTAGTAAAAAGATGGAAACAACCTAAGCATCTATCAATGGATGAATTGATAAACAACCTATGTTACATAACACACAATGGAGTACTATGCAATGATAAAGAACAATGATGAATCTGCAAAACATCTCACTATATGGATGAATCTGGAGGGCACTATGCTGAGTGAAATAAGTCAATCATAAAAGGACAAATACTGTATGAGACCACTGTTATAAAAACTTATGGAAAGGTTTACACACAGAAAGAAATAATCTTTGATGGTTATGAAGGAGGGGAGGGGTGGAGAGGGAAAAACACTAACTAGATAGTAGATAAGTGGTAACTTGGTAAAGGGTAAGAGTACACAATACTGGAGAAATCAGCACATCTTGACCAAGACAAAGTCATAGAAGCTTCACAGACACATCCAAACTCCCCAAGTGACCAAGTTAATGGGCTGAGGGCTGGGGACCATAGTCTCAGGGGACATTTAGCTCAATTGGCATAACATAGTTTATAAAGAAAATGTTCTGTACTTCTGCGTGTGATGAGTAGTGTTTGGTGTCTTAAAAGCCTGTGAGCAGCCATCTATGATACTTCTACTGATCCCATGCCGGCTGGAGCAAAGGAGAATGAAGAAAACCAAAGACACAAGGGAAAGATTAGTCCAAAGGACTAATGGACCACAATTACCACAATTTTCACCAGACTGAGCCCAGAACAACTAGATAGTGCCTGGCTACCACCACCGACGGCTCTGACAGGGATCACAATAGACAGTCCTGGACAGAGCGGGACAAAAATGTGGAATGAAATTCAAATTCACATCAAGGAGACTAGACTTGCTGCTCTGACAGAGACTGGAGAAACTCCAAGGCTATGGCCCCGGACACCCTTTTAACTCAGTACTAAAGCCACTCCAGACGTTCACCCTTTAGCCAAAGATTAGGTAGGTCTATAGGGCCAACAATAACACATGTGAGGAATGTTCTTCGTACTTCAGTCATGTATACAAGACTAAATGGGTACACCAGCCCAAAAGCAAATACAAGAAGACAGAAAGGGACAGGAAAACTGGATGAATGGAACAGGGAACCCGGGATGGAGAAGGGGAGAGTGTTGACACATCACGGGGTTGGTGACCAATGTCATGAAACAATTTGTGTATTAATTGTTTAATGAGAAACTAATTTGCTCTGTAAACTTTCACCTAAAGCACACATACACAAAAATTCAGCATGATACATCTTAATAACTCCGTTATGCACTTCAGAAACAGAGACTCCCACAGCTGGTAAATGATGGAGTAAGGACTTAACTTTAAATGTTCCTGATACTAAAATAAGGGGTCTTTTCACTCTACTGCCTCCTGAAAACATTTGAAATAACTCCCTTTTCGACCAAAAGAGGAAGGTGTGAAGTCACCCCAATCTGTGGAGCCAGACTGAGGGGGATGCCTCTTTGCCCTGAACTGTTCCAAATTCACTGTGCTGGTCATTTGAAGCTTGGATGACATAGGATGTAGCTTATTTCAGGTTCATCCAACAGAACCAGGGTGCACCTCAAGGGTTGGATGTGGATAAAACAGCCTGCTACTTTCTGTATTTTTGGGGTGAGCAAGGATGAAAATGAAGAGAGGTCAGCATAGGATTTCCTGTTGCTTAGCACTGAGGTCCAGGCTCCCCGTTCCCCATCCATGCATCTAGGAGTTTTTCTAGTGCTTCCCCCTGCCTCCTTCCACCAACTGCTCCTAAGCCCCTGGTGCTACCTGTACCATCCTTCAGGGCCCTGAGGAAAGTAGATCCCAGAGGGGCTGTAGCTGCCACAGTCCCAGATGGCTGAGATCCCAGGTCCCTCAGATCCTCCCTGGGGGCAGAGATGGAGTCCTGGATCAGCTCTGCCTACTGGATAGTAGTGGTCCAGGCCCTGCTGCTGGGAGATGTTTCCCAGAAACCAGCAGGGGTTGGGCCTTGATGGAAAGGTAGGTTATTGGAGAGAAAAGGATATCCAGGTAGAGGTCGCCTAGCCAAGGGCTACCAGACTATCTCCAAGTTCCCAGTGAAGCCTGAGTAGTCCAGCATATGTGATAAACAAGGCAAGATGAAGAAAGAAGCTCCAGCAATTCTATCCCTCCCTAGGAAATTGCTAGTTGACTTGGTATCAGAGATATTTTCCTGGATCTCACTGTGGTTTTCATCCACATTGAAGAGGAACAAACCCATCACTTGGCTCTTTTTCTTCTTCTTCTTTTTTTTAAGTGGGAAAAATGTGAAGGTGAGAGGAACATAGTCTGATCTTAGAGTTATCTGAGATGGGGACTAGAATGCTATCTACTCATGGTAGGTGAATATGCACATACTTATACACATAAGTAAATAAACATACGCACGCAGGACTCAGAATAAAGTGGAACTTGCAGAGTAATTACCAAAAGGAGAGGAGTTTCCTGGATTGTTATCAACAAGAACCCCTCAGTCAGGGAATGTGACTGGCCTCAGAGAAACACAAATAGTAAACCATGGTGGGCATAGTGTGGACTTACCCATGAGCAGGAAGAGGAGAGGGGTCCATAGAGTGGGAGAAAATATGTACGACAGAGTCTTCTGTGACTTGGTGGAGAAAGGTCCTAGAGCACAGTCATCTGTATATCTCTTTGGGTTCGCCATGATGATCTACTTTCAGTTCTCAGGCTGGAGGAGGAAGCACTTACCACAACATCCGCTAGCGTGTGTGTGTATGTGTGCTCCAGAAAGGGTGGGTTAGAGCCTGCACCATGGACTCCTCCTACCCACTCACATTACGGTAGGGCCCCCAAGTCAATTCAGGGCCTTCATGGGACTTGCAATACCATACTGAGCATTACTTGCTTTAGTTTAGTGTCAGATGACTTGGGTTCTATATTCTGTTCTGCATTTTCTGTCACTTCCTCTCTGTCTGAGGTGAAGATTTGAGACATGCTGTGTTCTTGTAAATGTAGAACATTTCCCTGGTGGCACACTCAACGCCCTCACACTGAGCCTATCTTCTTTCCCCTATTGTCTGCGGGGGACTTATTGTTTATTTTCCTTACCTCTGGCCACAGATCAAATTTTTACTTAGGGATCAATCTTCTCCATCTCTCAGTCCACATGGTGTAGATGAGGCTTCCCCCTCAGAGTCATATGATTCTGACTTAAGCAAATCAGAACATTGCATTCCTCTGGCCACGGTGACCACTTCCTGCTTCCCAGGTGGGTACCTGGCCTAAGTTGTCTAAATAAAATGAAACTCAACGTTCTTGGGAATTCTGGGACAAGTAGTCTCTCTCTCTTTCTCTGTGTTGGGTTTGAGTTAGAAGGAAGTAGCCTTGGCAGGTGCTGGCAATCGTCTAGTGACCACAGAATGGGACCCTGTCTGGGAATGGAGTCAACACAGAAGAGGTGGGGTAAAAAAAATGGAGACAGAGAAACTAGTTTTGGTGACATCATTTAAGCACCTGCTTAAACCATGACTGAAGCATAATCTATCCCTGGAATGTTCAGTTACATCGGTGTCTTTAAGGCTGCCTCTAAGATGGCCCCCAATGATCTCTGCCTCCTGGTATATTCATGCCCTTGTGTAGTCTCTCCTTCAGTGTAGGCTGGGTTCAGTGACTTGCTTCTAGTGAATAGAATGGTAGAGGTGGAGAGATGTCCCTTCCGAGAATAGGTTATAAAAAGACTGTGGCTTCCATCTCGGGTGCCCACTTTCTTTCTCTTCCTAGCTCGAACTGAGGGAAGCTGGGTTTTATGTTATGAGCTGTCCTATGGAGAGGCCCCCATGACAAGGAACTGAGGGACACCTCTAGCCAACACCCACTGAAGAACTGATTTCTCTGGCTAACCGTCAATGTTGACCTGAGGCCTGCCAAGAGCCACACAAGTGCTGTTGGAAGTGAACCCTCCCCTGGTTGAGCCTTGAGATAGCTGAGGCCCTGGCTGACACCTTGATCAAAGCCTGAGGAGAGACCTTGAGCCAGAGGCACCCAGCTAAGCTGTGCCTGGATTCCTAACCCACAGAACCTATGAAAAAATACATGTTTATTGTCTTAAGCTGACACGTTTTGGGGGTAATTTGTCATGCAGAAATAGATAACTAATACAATGGGCCAATAAATTCTCTGTTTTGCTTAAGCCAGTTTGTGTTGGCTTACCGTCACAGGCAACTGAAAGACTTTTAACTGATACGGAAATATGGCAACTGACTAGAAATGGATGCTGCGAGTAAGATTTGTGGAATTGGCTGAATTGAGAAGGATGGGCTGGGAGAAACAAAATTCTCTTTACCTGCTTTGAGAAAGTGCCTTTTTTTGTTTTTACTGGTAGTGAAATAGCTGGTTGAACTACAGTAGCCTACTGTGTTTTGAGATTCAGATTACATGTTTGTTCAGGCTGTAGCATTAGAGGACTTAGTAAGAAAACTTCAGGATAATGGAGTGTGTGGTTTTAGCTAACATTCAGTGAGTGCTAGCCCCCCTCTAACACTTTACACATATCAACTCGTTTAATCCTCACCACAGTTTTATGAGATAGATATTTTTTGTCATTCCCATTTTATAGATAAGGCAACTGAGACACAAAGAGGTTAAATAATTTACTCAGAGTTTCGTAGTTAGTAAGAATTTGATCTCAGTGTAGGAGGAGGAAGGGAGAGAGAGGATAGTAGGCTTCTGCCCACACAGAACATTTCAGAGGATGATCGTCAGCTCATGTTTGTTGCACAGCCCTGACAGTCCTTAAATTTTGTGCCCTAAGTGCTTCCGTTGCCTCACACTTGTCCTTGTCCTGTGGCTTGAACATGGCTATCTAGAGGGAGATTCAGGGTGTGGTGCAATGGATCACTTTTGTGTGGCCTTTCTAACCATAGTCTTGTAACTCCCACCCAGGTGATTGGGTGGAACTGTGTGGATATGGTAATTGTGGCCCACCAAAGGGATTGGTCAGTTTTACCATCCCACTGGGCTTGAAATAAGCCACCCCAGAGACGGGAGAGAGAGGATTCCAACACTACCAAGGAAGAACAGCCAGGAGCCAGCATGTCGTTTGGACCTGGGATCCGTGTGCTGAGAAGCTCCTGGAACCAGGAGACAGAGAGAGAGAGAGAGACCGAGAGCTGTAACACTGAAGGTGGTAGAGAAGCGGCAGCAGAGACCTGGCAGCAGGAGAAGGCATGGTGGGCTTCCCAGCCCATGGTGAGAGAAAACTGAGTGCTTTTGGGCAGAGACCTAGGGCCAGGGAGAGGCGTGTCTATGAGCACAGCTGGCAAAGGCTGTCCTGATGGAAGAACTGTATTCTGAGCACTCCTGAATCTGAATTGTAACCTGTTACTTCCCTAATAAACCCCATAATCGTTAGTATGGTCTGTGAGTTCTGTGTGGCCATTGCAATGAATTATCGAATCCAGCAGAGAAGTTGAGAGTGCCATGGGAGTGCTGGTTTGTGTCAGAATTGATAAAGATGGTGGAGAGAGGAGGCATGTCTGACCTCCGCTTCATAGGAATCAGCCTTGAGCTGTTGATCTTGATTATCCTTTCTCCTCGTGAAGTTAGAGGAGGTCAGATGCCGCCTGTGACACCGTTTTTACACAGGGCATGTGGTCAGGAGGGGGTGCCACAGCCCAGATACAGGGTCTTATAACTCAAGATAAAGGCAATGAGGAGCCAGAAGGTATTCTTAAACAGAGGTGTGACATGATCCAAGGCCTCTTTTAGAAACCTTACTCCAGCAGCAGAGCAGAGGATGACGGAAGGGAGCAGACTGTCGATGAGAAGACAGGTAAAGAAGCTGTTAAAGGAATCCAGGTAAAAGTATGACAGCAGGGACAGCCTGGGTGGGAGGAGAGGACTAAGGAGGAAGATGGTTCAAAGATATTGATAATAATAAAAATAACCAGTAACAATTATTGAGTAATTATTATGAGTGAGGCTTTGTGTTAGAACTTCACATATGTTTTCTCTTTTAATCCTCAAATTAACTGTTTGGTTGGTACTCCTATTATTTCCATTTTAGGAGTTTCTGAGTGGTGCAAATGGCTAAGCACTCGGCTACTAACAGAAAGGTTGGATCCACCCAGTGGTGCTTCGGAAGAAAGGCCTAGTGATCTTCTGAAATATCACAGTCATTGAAAATACTATGGAGCACAGTCCTACTCTGAAATGCATGGAATCGCCATAAGTCAGAGCTAATGGGATGGCAACTGGTCAGAAATGAGGAAACGGAGGCTTTGAGAGGTAAATGACACTGGAATGACTTTCTTTGAAGTTGTGATGATAGGTGGATGTACTCCCCTGTGATACACAGAATCCAATTATTTGGATTCATTAGTAAAAGAAATGATATGAAGGTGACAAGGACACAGTCTGGGCTTGCATAATCTGAGCTTACGGTATACACACACACAGAGCCTGGCTCCCATAGAGGTAGTATCTTTGGTGAAATTTATCCATTCCTAGAACAAACCACTGTACATGGCAGGTACAGGTGCCTGGAAGGTTGTGGCAAGAATGGACTTACCCATGAAAAGACCAAGGAGGAGCAAGGACCACTGTGGAGAAAGGCCCATACCATCCACCAGCAGACTGACCTGCCTCAAGACAGCTGATGACTGTGTATGGGTATGTATCAGCCCACAAACAGTTCCTCTTTTTAGAGTGTCACCGCTTCAAATGCATGTTGTTTTTGAGTCACAAGATGTGAGGATGAGGCGGCGTGAAAAGAAAGAAGAGTGAGAAGCACCAGAGTGAGCTATTTAAAAGCAGAGCTGACCATGGCACATCCTTGCTTTAAACACTGTGTGACATCTCGCAGGAACTCAATGCATGTGTGTTGAATACATGAGTGAGTAGAACCCAGTGAGAGTGGTATTTTGGAGTCTAAGGAGATTACATCAAGCAAGGAGGGTCCCAGTGTCAAATTCCATTTGTTGGTCCCATAAGATAAGGACCAAAGTGTCTATAGAATGTTACCAATGGGAGGTCATTGCTGACCGTCTTGAAAGCCCTGTAGATCCTCTTCAAGTCTTTCTGGGGCTCCTGACCTCCACACACTGAAGGCCTAGTCTGTGCAAGGAGACACTTCCTAGGGACTTGTCAAAGTCTGAGCAGTCAGGGGGCCAACAGGAGATCCCAGTCCCCATCTAGGAGTTGCTACATCCTCATGGAGATGTCAGCAGAGTCTGTATATCCCAGCAAAGCCATCAGGACTATCTGGGGCGGAGAGGCAGGGGGTGGGGAAGGAAGCTTCATACCTACCTCCCCTCTCCCCTCTCCCTCCATCCAGCCATGGATCAGGACCTTTTCACACCACTCTCTCCACCATACACCAAAAGGGCAAGATGGCAAAATAATATCTCACCCAGTCCTTTGTGGCTTAAGGTAGAATTGGTCCCAAAGTTCTTGCCTTCTGATCTTTCCCAGCCTTGTTTCTGCACTAAAGAATCTATAGTCAACAGCTGAACCTTCACCCTTTTTGTCCCTGGGCCATTCTAGTCTCACTCTTACTCTGTCTGCTGGCTCAGTGCCCACCCCGTGCATTCAACAAGCACGTAGGAGCTAAGCCCCTGCTGTGTGCTGACATTGGGCTAGTCACTGGGAATTGAAAGACGCAAAAGACAGGCCCCACCCTCAAGAAGCTGAGAGTTGATACTGAGAAGAGTCTATAAATAAGCAAAAATTTATCATAGGTGTTAGGATAGAAGTAAGTACGACCTAAGAGGCCCAGAAGAAGGCTCCTAGCCTAACCTGGAGCTTCGGGGAAGCCTTTCCCAGGGGAGTGATGACTTTAGGTGAGGAATGGTAGAATGTTAGGGTGAGGTAGGTGAGATAGGCAGCAGGGACTAGGACCACCCAAAAACCAAACCAAACCAAACCAGTTGCCATGAAGTCAATTCCAACTCACGGCGGCCCCATGTATGTCAGAATAGAACTGTGCTCCACAGGGTTTTTTTTCAAATAAAAATAAAATGTGTTGTGGTAAAAATATACATAACAAAACATATGCCATCTCAACAATTTTTACATGTACAATTCAGTAACATTGATTATATTCTTTGAGTTGTGCAACTACTCTCACTATCCTTTTCCAAGTATTTCCACCACCATAAACATAAACTCAAGACTCCCTAAGCAAAAACTCCCCCTTTCCTCCCACCTCCCACTTGGTAACCACTAATAATCTTTGGTGTCTATATATTTGCTAATTCTGTGTAAGTGAGGTCATACAGTATTTGTCCCTTTTGCAATTGACTTATTTCGCTTAGCATGATGTTTTCAAGGTTCACCTATGTTGTAGCATGCATCAGGGCTTCATTTCTCTTTATGATTGAGTAGTATTTTATTACATGTATGTGACACATTTTGTTTATCCATTCATCTGTTGCGGACATTTCGGTTGTTTCCACTTTTTAGCTATTGTGAGCTCCATAGGGTTTTCAATGCTGCCTTTTTGGAAGCAGATTACCAGACCCTTCTTCTGAGGCATCTCTAGGTGGTCTCAAACTGCCAGCCTTTTGGTTAGCACCAGAGCACATTAATAGATGCATCACCCAGGGACTCTAGGGCCATCCAGTAAGCTGAACTACATGAGTCAAGTTATAAAAGTGAGCAATCATAAGAAGCTGTGTGCGGTGACTGGAGTCTAAGGCATGAGACTTGGTGACAGGACATGAGGCCAGGGAGGTTGGC
Organism: Trichechus manatus latirostris; assembly: GCF_000243295.1. Classification (NCBI taxonomy): domain Eukaryota; kingdom Metazoa; phylum Chordata; class Mammalia; order Sirenia; family Trichechidae; genus Trichechus; species Trichechus manatus. The sequence goes on from NW_004444224.1 coordinate 565,552, forward strand.
AGGGAACAAGCTGGTCAGGATCATGACCCCGGACTTCAGCCTCGTAGGGTATGGGGGACCTCTGAAGGGTTTAAAGCAAGGATGTGCCACGGTCAGCTCTGCTTTTAAATAGCTCACTCTGGTCGCTCTCAAGGAGCCCTGGTGGTGCAGTACTTAAGCACTTAGCTGCTAACTGAAAGGCCAGCAGTTCGAACCCACCAGCCGCTCTGTGGGAGAAAGATGTGGCAGTCTGCTTCCTTAAAGATTTACAGCCTTGGAAACCCTATAGGGCAGTGCTACTCTGTCCTATAGTGAAACTATGAGCTGGAATTGACTCAACGGCAAAGGATTTTTGGTTCCTCTCGCTATTCTTTCTTTTTATGCCTCCTCATCCTCAGTCTTGTGACTCAAAAATGACATCCGGTTTAAGTAGTGACACTCTAAAAAGAGGAACAGTTTGTAGGCTGATACATACCCATACACAGTCATCAGCTGTCTTGAGGCAGGTCAGTCTGCTGGTGGATGGTATGGGCCTTTCTCCACAGTGGTCCTTGCTCCTCCTTGGTCTTTTCATGGGTAAGTCCATTCTTGCCACAACCTTCCAGGCACCTGTACCTGCCACATACAGTGGTTTGTTCTAGGAATGGATAAATTTCACCAAAGATACTACCTCTATGGGAGCCAGGCTCTGTGTGTGTGTGCACCCTAAGCTCAGATTATGCAAGCCCAGACTGTGTCCTTGTCACCCTCATATCATTTCTTTTACTAATGAATCCCAAGAAGCCTGGGCATTTCTGGACAGGCTGAATGATGTGGGTGCGAGACAGAGAACTGGCCACAGCCAGTTGCAGGACTCCCCCGTCTGCATCCTGCCGTCTTGAGCATGTTCCCTGGGACATTCAGGTTTTTAAGGCCCCCTGTGGATGTTATACTTTGGGATTTGTGTCCTGTATCTGATCCTCTCATGTCTCTTTTTATGACATGGGCCCTCCATGTGTCATAATTAGCTTCAGTAGGGGATCTCAAACTTGGCAGCTAGAGGAATTCCTGTCCTTCTAGATTCTTACTACTCACCCCCACTCCCCAGGGACCTGAGAGATGATGGCAGATGGGCTTGGGAACTAGAACCAGAGGAACATTGATCTTGAGAAATTCATGGTGAGGGACTGGTTTCCAGAATTTTAAGCTTTCACTTTTGCTCTTCTTTATGGGAAAAACCAACTAGCCTTGGAGATCAGGGTCACCTGCCTTCAGGGTTGTCCCCTCACCAGCCTCTAGGCTGTCCCCTTGACGTACTGATGGACTCTTACCCGTTGCCATCAAGTTGATTCTGAATCCTAGCTACCCTATAGCACAGAGTAGAACTGCCCCACAGGATTTCCAAGGAGCAGCTGGTGGATTCAAACTGCCAACCTTTTGGTTAGCAGCCAAGCTCTCAACTACTGTGCTACCAGGGCTCGGATGGACCCTTAGATATACTTGAAACTTTGCAGTTTATAAAGAACTTTCACTTAGATTTTAAAAACTCTGATCCTCCTTTCACAGACTGAATTGTGTCCCCCCAAAATATCTGTCAACTTGGCTAGGTCATGATTCCCAGTATTGTATGATTGTCTACCATTTTATCATCTGATGTGATTTCCCTATGTGTTGTAAATGTTATCACTATGATGTAATAAGACAGATTAGCGGCAGTTATACTGATGAGGTCTACAAGATTAGGTAGTGTCTTAAGCTAATCTCTTTCGAGATATAAAAGAAAGAAGTGAGCAGAGAGACATGGGAATCTCATACCACCAAGAAAACAGTGCAGGGAGTAGAGTGCGTCCTTTGGACCTGAGGTTTCTGCTCTGAGATGCTCCCAGACCAAGGGAAGACGGGTGCATCACAAGGACTTTCCTCCAGAGCTGACACAGAGAGAAAGCCTTCCCCTGGAGCTGATGCCTTGAATTTAGACTTGTAGCCTACTAGACTGTGAGAGAATAAATTTCTCTTTGTTAGAAGCTATCTACTGGTAGTGTTTCTGTTATAGCAGCACTAGATGACTAAGACACCTTCTAACAATCTTGTGATATAGACAAGGCAGATGGTATCACCCACATTTTACAGATGATGGGCTGGGGCTCAGAGAGGTTAGATGGCATCTTCTAGGCATGTGACTGGCAATCTCTGAAACTGAGTCAGTGCAGCCCCGACATGGGAAGGTAAAGGCACACGAAAAGCTTCAGAGAACCACAATGTCCCGACAAATGTCACAGAACTGAAACTGAGGGGTTGGCTTCCCGTCACTGAACAAACACATCTGCGAGCTTTCCCACCTTATGTGGTGTCCAGATGGGCTCTTCGTGGCAACTGTCCACAGAGGCAACTCTTGGGCCTACGGTGAAAGAATGAGTAAGACAAATCTTGCCTTAAAAAAAGGCAAGTGAAAAAAACAAACAAAAAACTTTCCTCAGTTCAATTCTAGAAAGTTTTTGAGGCCTCCTGTGTGCAAGGCCTATGTTGTGTGTGTGTGTGTGTGTGTGTGTGTGTGTGTGTGTGTGTGTGGTGTGGGGCCAAGGCAGTGGGACACAGGGAGGAATTAAGTGTGGCAGAGCCCCGCTGCAGAACACAGGGCATGGGCTTTGGGATCGGGGGAACCTGGGTTTTCGTTTGCACTCTGCTGCTTCCTAGCTGGAATAAGTTGGTGAACACCCTTTGTTCCCACCCTCATCAAAGCTAGTCAGCACCTTGTAGAGAAATTTAAAAAAAAAAAAAAATCCTCAATAGTATGACCCAGTTCTGTTAGAGTATTTTTGCAACACAGAGCAAATTTCTTAACCTCTTTGAGTTTTCATGTTCTTCATCTGTAAAATGGGAATAATATATAACTTTGCAAATTTATTGGGATGGTTAAATAAAATACAGTGCATAAAGCACTTGGCACAGTATCTGCCTTTTGGGATTTGTGTCCTGTATCTGATTCCCTTGTGTCTCTTTCCCCTTCCCTGAATCCAGAAACAGGACTTAAACCAAAAAGCTGGGCACCTACCCCACTGTACCTAACCGCTGGGATAAACTACTCCATTTACTTTACTTTATAATCAGGTATTAATTCCCTTCCATTTTCTCTTCTCCTTGGGGAGCTTGTGGGGTATGGGGAAAGGCACACAAGACAGCTATTATATGAGGCAGAATGAAGTAAATACTTAAAACAAATCAACAAAAGCACAGGCTAGAGGAAACCAGGGGAGGGTGGCTGGATCAGCAATCTGGAACTCAGATAAGGCTTCAGAAAGGAAGCAGCATCTGAGCGGGACCTACGTAGTTACTGCACTAGAGGGGCTTAAGGGCGAGCAGAGCTGCTTATTCAAGGTTGAATTCCTGCAGCGTATGTTTCAGGAGGAGACGAAGGTCTTCCTGATGTCAGCACGGCTTCGGCTGTGACTCCACTTTGGGATGACTCCTCCTGGTTCGCACGATTCTCCAGGTGGAGCCAGAATCATTCTGTAGAAGAAACGAACAGCAAGAAGTGGAGTGGATTATGGGGTGGGCACATCGGGACATGCCACTTCCCCGACCTAGCATGCACACTCCCACCAGACAGCAACCACCCCCCACCCCATCACCACAGTTATTGCCACCAGGGGTGGATTATCCAATAGGCAAGGTAGGCACAGTGCTACCAGATCGTCTGTAGTGAACAATTTCACTTTTTTGAAGATTCTTCTTCTAACTATGGCTGGCATCTGTCTTTCTCCCAACCCCACAGCACCTTCCTACAGAATCAGAGCCTTTTTTCAAATTTACAGTCCCTGACAGGAATGAATTACCCAGTAAGTAAGGTAAGCCGGTGAAACCCATGTGAAATTGTTCACTACAGATTAGTAAGTTAGCACAAGTAAGCCTGTGCTTACCTTGCTTCCTGGGTAGTCTGCCCCTGATGGCCACACTACTTCTCAGTTCAACTTTTGGCAAAGAGCCTCACCACCCGGCCTAGGAAACAGTGATATAGCCAGTGCTTCCTGATCCCAAGGGAATCAGGACCCAGATCCCCTCCCTGAGCCCTGCTGCCTTTTCTCCCTAAACAACTGTGTAGCAGACCTTGGTCAATTTCATGGGACTGCATATCTGTGTTGCAAAAATACTCTAACAGAACTGGGTCATACTATTGAGGATTTTTTTTTTTTTTTTAAATTTCTCTACAAGGTGCTGACTAGCTTTGATGAGGGTGGGAACAAAGGGTGTTCACCAACTTATTCCAGTGATGCCTAAGTATCTTTAAAGATGCTAATAAACCAAAAGAAACCAAACCTGTTGCCGTTGAATTGCTTCCGACTCATAGTGACCCTATATGTCAGGGTAGAACTGCCCCATAGAGTTTCCAAGGAGCAGTTGGTGGATTCGAACTGGTGACCTTTTTTTTTCCCTTGTACTTTAGGTGAAGGTTTACAGAACAAATAGTTTCTCATTAAATAGTCAGTACACGTATTGTTTTATGACATTGGTTAACAGCCCCACTACATGTCAACACTGTCCTTACTCAACCTTGGTTTCCCTATCACCAGCTTTCCTGTCCCCTTCTGCCTTCTAGTCCTTGTCCCTGGACTGCTGTGCCTCATTAGTCCCATTTTGTTTTATGGGGCTGTCTAATCCCTGGCTGAATGGTGAACCTCGGGAGTGACTTCACCACTGAGCTAAAACGGTGTCTGGGGGCCATACTCTCGGGGTTTCTCGAGTTTCTTTCAGGCCAGTAAATCTGGTCTTTTTTTTGTGTGTGAGAATTTTGTTCTACATTCTTCTCCAGCTCTGTCCAGAACCCTCTGTTGTGATCCCGGTCAGAGCAGTCAGTGGTGGTAGCTGGGCACCATCTAGCTGTACTGGACTCAGTCTGGTGGAAGCCTTGGTAGCTGTGGTCCATTCGTCCTTTGGACTAATCTTCTCTTTGTATCCTGTTCTCTTCATTCTCCCTTGCTCCCGAACGGGTGAGACCAGTGGAGTATCTTAGATGGCCGCTCACAGGCTTTTAAGACCGCAGACTCTACTCATCGAACTGGTGACCTTTTGATTAGCAGTCTAGCTCTCAACTAGTGTGCCACCAGGGTTCTGTGATGGGAATAATAATCCTTTACCTGACTAGCTCTCAGGATGGCTGCGACCCTTTGGCTTGGCCAGGCTGCCCCTGAAGCCTCCCCCTGTTGTGTGTCTGCAGGGCCAGGGGCTTCACGAGAGGACTCAGCCCGCATGGTGGTAACTGGGACCCTAGGGGGGTCCGTCACTCTGCCCCTGAAGTGGCCATCTGGACAGCAGGTGGGGAGCGTCTCCTGGACAACCCGCTCGGCCCCTGTGGCAATTGCCAGCGTAACCCTGGCAGAAGCTGGAGGACCAGATATCTTTCACCAGGCAGAAACCCGGTACTGGGGCCGTGTGAGTGTCACGGGCCAAGACCGCTCTCTGCAGATTAGCAACCTGAGCAGCGAGGATGCAGGCTCCTATCGAGCCTATGTTAACCTGAGGAGGTCCCCCGTCACCCACACCCAGGAGTACATTCTGCAGGTCTATGGTGAGTATCTTGGACAGGGGCCAGGGAGGGGACAGTGTCAGTCCTTCAGTCATTTTTAAAGCCTTTCCCGCCTCCTTTTTGATAACATTTACATTTTTCTTTCTAATGCAAGAGTAATAGATGCTCACTGTAAACAAATTTAAAGTGGAATCACCTGGGAGAATCTCCTGAAAAATTTCAATGCCCAGCACCTGCCCCTGACCAACTGAAGCAGAACTCTGAGATATGGAATGGATAGAGAATGGGGTTTCAGGCCTTCAGAACTGGTTTTGCCACCACCTACATGGGTGGACTTAAGCTTCCTCATTGATAAAATAGGACTACTACCTTCTTGTGAGAGAGAAATACATGTGAAAGAGGCTTGTAAAGCTCTACACAGATGTAAAGGATCATATTCCTTAAAGGATAATATTCCTGAAAGGATAATTTTTTTTTGTTTTAGTTAACTTTTTTTTTTTTTTTTTTAAAGCAGGAGAAACTATAAAAGAAGGAATAGGGATGGGTGCCCAGAACACACGGCAGCGAGCAAGTCTGAGGTCTGACTGATTTGGCTGGTAAAGATAGAGTGAGCCACTTTAGATTTAATTTATTACTTACATAGTTAGTGAAAGGAAGAGTAGCCCAAAGTGCCAGGCCTTTGTGTCCTTGTCCCACACCCCAAAAAGGATGGCACCCAAACAAAAGGGGCCAGAAAAGTGCACTGTGAGTTATGAGAGAACCTGCTGCTGAGGACCCCATTCTGGATGTAGCTAAGTGGCTTTATAGTCTGCAGCAGTCCCCCTGTGGAAGGTCTCTGGGTGGTGCAAATGGTTTACACTCAGCTGGTAACCAAAAGGTTAGTGATTTGAACCCACCCAGTGGTACCTTGGAAGAAAGGCCTGGAGATCTGCTTCTGTAAAGATTACAGCCAAGAAAACCCTATGGAGCAGGCCTACTCTGTCACAGGGTGTTGCCTGAAGTCAGAATTGGCTGGATGGCTTAAGGCAACAGCAACATACCCTGCAGGAAACTTCACACTCTGTTACAGCCCGGGAGGAGATGGGACATTGCATCATGACAGCCTCCCAGGGGAGACAGGGAGGTGATTGGGAGATGACCTTGAGGTAGCTTCTTGCAGGAGCTCCTTGCAGGTCACTCATCCTTTTGTGTCCCGGGAAGATCGCAAGGTGTTTTGTCAAGACTCAGATCAGCTTTGGCTCCAGGCTTGGCCTGCCTGGACCCTATGGATATGTGCCATGTCACCAGGATGCCATGGCAGAGCTCTCCCCTATAGTGAAAGTGGGCAGGTGGGAAAGGTACAGATGATGAGTGAGGATGAACTCGGAAAAACTGACGGAGGGAAGGCAGAGAACCTCTTCTGACATCTTCCTTGGGTTGTGTGAAGGGAAAGATTCCCTTTGCACGAAGGCTTCTTTTTTCATGGAGGTGATGGCATCGCACACGGTCAGGGCTCATGCAGTTGGTGAGAAAACATTTTGGCCGTGAGTCAGGCCTGGGCTGGTGATGGTCTGCTCCTCACACAGGATGAGGGTCAGTGATGGGGTGGGGTCTGCTGGGACCTGGGGTAGGACTGTTCACTGGGGTGGGCTCAGAGCTGGTGGAGAGCCCCTCGCCATGCTGATGGACGTCAGGGCAAGCCTGGCAGAATGGCTCAGTGTGCAGCAGTGCCGGGTTAGATCTGGGAGGAGAAGACTGTGTCCCCTGAATAGTGTGCGAGGTCTCCTCAGAGCCACCCTCTGGGCTGACACCCAGCAGCAGCAAAGATGACAATGGGCCAGGTTTTTATCCTTGGGGTGTTTCTCAGGTCATTTGAGCCTCGCCACAGCCCTGCCAGCAGACACCGAAAAACCAAAAACCTAACCCATTGCCATCAAGTTGATGCCAACTCATAGTGACACTATAGGACAGAGTAGAACGGCCCCATAGGGTTTCCAAGGAGCGGCTGGTGGATTGGAACTGCAGACCTTTTAGTTAGCAGCCAGGCTCTTAACCACTAGGCCACCAGGGCTTTGCTAGCAGACAGCAGATAGGACAGGGGTTTTTATTCCTAGGCTGAGGAAACAGAGTCTCAGAGAGAAAAAATGACACACCTGTGACCCAGAGCTACGAAGTGGCAGAGTGGAATAGAACTCAGGCACCCTGACCCTGCACCCCGCACCCTGGCTTTTTGGAATTCTGGTTTGTCACCATATTTGTCTGTCTGAAGGAGAGGGGTGCTGAGGAGAAGAGGGCCTACAGAAAAAGTCAAAACGGCTTTGGATCCCAGGGCCCAGTCTGCAGAAAACACCCTGGGGTGAGGCAGCAGAATGTTACCCAGCAGAGGAAATCCAGGGGGTCACTCTGGGCCTGCAGGGTCCAATTCTGCACAGCTGAGCCACCCCTGGGGCAGCTGTCAGCTGTCTAGCAGAGCAGCCTTCTCCCAAACTCTGTGATTTTGTTAGCCTGTCTTGGTTGTCCCTGTCTCTGCAGCTGCTCTTGCTGTCTCCGTCCACCCCTGCCCCCCATGTGGCCTGGGGAGGCAGGTGGGCCAATAACAACGTGAATACCTTTAGGAGAGCACCTGGGGGCGGGTGGTCTTAGGAGAAGAGAGGGTGAGGTGGAGGACCAAGGGAGTGCAAGGCAGTGGGAGAAACCTCAGCACTCAGAGCCACATCCCACCTGTCATGGATTGAATTGTGTCCCCCCAGAAATGTGTGTAGCAACTTGGCTGGGTCATGATTCCCAGTATTGTATGATTGTGTTATCTGATGTGATTTCCTTATGTTTTGTGAACTCTACCACTATGATGAGATTATATGTGATCTCCTCATGTGTTGTAAATTCTATCACTGTGATAAGGTCATACTGATGAGGTTGACAAGATTAGTGTCTTGATGCAATCTCTTTTGAGATATAAAGAGAGACGCGAGCAGAGATGCATGAGAACCTCGTACCACCAAGAAAGCAGTGCTGGGAGCAGAGCGCTTCCTTTGGACCTGAGGTTCTTGTGCAGAGAAGCTCCCAGACCAAAGGAAGACTGATGACATGGACTTTCCTCCAGAGCCGATGAAGAAAGCTTTCCCCTGGAGCTGATGCCCTGAATTTGGACTTGTAGCCTACTGGACCGTGAGAATAAATTTCTCTTGTAAAGCCATCCACTTGTGGTACTTCTGTTAGAGCAGCACTAGATGACCGAGACACCGCCCCCCCCCCACCAAGCCTTATTCAGCATCTGAAAGCTCAGTGTTGACTGTATGGCCCCCTCCTAGGGAAAGATACAGTTACAGCACAGTTCCATGCTTTTGAGTACATAATATGTTGTTGTTAATCGTCTTCCAGTCAGCCCCCGACTCATGGCGACTCCTGGCACAACAGAACAAAATGCTCCCTGGTGCGGCGCCATCCTCATGATAGGTTGGGAATCAGATTGCTGTGATCCATAGGGTTTTCATTGACTGATTTTTAGAAGTAGACGGCCAGGCCTTTCTTCCGAGTCTGTCTTAGTTTGGAAGCTCAGCTGAAATCTGTTGAGCATAACAGCAACACCGAAGCCTACACTGAGCCTGTGGAAGGGGAGAATTTTGCTGCCGCACCACCACTGCCCCTTGCGAGTACACATAGCCTTTTTCGATTCAATGCAGGCTGGGGCCCAGGCCCTGGAGTCAGATCCACCTCAATTTCGGTCTTGGATTCACCACTTAATGTGACTTTGGGCAAGTTGTGGTAAGCTCTCTGAGACTGTGAAATGGAGTAGATAATAATACCTGCTCTACCTACTTCATTGGGTTGTTCTGGGAATAATGGGAACTGAAGGGGGAGCACTAGCACAGATGTGGATAGGTCCTGCCTCAGTTGTTAGTCATGTATATTCAGGATGCTGCAGGGTCTTGGGTGGCACTGCCTGTGCCTTCTGCCCTGTGCAGGGGAGGCCCAGAGATGCTTCCCAGTCCTCAGTGTATTCCTTTTTCCACACACAGAGCAGCTGGCCCGGCCCCATGTCACCCTCAGCTCCAGAATGGGTGAGAATGGACACTGTACCTTTATTCTGACCTGTGTGGCAGAAAGCAGAGGAGGCCCCGTGACCTACAGCTGGACCCCCCTGGAGCCCTGGACTGTTGTGTCCCATGGAGGGTCTGTCCTCAGTGTCTCCTTGAGGCCCAGAGACCACGCTCTGATGTTTACCTGTACGGTCCAGAACCCAGTCAGTAACAGCAGCTCCTACCCGGTCTCAGTGCCACACTTCTGTGCAGGTACCTGGCTCCTCAGTCTGCCCGGAGCCTGTGCACGCGCCCTGTGCAGCAGCTCTGGAGTGGACAGGCAATGTGGATGAAGGGGAGCCCCTGGGGAGAGAGGGGCTGGGCCAGGGGTGGGGGTGGGTGGGGGTCAGTGCAGAGCAGGTGGTCCTGGGGGTAGAGCTGATGGGGAGGTTGGAGGGAGACCACTTTTAGGGGTTTGAGCAGGAGGAGCTGACAGGGTGCCCAAGAATGGGTAGGGAGACACCGAGTTTGTGGTTTCCCCTCTGTCTGCAGGGTCTGGAACCACAGTTGGGGAGACAGTGATCGGCACCCTTGGGGAGTCAGCCACTCTGCACCTGGAGTTCCCAGCGGGGCAGGAGGTAGAAAACATCACCTGGAGCTCTCGGGGGCTTCTTGCTGTCTTGAGACCAGGACCAGCAGGCAAACCAGTCCTGGTTGTTGAGACTCAGGGACCCTATTCCAGACGACTGAGCATCTCCCACCCTGGCTACTCTCTCCAGATCAGCTCCCTGAGACTGCAGGACTCTGGTCTCTACAGAGCCCAGATAACTCTGCGTACTTCCCCGATGAACATCACCAAGGATTTCACCCTGCGTGTCTATGGTGAGGTGGGGGAGAGGGCCCCCAGTTGGATGTAACCTATCTTCACCCTTGCTTGGCCAGACCAGAGCCTTCTCATAGCTTGAGCCTTCCCTTTTTGTTACAGAGAAGCTGCAGGAGCCCAACATCACTGTCAGCTCCCGGATCATGAACGCTGGGACCTGCTTCATCATGCTGGTCTGCTCCCTAGACCAGGCTGGAGAAGATGTCCAATACAGCTGGGACCCCCATGGCCAGGGGGCAGTTATGTCCCATGGGGGGACCACTCTCAGCATCTCCTGGAGGTCTGTGGACAGTGACAGCTACCGTTGCACCGTCAGGAACCCCGTCAGCCAGAGATCTCGCTCCTTCCCGGCCAGGCCCCTCTGCTCAGGTAAATGCCTCCTCAGGAACCCTCTCCATCCTGGGCAGCCTCTGCCCATTCCTCAGCACCTCTGCCTGCCTTCCTTGGGGCTCTAGGAGCAGTTGAAGAAAAGGAGGGGCAGGATAGTCTGCAGCAGGTAGTGTCTCTAGGGTGCCAGGAGATGAGGGGTCTGGAACCACCATCCCAACAGCTTCCCTCTGTTTACCTGTCTGTCAATTGTCCCCTATGCCTCCACTTGCTATAGGTGCAGCTGGACATTTGGCTCATTCTTGGGACTCCCTGAAGGAAGGTGCTTCTCCATCCCCACTCAGTCTTAGCCCTGCAGAGCCCCCTGAAGGGGGATCCCAGAATCCCCTTGGATGTGTCCTCAGAGAAGACTCAGACCCTCCCCTGCCTGGAGCTCTGAGAGGGGCCTGAAGCTGTGCTCCTCTGGTGGGCAAGCATGGCGCCTCTTGGCTTCCCCGCCCCTTCCAACTCAGTCATAGGCCATGGCAGGAAACCATGTGAGACCAAACACGCTCTCTCCCTTTCTCTTGTAGTCCTACTTCTGAAACAGTGGTCTTTGTTTGCTATCTCCCGTTCTTCATCAGCCATTCACTCTTCAACCCCTTGCTGCTGGTTTTCCCCACCGGTGACATCCTCGTTGTTCAATTCAGGGGCCACTTCTCAGTTCTCTTTATCCCGGGCTCCTCCATGGCACTTGACACGGTTGATATGCTCTCCTTAGCCACCTGGGCTGACCTCTTCTCTCTGATCACAGTCCTTCTCAGGCCTCTCTCCACTCCCCTTGCTTCCTTCTGTTGCCCAAGGCAGAAAGCTGGGTGTCCTCTAGAGCCCCTCCTCTTCCTCACCACTGCTACCTGCCATGGCTCAGCAAAACCCAAAACCAAACCCGTTGCTGTCAAGTCAATTCCGACTCGTGGGGACCCCAAATGTTACAAAGTAGAACCGCTCCAGAGGGTTTTCTTGGCTGTAATGTTTATGGAAGCAGATTGCCAGGCCCTTCTTCCACACACCACTGGGCGGGTTTAAACCACTAACCTTTCCCTTAGCTGCCAAGTACAAACAGCTTGCACCACCCAGAGGCAGCCATTGTTTATACTCTCCCTTTATTTCTTACCTGGACCGCTACTGGAGCCTCCTAACTAGTCTCCCTGTTTCTAGTGTTTTCCATCCCTATCCTGATTGCTTCAGGGGTTAATTCTAAATCAGAGAAAAATTTATGCTACTTTTCTGCTTAAAATCCTATGATGTCTGCCCATGATCTAAAGCAAAAATGGTTTAGCATCTATTCACTCATTTTAGCAACATGTTTATTGAGCATCTATTATGTGCCCCTGTGCTGTTCTAGTCATTGAGGATACAGTAAAGAAGAGGTCTGGATAAATTCTCAGCCCGCAGGAAACTCACAATATAGCGTGACTTACAGTAATCACAATCTGCATGTTGCCTTCCAGTGATGCCTCATAAAAGACTTCAGGAGAGAACTGAGCATGTGATATTATGGGCTTTGTTGACGTGTCTGTCTCCTCCACTGAGCCATGAGCAAAGCCCATTTTTACTTTTCCCTGTATCTGCAATACATAAAATGTAATAGATGGCAAAAAAAAAAAAAAAAAATTGTGCATCGCACAAGAGTTTAATGAGCATCATGCGTTGTGTGCTATGGGACATGAAGAAGCATGATAATTGGCTTCAGACATTAACATTCTTCCCTGCTTTCTATGGGGCTTGGAGGACATAGTCTCATACTCGGTTTTCTAAAGGGGTTTCCAGTCCACTCCTCTGGCTTTTTGTCTCTGCAAATCTCTTTCCCGTTTTCCCTGTCTTCCCATTTCTTCTCTTTTCTTCCTTTTATCCTGGTTTCTAACCTGTGGTCATCATTCACTCAGCCTCCTTCCTACCCTGCTCCCTGAGGAAAGAATTTCTTCTCTTTGGGATCCTGGGAGCTTTGGGAATTAAATCGATTTGACTCTGACACACGAAGAAGCCAAGAGGAGGAATGCGAGAAGGCGGCCATCGTGTGAGATGCAGAGATACAGAAGTCTTTGCAAACGCAGAATACCTGATGCCAGCATCTCCAAGTGTGTATGAGAAAGGGGCATGGATATATTTTTTTTCCTTAATTTTTTTTATTGTACTTTAGATAAAGTTTCGCAGAACTAATAGTTTCTCATTAAACAGTCAGTACACATATTGTTTTATGACATTGGTTAACAACCCCAAGACATGTCAACACTCTCCCTTCTCGACCTTGGAGGACCTTTTTTTTTTGGTGAAAATATACATAGCCAAAGTTACACCATTTCAAAAGTTTCTACATGTACAGTTCAGTGACATCGATTACATTCTTCCAGTTGTGCTGCTATTCTCACTATCCCTTTCCAAATTATTCCATTAGCATTTTCTTCAACTCACTGCCCCCTAGACTTCCCATCAAACCTTTTAAGTTGCTATTGTCAATTTGATCTCACTTAGACAATTCTTTTTTTTTGTACCTTAGAGGAAGTTTTATAGAACAAATAGTTTCTCATTAAACAGTTAGTATACATATTGCCTTATGACAATAGTGAACAGCCCTACAATATAGGGGCATGGATATTGATGAAGGCATAAAACCTATTTCGTTTGCAAACTGAGGTCAAAATTCCTGAAAAACTACTACATATGTTCTGCTTAAATAACCTGTTTATGTTTTGTTTAAATGCATCTTAAAGTGTTCAGAAAGAAAAGAGGGTTTATTCATTTTAAGAAAAATTTGGTGATTTGAAACATAAGAAGATTAATAAGCTGATCAAGTGTTCTTGCATATACTTTATTAATTTTTTGTTAATACTTAAGTAAATGGGCTCAAGGTCCCAGCTTCAGCTTAAATGTTATCTCCTTGGAGCAAGCAGCCTTTTGGCCATCATCTGTAAGTAGATCTTCTGGTTATTCATAGTCATTGTACCCAGTTCAATTTTACCAAAGCACTTATCACAAATTGTAAGTGTATATTTGTTTGTTGGTTGACTTGTTTATCATCTGTTTCCTCCACAAGACTTTCAGCTCCATGAGGGCAAGAACTGTTTCTGTTTCGTTCACAGTCATATCCCTAGAGGACAGCAGAGTACTTGGCTTATGGTAGATGTTTCATTATTTGTTGCATGAATGAATAAATGAATGGATGGAGGAGAGTACAGAACATTTTTTCCTTAAGATTTTAAGACTATCAGAAGCTTCATAAAGATCTGGAACATATACCATTGAGCGTTTTCTTTTCTCTTTCTGCTTTGGATCGAAGGAAGAAAAAAGTGGGATCTTTGTCATAAAAATTCCTTGAATACTCAATAGTTAGCAAAAGAAAAAAGGTTAAAATAAGAGGAAAATAATTTCTAGAAGGTTTTGATAGCAAGCTGCTCTGAAGTGCTAAACAGGTTGGTCTAGAGTTTGAACCTAGTGGACAATGGTTAGGCGCTTGACTGCTAACCAAAAGGTTGGTGGTTGGAACCCACCCATCAGCTCCAAGGCAGAAAGACATGGTGATCTGGTTCTGTAAAGATTATAGCCAAGAAAACGCTATAGGACAGTTCTACTCTGTCATGTGGAGTCAGTATGAGTTAAAATCAACACAACAGCACCTAACAATAATAACAGAGTCTGAATCATATACAAACAACTGACTAAATTTAAGTAAGTTGTTTTCCTGAGAGAAATGTGAACTCTTCCTCTGCTTCCCTCTCTCTCAGCCGATTATTGTTTCCTATTTCCCTTACAGTAAAGATTGACAAGTTCCATGCATTATACACAGGCTTCCAATCAGGTTTTTAGCAATTTATTCTGAAATACAGCCAGGATCACAAGATATTTAAGGAAAGCCTCTAACATGAAAGACAGGCGCCAAACCAAACAAATTAGAAAGGGAACTTGGAAGAAGAGAGATGGTGCAGGGAGCCAAAGAAAATTAAATTAAAAACCCCACATCTGTAATTAAGATTCTGTAAGAGATATGAGAAGATATTGCATCTATGAAACAGGAACAGAAAGTCAGAATAAAAAACACTGTAGAATCAGAAAGAACTTTAGAAAATAAAAAATATGACTGAAAAAATAAAATAAAAAATAAAAGGAAAATTTGAAAGATTAAATTGAGGATTCACTCAGAAAGTAGAACAAAGAGATGAAAATAAGAAAGAAAAGATAAAATAGTTAAACAGCCAGTCCAGGAACCCCAACATCTGAATAATACAAGTTCTAGAAAGAGAGAATGGAGAAAACAGAGGGAAGAAATCTAAGAAAGACATAATGCAAAATTATTTTTTCAAACTAAAAAAACACGTGTTCCTACATTGAAAGGGCCCACTTGATTCCCAGAATAATTAATAATAAAAAAAGACCCACATTAAGTCACAAGATTATGAAATAGTGGAACACGAGGAATAGAGAAAAACTTCTCAAAGTTTTCAGAGAGGGGGAAAAAATAGGTCACAAATAAAAAATTGGGTATGAGAATGACATGAGACTTCAGTAGTTCCAGAAGCCAGAAGACAATGGAGCAATGACTTCAAAATTCTGACGGAGAATCATTTTCAGCCCAGAATTCTGTATCAGTCAAACCAATTGACATTCAAACTAACAATCAATGTTTCGATTAAAATATAGACATTGTCAAGTCTTCAGGGAATCAGAAATTTACCTCGCAAGCAGTCTTTCTCAGGAAGCTACTGGAAGATGTGCTCCTCCATAGTAAGGGAGTAAACTGAGAGGAAGGCAAGGCATCCAGGAAACACCAGAGAGGGGAAGGGACGTCTTGGGATAGTGGATTGCAGAAGTCTCAGAGGGAGAGCTGTGCAGCAGGACCAGAGAGGATCCAGTCTGCATAGGGGCAGAAGTCAGAGTTCTGGAGGCACAGAAAAAAGGGAATTGCTAGATTGCTCTGATTGTCTGATGTGTTTGACCATATTGAAATAGGAGTTACATATTGAGATAAATATATATAAAAATCCATTGCCGTTGAGTCAATTCTACTCATAGCGAACCTATAGGACAGATTAGAACTGCTCCATAGTGTTTCTAAGGAGTAGCTGGTGGATTCGAACTGCCAACCTTTTGGTTAGCAGCTGAGCTCTTAACCACTGTGCCAGCAGGGCTCCAAATACAAGTATATAAAACTAAGTAAATTAAAAAAAAGACATTATCAACTACAGGAAAAACAAAGAGTTGTTCAAAAGGAATAGAAACATAATAATCTACATGGCTCAAGTGTGAATATGTATTATCATAAATATTGAATATTAATTTAAAGAAAATTATGACATAACTATCTTGAGACAGAATGTGTGTGTGGGGGTATAAGCGAGCCAGATACCCATCCCTCATAGCAGGACATCAATAAATAATGTCTAAAATAAAGAAAAAGTAGGGTAAACATATAATTTCAAAATATCAGGGAACTATCAGAAAAAAGAGACCAAAGAGTTGACAGGTGTCTGTGTGGAGTAGCAGCTCTGGGGTGGTATGTTGCAGAGATCTGCTTTTTTTTATTATAAGGCTGGCAGTACTAGCTGAATTTTTAAACTATATACGTATATATAGTATTTTGAAAAAAATAAAATATTAAGAGGACACATACAAAAAGACAAAGAACCCAAAAAAGAAAATTCAAAGGCCTAGGAAATAGACTAGAAGGCAAAGGGAACAGTTAGACTGGAGTCAGGATGCTGAGGAAGGAGACTTCAGGAAGAAAGAAGAGTGTGAACAAATATGCAGAGATTAACCAGCAAAATCTTTAGTTGAAGCAAATAAACTTAATTACTGTTGGATATCTTTTTATGAAATATAGCTCCAAAGTATGCATTCAACAAAATTCAACATTACAAACTAGCTACTATTTATGCTTATTGAAAACATAATGAAAATTTCACAGCTGGGGAAGTTAATTCCAGGACTGTCGGCTGTCTCACCTATTTCTCCACACGGCACTGGATCAGTACGATCCCTGAACAGAAGTACACAGCTGTCTAAGGCGCAGGCGTACAAACGTAAACCCATGTCACACAGCACTGCTCATCTTTTGTAGCTCAGTAGAAACAGTACCCCTTAAATCATGGGCCACAGTTTAGGATCGAATGTGACGGAGGAGGAAGAATTAGTTCAACGTTTGTTTTAGAGATCTTGGAGAAGTCACCAATGTTTTGTGGCAGCGGAATGCTTCATCCTCCAGTCCCCAACGTCAGGCTGGGTAGTAAAATGGAACGCTAATTTCTGACAGAAAAACCTCCTGAATTACTGAAAGCCTTGAGATCCCCAGAGGAGGAGAGGGTCAAACCCTTGCCCTCATACATAAAAAGCTAGGGAAGTGGGTGTTTATTGGAAGCTGTTTTAAGTGTGGGGTGCAAACTGTGTGTATCCGAGTGTCTCCTGCGGCCAGAGGCAGCTGCTGTGTGGCAGGAAGAAGTGGGGATGGGGAGAAGGAGGTGGAAACCACTAACTGATCCTCAGGTATATATTAAGAAACCCTGGCGGCGGAATGGTTAAGAGCTCTGCTGCTAACCGAAAGGTCAGCGATTCTCTGCGGGAGAAAAGACTTGTCAATCTGCTCCCGTAAAGGTTACAGCCTAGGAAACCCTACAGGGCAGCTGTACTCTGTCATATGGGAACTTTATGAGTTGGAATCGACTGGATGGCACACACAACCAGCTGCAGTATTCTTAATCTGCCCTCATGGGGACCCCATGTGTGTCAGAGTAGGGTTTTCAATGGCTGATTTTTCGGAAGTAGATTGCTAGGCTTTTCTTTGGCAGCACCTCTGGGTGGGCTTGAACTTCCAACGTTGGTTAGTAGTTGAGCTCATTAACTGTTTGTGCCACCCAGGGACTCCTACCATCCCATGAAAGAGTAAGCTGACAGTTTAGACTACCCAGAAAAAAATTGTTGGAAAGACTTCCTTAGCTTTTAACTGAGAAACGTTTCCACAGTATGGCTTCTTCACAGTCGTACCATCCCTGTCTCCCTATCTGCACCCCTAACTGCAGCCATTAAGGCGCCACATAGCTTCACACGCTCATTGCTCCTTCTCCATCTGGCTCCCACTCATCCTGCTAGGCATGGTTTAAATATCACATCTCATACGAAGACTTCCTTCCTCCCTGTTCCGATCATTCTTCATCCAAGTTCAAACCTTGGCTAACTCCTTGTTGACCCATCTGTTTTTCCCATTAGACGAGCGCTTCTTGGGCTTAGGGATCGTTTCTTATTCATCTTTGCTTCATCCCAAGCATTTGACCATGGCACCTACTAAATGCTTGTTGAGTGAGTGAATGAAGGAGTAGGAGGATTAATTAAAATCTCTGTTGGAGAAGGAACTTATCCATTTCTTCTTTTTCTTTGCCTACCGCACAGTTGTGAGTCTGAGGGGAGGGGGAAGTATTCACACCTCTGCTGATATTTATTTGAAATTATGCAGAAATAGGAAAGTTTAGAAATGGACACAAAATTCAAGAGTATCTACGTCCTTTCTCCCCTTATTCTTAAGGGTTTTACATGTCTTTCAGGGCAATTATATTTTGCCTTCAATTTTTTTTTTCAACTGTACCCTTTTTAGACACCTACTGCACTTTTTAGACACTTAACTGCAGTATTCTTCCCTCTGAAGACTTTAAGAAGTTCCCTCCTGCTTACCTAACTACCAGTTGGAGTATTTACTCCGTGGAATTACTGCCTGTTTTTCTCAGTGTTGGTGAATGTTAATGTGCAGGTGTTTTTCATCAGGCTTTATATTTTATCGAAAAAAATTGACTAGAAAATCGGCCAAATTCGGCACGGTTTGCCATTTGTAGCCACCAGGGGGCAGAAGTGAGCTGACTTGTTGCGTGGCTTGCCCTAGTGACTGGCTGGAAATTCTGATGTTAACAGCTTGCCTTGTGACCTTGCTTTCATTACTTTCTCTATCTGGGTCTCTACTTTCTCATCTGTAAAACGAGGAAGTTGGGCTAGGTGACCCATAAAGCCTCTTTATTTTTAAAATTTGGTGTGTCTAAAAAATTACCTTGGGCAAAGGGAAGGACAGCACACACTACAGGGGAAGTCAGCACAAGTGGACTAAACCAAAGCTGAGAAGTTTCCTGAATACAACCAAACACTTCGAGGGACAGAGTAACAGGGGCGGGTGTCTGGGGACCATGTTTTCGGGGACATCGAGGTCAACTGGCATAACAAAGTTTATTAAGAAAATGTTCTGCACCCTACTTTGGTGAGTGGTGTCTGGGGTCTTAAAAGCTAGTGAGTGGCCATCTAAGATGTATCAATTGGTCCCAACCCACCTGGAGTAAAGGAGAATGAAGAACACCAAAGTCACAAGGAAAGTATTAGCCCAAGAGACAGAGAGGGCCACATGAACCAGAGACTTCATCAGCCCGAGACCAGAAGAACTAGATGGTGCCCGGCTACCACCAATGACTGCCCTGATGGGAACACAGGAGAGTCCCTGATGGAGCAGGAGAAAAGTGGGGTGCAGAACTCAGATTCTAGTAAAAAGACCAAACTTAATGGTCTGAGACTGGAGGAACCCCAGAAAGCACAGCCCCCGGACTCTCTGTCAACCCAGAACTAAGACCATTCCCAAGGCCAACTATTCAGACAGAGATTAGACTGGACTATGGGACATAAGATGATACTCGTGAAGAGTGTGCTTCTTAGCTCACGCAGATACACAAGACTAAATGGGCAGCTCCTGTCCGGAGGTGAGATGAGAAGGCAGAAAGGGAGAGAAGCTGGTTGAATGGACGTAGGAAATCAGAGGTGGAAAGGAGTGTGGTGTCACAGTATAGGGAGAGGAATTAGGGTCACATAACAACATATGTATAAATTTTTGTATGAGAGACTAACTTGAATTGTAAACTTTCACTTAAAGCGCAACAGTAAAAAAAATAATTCTGTGTCTGTGAGTTTAGTTCAGACTGGTGGTGTCAAAACAGGCTCAGCAGAGAAGGCCGTGAAAGGTGAGTAAGGTTTAAATAGATGAATTTATCTGAAAGCTCCATTCAACACAATTGTAATTCCATGGCATTCTGTTTAATTGAAATAGTCTTTAATTCTGGGAGTAGCATACGTTACTGGGGGGAGAAGTAGCCCCCAGTTTGTTTCCACAAAGCTTGCCCAAGGGAAAACTTTATTTTGTCCTCCCTGCCTAAGACAATGAGGAGTCCCTGGTTGGTACATATGGTTTATGGGCTCGGCTGCTAACCGAAAGTCCACCTAGAGGCACCTGGGAAGAGGCTTGGTGATCTCTTTTGAAAAATCAGCCATTGAAAACCCTACGGAGCACCATTCTACTGTGATACACCTCGGGCTGCCATGACTTGGAATTGACTCCATGGTAACT
The DNA here is from genome assembly GCF_000243295.1 of Trichechus manatus latirostris. Taxonomy (NCBI): domain Eukaryota; kingdom Metazoa; phylum Chordata; class Mammalia; order Sirenia; family Trichechidae; genus Trichechus; species Trichechus manatus. The sequence continues at coordinate 585,633 of NW_004444224.1, forward strand.
GGTCATCCTAAGACAGTGAGTAGGGGGCTCAGATGGGTAAAACAGTCTAAGGAAGGGGATGTAAGTTGAAGAACATGAGAAACCAGTGCAGGGTGTTACTTGAAGATGAGAAATCAGTGCAGGGAGTAATGTCTGCCATCTAATAAAAGGGACTTTGTGGAGAAATCCCTCCTAACTGATGTCTGTCTGTGGCACAGTGGTAAAGAGCTATGGGGAGTGACGGCTGCTAACCAAAAGGTCAGCAGCTCCAATCCACCAGCCACTCCTTGGAAACCCTATGGGGCAGTTCTACTGTGTCCTGTAGGGTTGCTATGAGTTGGAATTGACTCAATGGCAATGGTTTTTTTTCCCCCAGCTTTGGTTTTGTAAAAACAACCTATTCATTAATTCAGGGCCTTGCAAGAAAAAAAAAAGAGTCTTTGCTGATTGTTAACCAGTATTTCCCCTAAAATATTCCCTTTTCTCTCAAAGGCTGTTACTTTCCCCATTCCCTTCTGATTGAATCATGTGTATTTTTGCTCAATCAAAAAAAAAAAAAAAAAAAAAAAAACTCGTTGTCATGAGTTGATTCCAACTCATAGTGAGTCTACAGGACAGGGTAGAACTGCCCCATAGGGTTTCCAAGGAGCAGCTGGTGGATTTGAACTGCCGACCTTCTAGTTAGCAGCCATAGCTCTTGACTGCTGTGTCATTTACTTTCCTTTGCAGTCCACACCTGATACCCTTTACCGACTAGAACTCTCCGCTAGCGAGGGCTGCATCCCCCAATGAGACGAGGAGATTCTCCAATGGAGGGACCCAGCACTTTCTTCTTCTTTGTATATGGAGCTCCCAGCACCTGGCAGGGAAACAAATCCTGAGGAGTGGTCCAGAGCCAGGACTCTGGGGTCAGATGGCTTGGATTTCCTTCTCTTTTCTACCACTGTGGGCTTAGAGTAGTGGCTCAACCTCTTTAATTTTTGGTCTCCTCTTCTATAAAATTGGAATAATAATAGTAACTGCTTGATAGAGTCATTGTGAGGAGTTAATGAGCTAATTGATGCCATGTATTTAGCACAGGGCCTCATTTCCAGTAGGGGCTCAATGGATGTTAGCCATCATCATCCTATTTATTGCTTAAAGGAGGGGTATGAAATTGGTTTAATAAATATCCAAATAGTTATGCTTGTTTTATTCAGTATTCCTGGGGAGGAAGACAGACAAAGTTAGAGAACTACAGAGCAGAGAAAAAGAAACATGGAAGAGACACAAAGAGCCACAACCTCAGCACAGAGAACACACAGGCTGTGGAAAGGAGGGGGCAGCAGAGAGCGCTTCATTCATTTAATAAGCTTTATTGAGCACTGTAGGTTCTAAGGAGCCCTGGTGGTGCAGTGGTTAAGAGCTGGGCTGCTAATCAAAAGCTTGGTGGTTCGAATCTACCAGCCGCTCCTTGGAAATCCCATGGGACAGTTCTATCATGTCCTATAGGGTTGTGCTATGAGTTGGAATCGACTTGACCACAATGGGTAGGTTCTGAAGGGGCCCTGGTGGCGCAATGGTTAAGCGTTTGGCCTTTAACCAAAAGGTCAGCAGTTCGAATCCACCGGCCGCTTCTTGGGAACTCATGAGTTGGATTTGACTCGATGCCAACAGGTTTGGTTTGGTCTAGGTAGACACTAGAAGGAGCCCCACTGGTTAACACTCGGTTAGTAACAGAAAAGTTGACTGAACCCACCAGCCACTCAGTGGAAGAAAGACATGGCAGTCTGCTTCTGTAAATATTACAGCCTTGGGGCAGGTCTACCCTGTCCTCTAGAGTCACTATGAGCCGGATTTGACTTGACCATGACAGGTTTTGTTATAGAACAGCGAACAAAACAGATAAATTTCTCTACCTTCATGAGTCATGAAGTTTACATTGTGGAGGAGCCTTCCAGAGCCCTATGGCTGCCTCAGTGCAGGGAGGAATGGAACTTGACCAGTAGACACTAAATAGACCCAGGGACCAGGAGAATGGATGGGGTTCACTGGGACCAAGTGAGCCCCAAGAGCAGAGAGCAGACTGCCCTCAGGGCCTAAAAATCAGATGGATTGGTGGTGGGCCCTAGACTGACTAGGAGGAGACATGGCAAGTTTGTACTCACAGGACAGTTGTGCTGGCAATGCCTCCAGAACAGCCATCAGCAGAGCCTGCTCCTGAGTGGGTGGGGAGGTGCACGGGCGCTAACAACAGCTCCTGGGAGGGAATGTGGAGGACACGTGCACAGGAAGGAGGAGATGGAGAGAGAATGAGTGCCATGGGTGGGAGGAACAGAGTTGCATGAAGGAATAAAAAACAGAGGGGAGTATTAGCTTCTTCACTTGGTCTGTGAGTGCTCATCAGCCACTTCTTATCACATGCCTCAACATTTTAATTATCTGAATAACGGCTATTTATTTCCAGGTCTTCCATTGTTCTTTATACTTAAAGGTCTAATGACTCAGTTCTGAATGGAATCCATGTGATTGACCAATCTCATGGTCCCCACTGTGTCTTACACATACCTCTCTTTTCTTACCTATCCTCTTTTAGTGTTCATGTATAACCCTGTCTTCTACTTGATTGTGAGCTCCTAGAAGCATGGCTAGCACATTGTACGTGAGTAATATATGTAAGTGCATACTATATACTTTTCTAATTAGAAAAGATAACAAATACAACTGTCTATTAAAAAAGAATGAATGCCCAGAGCAGTGTTATTTATGAGCCAAAAACAAAAACAACCTACCAGCAAGACAATTTTCTCTTTGCTTCAGTTACCTCATCTGTAAAACAGTTATATTTATTATGAGGATTCAATAAGTTTATATATACATATATGTATGTATACATACACACATATATATACATATACATGTATATTGTTTAAAACCATGCTTGGCTTATAGTGAATACTCAATAATGTTAAATATTATAGACAATAATTTTATGGTGGTGACCTCCTTTTTCTTGCTGGGCAACTTCTTGATAGATTGTGATGAAGGGGATGTTTAGGATTATAGTCAGGACTCAAAGCATCTTTAAAATTTGCCTACAAATACATGAACTAAGAAGGTATAGAGTTAGTCTCTAACTCTCCTGGGGATGAAATAACAGGGAAGAAGGTTGTGCTGTAGCCTGAGGAATTTTCCTGGGCTACAGTCTGTGAATGCACTGCTCACCAGCAGGTTCTTACTCATGGTGTCTTACTCCCTCATATGATGCTTATCTCTGATTGTGTAGTGGCCATTGTTTATGAAAAAAATCTTTTTTTTCAGTTCCAGTCAATAAAGATTTTTTTTTATTGTGTTTTAGATGAAAGTTTACAGCACAAATTAGTTTCTCATTCAAAAATTTATACACAAATTGTTTTGTGGCATGGGTTGCAATCTCCACAATGTGTCAGCACTCCCTCCCTTTCCCTTCCCACCCTGGGTTCCCCATGGCCATTCGTCTGGGTTTTCTGTCCCTTCCTGCCTCCTAGTCTTTGCTTTTGGGCACATGTTGCCCGTTTGGCCTAGCAAATTTGACTGAACTAAGAAGCACGTTCCTCGGGTGTGTTATTGTTTATTTTATCAGCCTGTCTAATCTTTGGCAGACAGGTGGACTTTGGGAGTGGCTTCAGTTCTATTTTTTTTTTTTTAAATTGTTGTAGTTTAAGTGAAAGTTTAAAATTCAAGTTAGTCTCTCATACAAAAATTTATACGTACATTGTTATGTGACCCTAATTGCTCTACCTAGACTGTGACAGCACACTCCTACTTTCCACCCCTGATTTCCTGCCTCCATCAACCAGCTCCTGACCCTCTCTGCCTTCTCCTCTCACCTCCAGACAGAAGCTGCCCATTTAGTCTCATGTATCTATTTGAGCTAAGAAGCACACTCTTCACAAGTATCATCTTATGTCCCATAGTCCAGTCTAATCTTTGTCTGAAGAGTTTCAGGGCTGCTGTTTTCTATTTTTGGCTTAGTTTTTTGGATCTTTGCTGTGGAGGGACAGCATGGTGCTTCTGCCTAGAGTGCCATGTTGCCGGAAGGCCTGAAAAACATTTTTGTAGAAAAAATTTGAGGCCTAAAAATTTACTTTTCTTCTGGAGATAATCTTTGCTTGCTTCTGCCAGGTACCTGTGGGCACTAGCAATTTTGGGTCTCCTTAATCAAATTTCAGGGTTTGAGCTTCTTCTTGGCTACACAGATGACTTCAGGCTGGTGAAGGCTGGTGTTCTTCTTGTTCACCCTTTCTCCTGGGGGAGTCTTGCACAGGCCAAAGGGACAGGTGATTTAGCAGTTCTCTAATCTTAGTGGCCTTGGGGTCTAACTTTTGCCCCCCAGTCCTAAGAAGCTGCCAGCAGCAAAAGTCAGCCTTCCAGCCTCCTCTTCCAGATCAACAAACATTCCCAACAATACTGGAAGCAGAAGTTCCCTTAGCTCTTAGATATCTTTTGAAACCATCCTCCTTGCTCTGTCTCCATCCCACCATCCTTGCCCGATGTACCATTACCACTCTCCTGGATGACTACAATAGCCTCCTAAATCGTTTGCCTGCATCTACCTTTGACTCCCTACAATCTGTTTCCCATACTGCAACCCAAGAAACTTTAGAAGCACAACTCTCTCTGCTGTAGCTATACTGACTTTCTTTTAGGCCCTCCCACCACAGGCTTTTGCACAAGCTCTTTCTTCTGACTAGAAGGGGGTGTTTACTGACCCCCCTTTCCATTCTTGTAAGTAGCTCCTACACATCTTTAGGTTTCAGCTTGATCTTCAAAGCTTCCAAGAAACCTTTCTGGACCTAGGAAAATCCACATAGTAGAACCACATACCTGTCCTTCATACCAGTCATCACTGTTGCAATGCAATTTGAAGGATAATTTGAGTGTTGGTCTCCCTCATTAGAATGTTAGCGCCCTGAAGGTAGAGACCTCTATTTTGGCTCACAGGTTTTATTCCTTGTGTTTAACATAGTGCCTGCACCTAGAGGTGTTCAGTGCTGCTAAGTGAATAAATGAATAAATGCATGCATGGATGAATGAATGAGTGAATACCCGCCTGAAATGGTGGCGTCGGCCCTCACATTTCATAGGCCCCAAACCACACAGCTGTGAGAGGCTATAGTGGGTCTGTGAGGTGACTTTGCTCTGGTGTGTTGGTGGTTTCCTTTGCTTGCTGACAGCTCTTGATGCAAAGCCTCCTTTTGCAGCCAGCTTTGGGAGAGATCTTACTGAGTATCCAGACTCTAGATCTTTGGGTCTCCCTGGGCCCCATTTCCCTCACGAGTAAGAAAAGGTGACTAATCCTGATTACCTTACCATTTGAACTTACTCTGAGGAGAGGAGGTCAAGGGCAACGGATTCATTCTAAGGCCCAGCAGTCCCTGCTCTTCATCTCCCCAATCTTCACCCACTCTGAAGTTCCTACAACCTCAAACCGACTTCTTTGAAGGAGACTAATCTTTTCCTCTGGTCGTCAAACCGGTGGGCTTCCTCGCTTCTGCCCGCCCCATTCTCACTCTGAGGAGATACTTTCCATCCTCCCTCACCCTGCCCTCAAAAAGCGGGTCTCAGACTTTCCGCTCAGCCCCTCACAGTGGGCAACACCATTTCCACCCCCTTCTCCCACTGTACATTTATTTAAAACTGTTTCACCCTTTATATAATACATGTTTTGTCATTAAAGAACATTTGGGAAATGAAGACAAATAGTCTAAAGTCAAGCCACTTAAGGTTTCACCCTCCCCAAACAACCAGTGTTAATATTTTGATGTATTTCCTTCCAACATTTTCTCGTGTGTAAGAGCTTTTTAAACATTGTTGTAATCATACAGTACATTAACTTTCGCATTCTACTTTCTCCACTTACGATGTCATACCATAATCTATGTTACTTACACAGGTTTATATTCCTTACTTCTCAATGTCTGAGTTTACTTAACCCTATGGTCAGACTCTTAGGTAGTTTCCAGAATTTCACTATTGCAAATAGTACAATAATGCATGTTTTTGTACATAAATCTTGCTAATGTCTTTTTGAGATGAGATGATTTCTCAAGCCTATTCTTGAATAAGAAGCATTTTTTTTTTTTAGTTATTTCAACACTCTTCTTCTGTTACTACTCTTCTAGCTTCTTGCGTCTCTTTACCATAAGCCAGATGCCTCTTTTTTAAGGGTCGGTTCTCTCTTTTAGTGCTTCTGTCTCTTATGCAACATGACTTTTAGGAAGTTGTAACTTTTTTTTTTTTTTAATGTACTGTATCCTTCCCTAAGTATCAAGTGCCACGTATGAATCCCCTAAACCAAAAAAACCAAACCCATTTCCATCGAGTCAATTCCAACTCATACTGACCCTATAGGACAGAGTAGAACTGCTTCATAGGGTTTCCACGGAGCAGCTGGTGGATTCAAACTGCTGTCCTTTTGGTTAGCAGCCGTAGCTCACAGTAGCTCTTAACCACTGCACCACCAGGAATCCCCTACTATGTGCCAAATACTTACACTTGTTTCATTTAATCCACACTCTGCAAGCCTTGTAAAGGTTTTAGAGACAAGAAAACAGAGGTACACAGAACTCAAGTTTTTGGCTAGGGTCATTCAGTAGGGTGATTTGAACCCAGACTTGTCTGCCTCAAAGGTAGGTCCTTTCCTCCACAAGGAGAGAGGGATCCACCCTTCTCAAGCTTTGAACCTTGTTTTCCCCATGCTCTGCAGTGGATGGTGGGCAGTGGAGCAGGTGCTACTTCCGTTTCAGCTTCGTTCTGCCGCACTGAAGTGCCAAACTGCAGGCAAGTCCCCTCGTTTCTCTGGGCCTCGATTTCAACATTTGTAAACTGGGCATATGTACCCTAGTCAGCTTTTCTCATAGCAGTCATATGAGAATCTACGAAGCAAATTTACATGAAAGCAACTGCCTCATAGCAAGAGACTGGGGGGCACGGGTGTCAGAAGACTTGCCTGTGGTTGAGAAGTTCAAGAAAGTACAAAATGCTAACGGAATCTGAATGATACAATTTCTCCAGTGGAATCAGGCAAATAACTGAAGTCTCCCCCAGAGAAGCTGTGATCTCCGTGAGAAATACTACATATTAGGTGTGAATTCAGGTTCACACTGTTGCCTAAAGGCTTTCCTGGATTTGGACTGAAGGAAAGAGAAGGGCACAGTGGCCCTGCCCTGTAGTACCATGTCATAGCAGAGGTAGCACCAGTATGGGTCTCACCAGGATTTAATTGACATGTCTTTGTTATTAGCTGCATGACCTCATGCACAACAGTGCTTGGTCCTGTACCATCCTCATGATGGGTTGTGGATCAGATTGCTGTGATCCATAGGGTTTCACTGGCTGATGTTTTGAAGTAAATTGCCAGCCCTATCTTCCTAGTCTGAGTTTGAAAGCTCTGCTGAAATCTGTTCAGCATTAGAGCAACACACAGACCTCCACTGACAGGCGGTTGGTGGCTGCACATGAAGTGCATTGGCTGGGAATCGAACCTGGGTCTCCCACATGAAAAGAGAGAATTTTACCACTGAACCGCCACTGCCTCCTCACTTGATGTAGGACAAGTTCCAAGCACTGGCTTCTGCTTTGGCTCCATTGTAAATAGTTCTCCCCTCCAGGGGCTGTTATAGCCACAACACCCGAGGTCCCCTTTGTGAGAATTAGAAAAATACACCCCTTCTTCAAGACTTAACTGATTTTATTAAAAGAAGACATTTATTTTTTTCTAGAAAATTGTAGTAATAAACACAAAACCAAAACAAACTCATTTCTGTGGAGTTGATTCCAACTCATAGCGACCCTATAGCCCAGAGTAGAACTGCCCCATAGAGTTTCCAAGGAGCGCCTGGTGTTTTCGAACTGCCAAGTTTTTGGTTAGCATCCGAGCTCTTAACCAGGGCCCCAGTAACAAATATACATATTTATAATACGATGCTGTGCCCAAGTCCTCACAGTTAGGGGACTACAGCCTATTTCCAACCTTCATTTGCTCTCAAATCAGCCTCAGGTCTCTTCCTCCTTCGTTTTTTCTACAAGATTTATTGTCTCTTACCTTGGCAATCTTATATTGAAAGTTTTTTTTTTTTTTTTTTCCATTTATTTTATCTTTTTCACAGATTTTAACCCCTTACTTCCCACCCCTATACCTGGGACCTCAGACCCCTTCCCAGTAACTCCACTTAAGATATATATCAGAGAATACATCAAAAGCAATGTTTTTCACTTCATTAAAAAGATGAGCTCAATGGGGGCAGGGATCATGACCATCCTGTTGGCTGGACTGACCTGGCAAAGGTTCCCAATAAATACTTGTTGAATGAATTAAGTGACTTTAAAGTTTTGCAAGTAAACACCACTTCTCAGCTCCAGGCCTCTTATCCTTGATTCAAAGTGTGCGTTTAGACTCAGTTTCCCCTTTGAGATGGTCTCATGTACAGGCCTTAAGGTCTGGGCTTCTTAACTTGCAGCACAAGGGTGTAAATGAGGCTGGGGGCAGTGGTCCTTGGCCTTGACTGCTTCTGAGTCTTGATTGACGGTTCCAGACAAATCTGGTCTTCTATCTGGCTTCTCAGTCTTCGTGCTTTGATTCCCAAATCCTGTGGATCCACACTTGACCCCTCTGGGTGTTGGGAATCTGTGGTCATGGCTGCCGCGACTGCCCATGGAAGTAGTTGATGAAGGGCCAAGTTCATGGGCGAAGAGAGCATTGTCTGACCAATCAGTGTAAGCTGAGCCCAGTGCCAGGCTCATAGCTGATGCTCAACATTTTTTGAGTCAATTAATCCACTTCTAACTGCTGTGTCTGCTTCAAAGGAGCTCTGGTGGCCCAGTGATTAAGTGCTCTGCTGTTAACCCAAGGATCGGTAGTTCTAACTCACCAGCCGCTCAGCGGGAGAAGGATGTGGCAGTCGGCTTCCGTACAGATTACAGCCTTGGAAACCCTATGGTACAGTTCTACTCTGTCCTACAGGGCCGTTATGAGTCGGGATTGACTCAACGGCAACGTATGTCTGCTTCTGCTGGACATGTCTGTCTGTTCAGACCTTCCTGATCTCTTGATATATTCCTGACCTCCAAGTCCTGGCTGCACCGGCTCGACATAGGACAGGGGCAGTCATTAATATGTGTGACACTGCATTTCTATTTCAACAGGGACACCTCTAAGCCCCTTTCTTGGGGTTCGCTTCCAGGAAGCCACATTTCCAGGAAAGAGTAGTTACACATTCTGGGTTTGAGGAGATTTCTTAGCAGTGGGTAGAATTTTGAACTCTTAAATCTGAAGGAGGTTAAAGAATGGTCCCAGGAATGCTGAGTCAGCTTTACTCTGGAAGACTCAATGTTCCTTATTCTTCCTTGATATTTCTGGTAAAGTCAGTAAATTCTTCTGCTTGTTTTCTTTGGGATGAGACACGAGGAGTGTGCATTGCTGTTTAGATGATATTCTCATAGGTAAATAGCCCTGGTGTGTCCAGAGACATGGGCAGTGAATGGGGTTTTTCCACCTGTTAGGCAGACATAAAGACGCAGATTGCTGGAGATGGTGGGGCTCTGGAACTTCCGTAGTGGACCCTGCCATCCCAGACACTTTTCCTTTCCAAGGTCACCCAACATAAACCTCCCACTGGTCTTCCTCCTACTGTTTAGTACTTCCTACCTGTTACCAATTGCCATGGAGTCGATTTCTACTCATAGTGACCCCATGCATGTCAGAGTAGAACTGTCCTCCATAGGGTTTTCAATGGCTGATTTTTCAGAATTAGATTGCCAGGCCTTTCTTCAGAGGTGCCTCTGGGTGGACCTCAAACCTGCAACCTTTCGATTAGCTGTTGAGCACTTAACTATTTGCACCACCCAGGGACTCCTTAATCCTTCCTAGTTTACAGAAACTATTCTTTGAGTGACTGTTTAATGAACTGAACTTTCCTTCCAATTACTCATCAGAACTGATCTTTCCTGTCACTAAGTAAACTGCTTAACGATCCTCATCTTTTCTGATTTGGTTGGGAGAGGAGGGGACAGGAGACAAGTGTGATCTGTGGAGGAATAAGCTTTAAAGCTTTCCACGTTGGTAGTTTGACTGGTGGGAAGGTGCCAACTAGATGTAGCTAACATAGCGGGAGGAAAAGAAGCAGAAATCTCTCCCTCCTCAGTTTATTGGTGGCTCAGAAGCAAGTTGGAGTCTCCTTCCCAACCATCCCTCCCAGCTCACAAACCGCCCCGGCCACCCCCTTGCTCCTCATTCACGACCTTAGTCAGGATCTTTCTGATTTTTCTTATCGTTCCTACCCAGGACCCTATGCCCCATATTCTTCTGTAACCTTAAGCAAACGGAATGGGGAAGTACTGGGGTACCTTTTAGTACCAGGAAATATGAGCTCCCTGGGGCCCACGAAATTTTAACCTGAGCGTGAACCAGGAAAAGGGATGGGACAATTAAGACAAAGCTCAGCCGTAAAGCTTCTTACCGTTTTGTGCGTCTGCGCGACAGAATAAAGCGTATGTGTTGGGTCTTCCTCTGGGGTCGTTTTCTATTAAAAAATGAACAACAAACAAAAGAAATCATCAAGGCCACAGAAGGGAAAGAAAAGGTGGAAGGAGATGGAGAGAGGGAAGAGAAGGTTCTGGAACAGAATTGGGTAGTGGGGAGGGCTCTTGCTAGTGACTGCTGTAATAATAATTACAGGCATTACCTCGGATATATTGTGGGTTCTGTTCCAGACCACAGCCATGAAGTGAATATTGCAATAAAGCGAGTCACAAGAATTTTTTTTTGGTTTCTCAGTGCGTATAAAAGTTATGTTTACACTATGCTGTGGTCTATTAAGGGTGCAATAGCATTATGTCTAAAAAAACAATGTACATACCTAAATTAAAAAAATACTTTATTGCTGAAAATGCTAACCATCATCCAAGCCTTCAGTGAGTCATAATCTTTTTGCTGGTGGAGGGTCTTGCCTCGATGTTGATAGCTGCTGACTGATCAGGGTGGTGGTTACTGACGGTTGGGGTGGCTGTGGCAATTTCTTAAAATAAGACAATGAAGTTTGATGCATCAGTTGACTCTTCCTTTCATGAAAGATTTCTCTGTAGCATAAGATGCTGTTTGATAGCATTTTACTCACAGTAGAACTTCTTTCGAAATTGGAGTCAATTCTCTCAAACCCTGCCTTTGCTTTATCAACTAAGTTTATGTAATATTCTAAATCCTTTGTTGTCATTTCAACAATGTTCACAGCATCTTCACTGGGAGTAAATTCCATCTCAAGGAACTACTTTCTTTGCTTATCCATAAGAAACAGCTCCTCATCCATTAAAATTTTATTGTGAGATTGCAGCAATTCAGTCACATCTTCAGGCTCCACTTCTAATTCTAGTTCTCTTGCTATTTCCACCACATCTGCAGTTATATCCTCCCCTGACGTCTTGAACCCGTCAAAGTCATCCATAAGAGTTGGAATCAACTTCTTCCAAACTCCTGCTAATGTTAATATTTTGACCTCCTCCCATGAATCAAAAATGTTGTTAATGGCGTCGAGAATGGTGAATCCTTTCCAGAAGGTTTTCAATTTACTTTGCCCAGATCCATCAGAGGAATCACTGTCGATGGGAGCTATATAGCCTTATGAAATGTATTTCTTAAATAATAAGACTTGAAAGTCAAAATTACTCCTTGATTTATGGCCTGCAGAAGGGATGTTGAGTTAGCAGGCATGAAAACAGCATTAATCTGCTTGTACATCCCCATCAGAGCTCTTGGGTGACCAAATGCATTGTCAACGAGCAGTAATATTTTGAAAGGAATCTTTTTTTCTGAGCAGTAGTTCTCAACAGTGGGCTTAAAATATGCAGTAAACCATGTTGTAAACAGATGGACTATCATCCAGGCTTTGTTGTTCCATTTATACAGCACAGGCAGAATAGATTTAGCATAATTCTTAAGGACCCTAGGATTTTTGGAATGGTAAATGAGCATTGGCTTCAGCTTAAAGTCACCAGCCACATTAGCCTCTAACAAGAGAGTCAGCCTGTCCTTTGAAGCTTTGAAGCAAGGCGGTGACTTCTCCTGTCTAGCTATGAAAGTCCTAGGTGGCATCTTCTTCCAGTACAAAGCTGTTTCATCTACATTGAAAATCTGTTGTTTAGTGTAGCCACCCTCATCGATTATCTTAGCTAGATCTTCTGGAAAACTTGCTGCAGCCTCTACATCAGCACTTGCTGCTTCACCTTGCACTTTTATGCTATGGATGGAGATGGCTTCTTTCTATAAACCTCATGAACCAACCTCTGCTATCTGCAAACTTTTCTTCTGCAGCTTCCTCACCTCTCTCAGCCTTCATAGAACTGCGGAGGGTTAGGGCCTTGCTCTGGATTTGGCTTTGGCTTAAGGGAATGTTGTGGCTGATTTGATCTTCTAGCCAAACCATTTGAAACTTTCTCCATATTAACAATAAGGCCGCTTCACTTTCTTATCATTCACATGTTCACTGGAGTAATACCTTTAGTTCCCTTCAAGAACTTTTTGTTTGCATTCACAACTTGGCTAACGGGCATAAGAGGCCTAGCTTTTGGCCTAGGTCAGCTTTTGACTTGCCTTCCTCACTAAGCTTAATCATTTCTAGCTTTTGATTTAAAGTGAGAGATGTGGAATTCCTCCTTTCACTTGAACGCTTAGAGGCCATTGTACGGTTATTAATTGGCCTAATTTCAATATCGTCGGAAGGCCCAAGGAGAGGGAGAGAGATGGGGAACAGCCCGTCGGTGGAGCAGTCAGAACCCACACAACCTTTATCAATGAAGTTCGCCGCCTTATATGGGCGTGATTTGTGGCACCCCAGAACAACTACAGTAGTAACATCAAAGATCACTGATCACAGATCACCGTAACAGATATAATAATAATGAAAAAGTTTGAAATATTGTTAGAATTACCAAAATGTGACGCAGACGTGAAGTGAGCGCATGCTGTTGGAAAAATGGAGCCGATAGACTTGCTCACCTCAGGGTTGCTACAAACTTTTAATTTGTAAAAAATGCAGTATCTGAGAAGTACAATCATGGGAAGCACAATAAAAGGAGGTATGCATGTATTAGTGATTTTTTTTCAGGAAGCCATTGAATTATTTTTAAGCTGTGTTGTGTTTAAATGAACTAAAAAATATTTAAGTCCCATGAGCTATGAGCCTCCTAAAGTGGTTAAGGATTCTCTGGGTGGTGCAAATGGTTAACACACTGGGCTGCAAACCAAAAGGTTAGAAGTCTGAGTCCACACAGAGGTGCCTCAGAAGAAAGGCCTGGTGATCTACTTCCATGAATTAGCCATTCAATACCCTGTGGGGCACAGTTCTACTCTGACACATACAGGGTCGCCATGAGTAGGAATCGATGTGATGGCAACTGGTTTACTGAAAAGTGGTTAAAGGATAATCTCAACTAATAATGTGAAGGTTGCAAATAAACTTATCTATCTGTCAAAAGGGTCCTTGAGGCAACTTAGTAAGGATGACTGATAGAACAAAACAAAACACAACAAAAAAACAACAAAAGCCCCTTCCTGACTGGAGAAAAACATTCTAGGTCAGTTAAGTTTACTCTTGAACATCTAGCAATAAACATCTGTGGTCTCCTGGGGATGTGACTGAGCAAGGGAGGAGGGAGGATGGTAGTAAAGTGACTAAATCAGGCTGAGTGGTACACAAAGCAATCTTCCCTGGGAAGAAGGACGGAGTTCTCAGAACTAACACCTTGAAGAGGAAACAAAATGTCTTCTCTGCAACCCGAGGGGGAGACCGAAGGCTGAAGTAAAATTAGAGTTTTGAGCTGTCGAAGTATTTTGATTTCTTTATTAAATGGGCCAGTGTAGGAAAGGGCCCTGTGACCTCTACAGAGCTAGCCCGGCCTGGGCCACAATGATTATCCCTGGGGAGTCTTCCAAAGTCTGCTTATTTCATGCCCCCAATATGTCTCTTGTTATTTGGGTTTCTTTAAAGTTTCTTCTCATGGTTTTCTTTTCAAAGAGTTTCCTTTCAATTAAGTTTGTGTTCATTCACTTCAGCTGAGTGACCCACAGTTGGGGAGCTTGAGTGTTGGCCCAGAAGCCCTGTGGGCCCTCTGACCTCCTCCTGATGGCTCCGTGAGTCACCTCAGAGGAGAAAGGCATCTCCAGAGAACTGTCTGACCCCATGACTCTAACACGTTCTGTTCTATCCCACTGCAAGAGGAATCAGGCTGTTGAGTGGCCGGTGTGAACTGCATGGACCACACATGAGCATTACTGGTTGAGTCAGAACCAGGTGCTTCAGAGGCCACCAGTTGCTGTGCAACAGAGAATCCAGAAAGACTTGGAGGAGACACAGGTGCATTGGGTTTCAAGGGCTACACATCCTCATCCTCCCCCTCCCTATCCCTGTGTTGCCCAAATTCATGGAGAAATCTCAAGTAAAACAAAGAGGACTTCAGAGAGGAGGAAGAGGCCCTGGGAGACTCACATTAGGGTAAGAGACTGTGTCATACACTGTGTTCACTCCTGAATGGGAGCAGACGTCAGGAATTTCCTGATGTGTTTCCATTCCCTTCTTCTCTTCAGTGAACTCTGAAACCAATTTGGGAGAGAATCAGAGCTGGCTCCTCCAACCACTCACCAACCTTACTCATCCGTCACCCACCCAATGATTCACTTAGGGTGAAAAACCATCCCAGTTTTCCTGGAACTGACGGGCGTTCTAGGATGCAGGACTTTCATTGCTAAAACCAAGAAAGTTCCAGGCAAACCAGGATGAATTGCTTCACCTCCTGCTCTCTGGACCAAGGCAGTTGTCATGGATAGACTTATGTCCCCCCAAAATATGAGTCAACTTGGTTAGGCCATGATTCCCAGTATTGTGTGGCTGTCCTCCATTTTGTGACAAGAGATAGAAGGAGAGAGAAGCAAGCAGAGGGTAGAGGGACCTGACTACCACCAAGAAAGAATAGTCGGGGGTGGAGTGCATCCTTTGGACCCAGGGTCCTTGTGCTGAGAACCTCCTAGACCTGGGGGAATGTTGATGCCAAGACACATGGAGATTTCCAATGAACGTCAGGCCCACAGATGTTGAAAGGAGACAGGGACTCTCCCCCAGAGCTGACAGAGAGAAAAAACCTTCCCCTAGAGCTGGTGCCCTGAATTCAGACTTGTAGACTCCTAAACTGTGAGAGAATAAATTTCTGTTTATTAAAGCCATCCACTTGTGGTATTTCTGTAATAGCTGCACTAGATAACTAAGACAGAATTTGGTATGAGTATTGGGGTGCTGCTCTAACAGATATCTAAAATGTTGAAGCAGTTTTGGAACTGGGTAATGGTAGTGGCTGGAAGAGTTTTAAGGTGGCTAATAGTAAAAACTAGATTGCCTTGAAGAGACTGTTGGTAGAATTATGGATGTCAAAGGCAATTCTGGTGAGGGCTCAGAAGGAAGTGAGGAGAGTTATAGAGAAAGTCTCTATCGTCTTAGAGAATACATACGGCACCAGCAACAGAATGGGCAGGGCCATTGCCCAGATGGTCTCAGAGAACAGAGGATTATTTTCAAGGCTTGAGAGCTAATGTAAATTGTTCTGCTGGGTTTTGGACTTGCTTGGTGCCCATTATTCCTTCTTTCCCTCCAATTTCTCCCGTTTGTAATGGAAATGTCTACCTTGTGCCTGTTCCACCATTGGACTTTGGAAACGGATAACTTGTATTCTAGATTTCATAGGTTCTCAGATGAAGAGGAATTTAGGCCCAGAATGGAATAGGCCTGAACTCTCACCCATATTTGATTTAGATGATTCAGAAGATGCGATTTTGGACTTGGAGTTGATTTAAGACTTTTGGGGTGATATGATGGGGTGAATGTGTTTTACGTGTGGCAAGGACATGAATTTTTGGGGGGTAAAAAGGTGGAATGTCATAGGTTGAATTGGGTCTCTCCAAAATATGTGTCAGCTTGGCTAGGCCATGATTCCCAGTATTGTGTGGTTGTCTTCCATTTTGTGACAAAAGATAAAAGGAGAAAGAAGGAAGCAGAGGGAAGAGGGAGCTCGCTACCACCAAGAAAGAATAGGTGGGAGAGGAGTGCGTCCTCTGGACCCAGGGTCCCTGTGCTGAGAGCCTCCTAGACTCAGGGGGAATATTGATGCCAAGACACATGGAGATCTCCAAGGAACATCAGGCCCACAGATGTTGAAAGGAGACAGGGATTTTCCCCCAGAGCCGACAGAAAGAAAAAGCCTTCCCCTAGAGCTGCTGCCCTGAATTCAAACTTCTAGCCTCCTAAACTGTGAGAGAATAAATTTCTGTTTATTAAAGCCATCCATTTGAGGTATTTCTATTATAGCAGCACTAGATAACTAAAACAGCAGCCAAAGTGGGAAACAGAGAGGGTCAAAAATGTTTTCAAAGCGCTTCTGAGAAAGAGAAAAGATCTCAAAGGCTGCATATCATGCACAACTGTTGCTTAAGAGCCTCTCCAATGCCCCCCATAGACAGTATCAGTGGAAGCCTGAGAAGCCAGATCAGCAGGATTTAGGGACACAGAGCCTGGGATGCCGAGTGGAGAGAGAGATTGATTCATTTTTTGGCCTTTTAAGGCTTTTTAAGGAGGAATGTGTCTAGACTGCCTTTTAAGGCTTCTCCAGGAGGGATATGTCTAGACTGAGGTGGGGAGTAAAGAGAGATCTCTGGGGTTGATCCAGTGGAGAGGGCTAGGATGGCTGGCGGCTCTGACAGGGAGGGAAGCAGGCAGGGCTGAATGGAGGGTGCTGGTCCATGGGGATCTCAGGGTTGAAGGCTGTCATTTGCCAGGTCAGGGGAGCAGAATCAACAGTGTGAGGCCTGTCTCAACAGAAGGGCCACACCAGCAAGTCCCTCTGAGGGGAGGGAGAAGATTGGGCATGGAGTGGGGACTGGGAAGGCCTTGGCCTCTGGAGAGGAGTTAAGGACTCAAGCACTCTTTCTACTCCAGAACTAAGGGGTACAGGCTGACTATGCTGTCCTCGTGGGGAAAGAAGATTGCCTCTTCATCTCTATATCTTTAGTGTCTATACTAAACCTGGCACACAGCTTAATATATGCTTATCGAATACATGAGAGAGCAAATGCATGAAGGAGTTATGAGGACAAAAATTGTGCATGCTCCACTTTGGGGAAGTCCAAACCTTTTCCTCTGTCTCTCTGCCCACTCCAAGTAAAGAATCCAAGTACAAAGACAATGAGCAGGATGGGCACCAACAGGAGGTACAGGATAAACTTGGGGGCGTCTGTTTCACCAGCGGCACCTTTAAAGAGAGAATGGCAGGGGCACAGGAAAGGGAGGAGGGTCAGCTAGGGAAAATGACCCGAATGTTGGAGCAACTGCCACCTTCCTCCCAGCCTGGTAACTTCCGAGTGGCTTCTAGTTTTTGCATAAAGAGTGTTCCCATGGGGACCAGGGGCCGAAACGTCTTGCAACCAGAGGCTCCTGGAGAGAGGGAAGAGCTGCACCTTCACAGAGATTCCAGGAAGAGATGGGGTTTGAGAAGTTCCTGCTGATGGGATTCCTGGCCATGCAGATGAAGGTCATATTCTTTTCCCCCAGTGTCCAGGAGATGGGGAGGATGGAGCCATCATGGGACTCATTGGCTGTCTTCCAGCTATAAGTCACATCCTCGCCTCCCTGTTCCATGGAGCATGTCAGATTGGTCATACAGGTGCCATTCTTTTTCTTCTGCAGACCCATTGTGACTTTGGGTTTTGATAGATGTTCTGTGAAAAAGAAATGGACAACCAGGGGTGGAAACTATGTCTATAGTCCTTGCTCTGAATTATCCCTGGACACCTTGGATCTGAATCTCCCTGGGATGCTCCAGAGTGGGGAGGAAGCACAGTTCAGAGCAGAATTCTCATTCTTATCTGGGAAAGAGAACTGTCTAGGTCTGCTTGCCCAAAGCTAGATAATAATAATAAGGAATAGTAACAACAACAGCATTAATAGAAAATAACAATGCAACAAGAATGCGGTTGCCATTTACTAAGTATAATCAAATACCAAGCACTGTGCTAACTGCATTTTAGGGGCTAACTCTAGTTATCCTTTTTCAGGGCTCTCCACTTCACTGTCCTGAGGCCTCCTGGAAGAGATTTCACTTTACTCTCCAGGAGAAAACAGTATTAGAGTAACACTTCTGGTCCCCATCTCTACCTTGTGCCCACTCCTTCTCCTCAGAGGACAAGTGATTGGTTAAATGGTGAGAGGCTGACATTCATTATCTCCATTTCTCTATTGGGTAGGTGTGAGTTGTTAAAGGTCACTGTTCTCACATGGTTTGCCCTTTTCTTCTCTCTCAGGCTAGCTTGCCTGCAGAATGCATGTGTCTTCTCCCTTCAGCTAGGTCTAAAACACACTGGGCTCAAGATGCATGGCCTGCCTCCTACCAGTAAGTCTGGAGGCCCATCTCCTGTTGTTCCTGATATCAGGGTTCAGTGAGTGTGAGGCAGCTATTCCTCTTGTGGTTGAGTAATTATTTTGTAAGTTCAGCTTCCTTGGGTGTGTCACCTGGCCTAGATTTAGGGGGAAGCATTTCTCCTATTTAGATTTACCAGAAATAAAGTTGATATTTTAATCTTTCTTCTGGTTCTTGTGTCTACTTCTCAATTGGTTGGAATCTGTAGGGGAAGGGGTATGAATGATGCTTAAGCTTAAGGCAGGTACCACTCCCCTCTCATTAGAGACATGGAAACTAAGTTTCAAAGAGTTTAAGTACTTGTCTAAGGTCAAGTGACTACTAAGTAGAGAAGCCAGCATTTGACCTAGGTCTGTGTGATTGTTAATCCCTATTTGGCCCACCCGTTGTACCACATCGCCTCTTACAGAATCTCTGAGTAGGAACGACCTCAGAGGCCAGCTATAGCTATTTCATTCACACAGGAATCCCCTCTTCTTCATTCTTGACAAGTGTTTATTCAGCCTTTGCTTGAACGTCCTCAATGTCAGGGAGCTCACTACCTCACCAAGGCAGCCATCCACCTTTGCAACTGATTCTGCTCACCGTAGACACGCAGCACATACTCCTGAGTGAAGGGCCTCTGCTGGAATAAGCTGTGTATCTCCACACGGTAGATACCCGAGTCATTCTTCTGCAGTTTGCTGAGCGTCAGGGAGTAGCCTCTATTTGGGAAGCTCACTCTTTCCTTTTTATGACTTTGGGTCACGATCATAACAGCTGACTTGTTTGGCTCTTGTGGCTGTAAGGTCAAGAGAGTTGTGTTGAAGATCCAGACAATGCTGCCAATCTGCTTTACTGAGCTGTTCAGAGGGAAAGTCACAGACCCACCAAGGGCACCAACCAGCTCCTCCAGGTCTCTAGAGGCTGTTGACCCTGCAGACACACAGAGAGAACCATAAATTAAGCCTGAGTCCCTGCCCTTGCTCACCCCCTTTAGATCCTGGGAAGGCCTGGAGAAACACCGTTAGCCCACCTCGACAAGCCCTTGGGGGACACCCTTCTGAACCTCACTCACATGAAAGCACTGAACTCTCAGCTTGAGAGAGGTGACTGCAGTTGACCCCACCTCATTTCCGGAGACAGCTGGCTGAAAAGACAAAGCTCTGAGGTAGACTAGAAAGCCCAGCTTCAGCTTTGACAAGTTTCCCGGGAGGATGGGTGGGGCAATTACTGCCCAAAACAAACAAAAACAAAAAAACAAAAAAAAACCAAACCCGTTGCCATCGAGTGGATTCCGACTCATAGTGACCCTATAGGACAGAGTAGAACTGCCCATAGGGTTTCCAAGGAGCACCTGGTAGATTCAAACTGCCCACCTTTTGGTTAGCAGCCATAGCTCTTAACCACTATGCCATCAGGGTTTCCAATTACTGCCCAAGGTCCCCTTTAAAAAAAAACAAAAACCAAACCCATTGCCAACAAGTCCATTCTGACTCTATTGCTCCTGGGAGAGCTGATTCTGATACAGATGAAGAAGGCAGCAACCAACCTGACCTGGGGCAGTGGTTCTCCACTTGGATCAAGATTGGGAGGTAAGATAGAAGTTCCTAATGCTAACTGAAAGGTTAGCTATTCAAGCCCACCCAGCGGCTCCACAGGAGAAAGACCTGGTGATTTGTTCCCATAAAGATCATAGCCTAGAAAACTCTATGGGGCAGTTCTACTGTGTCCTGGGGTTGCTATGAGTTGAAATCGACTTAATGGTCCCTAACAACAACAATGATGATAGAGATAGCTTAGAAGTTTGAGTATGAATTATCCTTTTATTTTAACATAGGTTGAGTAGATCCCAGTGTATTTCCAAATGAGTTCTCACTCACTTGCATTCCAGTATGTTTCCCTAAGTGAGAAGGGACAAGGTAAGTGGCAGAGAGCTCGGTTAATATGCCCAGGCTATGTTATGATGCTCACCCCAAACTACTAGGAATTGTGATAGGGCTTCCCCAGGAAATTTTTTGTTTCACCCCAGTCTCAGCTCACTCTGGAGAGCATGATTTGCAAACAACCATCGCTGGTTTTGTGGCTCCAGGTAAAAAACCGTTAATGGCTGCTGAAGAACCTTCCAGTAGTGGTCAATGGAGCATCTCTAGTGAATAGGTGTGGAGAATGAGTACATGGTAAGACCTGAGAGACAGACCCTGGGGATAGCATTCTGCTAGTGCACTGTCTCCACTGTCTCAGGGAAGCACAAAGCAGTGAAGGAATTTAGATAGGAACTAACAGTTTAAAAGCACCTACGGTGATCTCATTTAACCTTCATAAGGACCCTTAGAGGAAGGATTTTTTTATATTCCTATTTTACAGATCAAGAACAATGAAGTTAAATAACTTATTTAAACCATTCAGACGATTAAGTTGCAGTTACCGCGCTGGTACCCCCCAAAACCTGTGCTGTTTCTACAACAACATTGTACAGACTCATTTATGGTAAACTTGACTTATAGGACAGAGGCTATGCTGGGCACTGGGGATCTAAATCAGAATGAGACAAATAAGGCACAGGGTCCAGGCCTTATAGGGCATATTTATAGATGAGAAAACTAAGTAGAAGAGATCGAAATAACTTATTCCAGGCTTATAGAAATAGCGGCAGAACTAAAACCAGAACCCAAGTTCTTCAGATAAAAAAAGAAACTTGAGGTCAAAAGGAACCAGATTAAAAGGAGAATCGTAAAAGAACAAAATCCCACATAACGTGTCAAGCTGAAATTTTTAAGAGGAAGTGCATCAAAATGTCGTGGAAAACACTTCTGCTTCTGTTGGTCCCTTCCTCAGTAAAAAAAAAAACTAAAATTTTGTTTTCCACTGGGTTGGTGTAAAGACATATGTAATCCACGCTGGATTCATTATTATAGAATCATCATTATTATAGTTCATTTTTCTTCTGATTTTAAAAAAAGTGAAGATTAAACCTCTCTTGGACCCTAGGGATTGGGCCTCCTGGGCCTAAATGGTCATGTGCTATTGACCAAGCATCCAGACTCTATTTCATTTCACAACTTAATCTCTTACCATAATATTTCCTACCACCCCAGAGCTGATGTCACTCATGCCTCTCCTGGTAAAAGGTAGATTCCTATGCTGGCCTGTCCAGATAATTCAAATTGCTTCATTAGAGATATATTTCTTTGGCCCCTGTTAACACTCAACTATCTCAGTCAGGGTCCCCAAATAATAACAGTCATTATTTATTATTTATTCATCATTCATTATTATTAATAAAAATCCTTAATAATTTTTAAGGGTTTACCCTGTGCCAGATGTTTATTGTAAAGATTATGCTTAATATTTTAAACAATCCTGCAAATTAGAGATTTGGGTCCTTTTGGCAAACTACAACCCATGGGCCAAATCTGGCCCACCACTTGTTTTTGTAAATAAAGTTTTATTAAAACAGAGTCAAGCTCTGTCATTTACATGAGATTAAGTAACACTGAGGTTAAATAAAACTAAGTAACTTATCCAAGGGCACTAAGCTAGTGATGATTTGAGGATTTGACCCAATGTTAGTCCAGCTCAGAAACCTGGGCTCTTTCCACTGTGACTCAGGTTGAAGGTCCCAGGCATTTGCCCTGGAGACATCAGCTTAAATCCTCTCCCTCACTCCCCTTCTCCACCTCCTCAAGGGCTCAGGTGTCAACTCCAAAGCCTTGGGCCTCATGGAATCCCAATATCCTCTTCATGTCCTTCCCTCCGGCACAAGCTGCTCTGTCAGCACCAAAGCAGGGTGAGGAAATCTGATGCTTCTAAATGTTGACCCTTAATAACAGGTCTGAAGTTGCTACCAGCTCTTTGCTAAATTTATCTCCAAAAGCATTGTTCTCTCCCCCGGTAAATGCCTTTTAGGAGCTGATTCTCATTTTCAAACACTTTTTTTCCCTCTATGATTTGTCAGTCAGTGCATAGATATTCAGGATTCCTCTAGCCTTTGTCAAATCATCTTGTCAAATATTCTGATTTTTCAAAAAGCTACCCTCTCCACTTCCCTAATACTAAGGCTAGAATGGCTTTTCAACTGCTCTCTGTTTGGTCATCTCGAGAAGTGTCCCAATAGTCCCAGTAAATTTTGCAGATAAAATTAATTTTATTTTGAAATTTTGACTGATCAATTAATGCATTAATTCTTTTACTTCAAAAACAGAGGGGGAAAGGAGAATATTTTGAAGTCAAATAAGGATTGAGTATCTCTTGTCCTCAAGTGGGTGCAATCTCTGGACTTAGGGCAACCTTCAAGTCATCACATTTGTACATTAGGTTTGGGAGGGATGTTTAAGGTGAGAAGGTAGCAAAATTGCCAAAGATGTGGCTTTCACATACATTCACACATTTAAGTCCTGGCCGTTAGTTCTTTCACCCTTTGATGCAAGTGGTGTGTATTCTCAGCAAAGTGCAAGAGAATTGTGTAGGGTGTAAGAAAATGTCTTAAAATTCATTGTTAATTGCTAGAACGAAACTGCGGTATGACCCAAAGGCAAATTGCCCACATGAGCCTAGGTGGAGCAAGTTGTTCTACCTTTATTGCATCTTCAGGGTGGGAAGAGGGATCATGAAAGAGGAAAGTAGCTCCGTGCCATGTCCTAAATGTGGGTTCAGAGAAGCAGCAGGGCTGGTGAGCCCTAACCAGTTTTCTTTCCTCTTCCCTGTTGACTGGAAAAAGGGATCCAGAAACAATCGACTTCTCTCTTCAGCTGTTAAAGGCTGACCCAAAACTCCCCTTCTGGTAATAGCTTCTCCACACCACAGTCTTACAATGTGCGACCTCACAGTCTTACATCTAGGCAGGTCACACTAGCCTCACTCAGCCTTTCCTTCCTTTAACAAGAACTTATTGAGTTCCATCTTTATGCCAGGCATAAAGCCCAGTTCAAAGCAGAGATTTCATAAAATTTCTTTGGATGGCTTCTCAGAAGGTGAGCCAGAAGGTTAAGAGGGCAGTGACTATCCCCTCCAGTCAACCTGCCTTTGGGGGTGGAGGGAGCTGGAACAGCATCCACTTCTGCCCTGGCCAAGACTCAGATGTTCCTAGCACCAGGAGAGTTAGCTCTAAGACACCCTCCATTAAAGGGAGGGACAACAGCTCCTGCCCTTTGCCGCTTTCCTTTCCTCTTGGTTATCACCTCCTCCGCTTCCTTTTCTCTCTTCCCCTAAGTCTCAGGTGTTGAGCGGGGAGGGAGTCAAATTATGAGAAAGGCCACATCATTAGTGCAGCCAGAAACAAGGCATAGTGGCACGGGATGGAGAAGACCTCCTGCATGTCCACCCTGTCCCCAAGTACTTCTCCAAGCACTCGGGGCTGCATCAGAATGCACCAGAATGTCATGGTGCCCTCCTCATGGAAACCCAGGGCCAGAGCATCTCAAAGCTGGAGGAATCTTAGGGACTGCTTACTTCAATTCCATTTCACAGATGAGGAGACCAATGCTGGGAGGGTTATGGTGACGTGCCCAAAGTGAACGGAAGGCTGGGATTAGGAACCAGGACATCTAAGGCAAGACATCCCAAATTGTGCACCCTGCCACCCTTGGGGTCTGTGGCAGCACCTCAGGGTCTCTGGGGGAAGGTTTAGCAGGTGGGACGCAGAGCTGGGGGTGGTGAGGCAGGGGCCACGGAATGCCCCTTCTATTAGAACAGCTTCAACCCTCTCTATGTTTTATGTGCTTGTTTCTGTGTAAATTTCCATTTCATAAAAGGAGATCACCGCTACAAAGAAAAAACAAACAAAACCAGTTTGTAAACCACTGCTCCTCACCCAGCTGTCCACTGGGGACCTGTGGAAAAAGCGTTGTAAATTAGTGCCACGTGAGACATACCACAGAACAGAGGCTCACAAACCTCCCAGTTGACCAGACTCCTTTCCCGATACTCAAGCCCAACCTGACATATTCACATTCAAACTACCTACCACTCTGCCCCTCACCCATCACTCTTCCCCATCACCTCCTCCTTCTTTTTTTCTGGTCCTTTACAACACCACCTCCCTAATACGTCCTCACTCAGTTTTTTATATTTTTCTTATATTAATTGTTTCCTCAACACGACTGTATTACTTAATGCTCATAAAATTTGTGAGAGCAATGATAGTATTGCACCTATTTTCCAGAGGAGAATACTGAACCTGTGAGAATGGCTCCTTGTCACCTCTGAGCTTGGTCAGGGTGGTTTCCTGGTGGTGCAGTCCACATCCCGGAAACTGAGCCTTTCTAGTTCCTGCCTTGAACACCTAGAGAGAGAAGGAATCCCAACTGGCTCTTCTTGAAGAAGATTCACTGCAATACACATTTATGGAGCACCTCCCAGATGTCAGGGATAGTGTTAGGCAGTTTGGTGTGGTGAAAAAAATACTAGCTTTGGAGACTGAATTACTGCTCTACCTCATAATAGCTGTGTAATCTTGGCCAAGACACTTGACCTTTCTGAGCCTAAGTTTCCTCACCTGTAAAATGGGGGATGATAATGTCTATTTTAGAGACCTCTGAGAAGATTGTATGGAAAATGCCTTGGACGCAGTAGGAGGTTAATAAATGATTGCCACTACAATTATTTTGCATTTGACATCTCATTCAAAACATCTACAAGAATTCTGCAAGATGGATATAATTACCTGTTACCCACTTGAGAAGACCAAGCTTCAGAGGATGGATAGCTTGCCCAAGATAACATAGCTACTAAGTCAAACCCAGGATGTCCTTTTGCCAGGGCCCACTCTTTCCACTGTCCTGCCCCTGGAGGCTCTAGATGGAGTTCTGACTCCTTCCAGCCTCCACAGCTGTACTACACAGGCTGCCCAGTATCTTGGGACAGGCAGAGGGGCCCCCAGTGGTAGACTTCCACACCTGTGCCCTGCCACCCACAGTTCCAGTTTCAGATGGGCTTCTGGGGCTTTAAAAATGCCCTTCCCTGCCCCTTTCCCAGGTTCTACTTCAGATCACCATTTCCTTTCAGGAAGTGTTTTTTAAAGTGAGACTCTATTTTGGGGCCACTTGCTTATAATCAAGTGCTTCCTAAAAATACAAACTTCTAACGAATTCAAGGAGAGGGGGATGAAAGCCTGCTGACGCTGATCACTTAGTGAGGCCTGGTGGTGGGGAGGAAGGGGTCAGGAGTGCTGATTGACTGTGTGGTCTTGGGCTGGTCACCTAACCTCTCTGAGTCTCATTTTCCTCATCTCTGAAGAAAGACGGCTGGATTGGACACCAGGCCTGGAGGTCAAGTGGGTCTGCCTGACCTTAGAGCGCAGCCAGCTGAGAATTTGAGTAGACACAAATATTTCAATCTCACAGCAGAAGTGCATGTTCAGGCAGCAGAGGTTTTTCATCTGCAAAGCTGAGGACCAGACTCTAGAGAGCCCTCCTCCCCCGAATGTTTTCAGCCTGATATGCTCCTCTGGATTATTGCTGGCTGAACACCTTTCTTCCCCTTGTAGAAAATGATAATAAAACAATATGCTCAACTCTCCATTTTAGCATACACAAGCCCCTTCATTCACAGACACACCACCGCTAACTCATAGAATCTTCTAGTTCAAGCCCCTTTTCTCTGCTTGAATCTCCTGTAAGACACCCTTAACTGCCACCCCACCTTTGCAGGAAGCCCGTCCTTCACCTACACACTCCCCCAGGTTTTCTCTGCACAGCTGCAATTGTTAAGAAACTTCTTCCTGCAAAGACTCTGAATCTGACTCCTGAAGTTTGTACCTCTGGTCCTTCCCTATCTCCACGCAGCTCCTAAGAACAAATCTATACCTTCTTTTACCTAATAAACAGTTGCTGTCGATTCGACTCTGAATCCTGGAGACCCCATGTGTGTCAGAGTAGAAAACCACAAGGCTTTCAATGGCTGCTTTTTTGGAAGTAAATCATCAGGTCTTTTTTCTGAGGAGCCCTTGGGTGGACTCAAACCTCCAGCTTTTGAGTTAGCAGCCTAGTGCTTTAACCATTTGTTAATCTGGGGACTCTCCTTTCACCTAATAGCCCTTTATTATTTCAGATGTTACACATTAAATAAACTGTAGGTAGTATTCAATTCATTTAAGCTTTTCTTCCCCCCTTGGAGTTTCTCAATATCTTTGGGATTCTGACTCTTTCCCTCTGATTGGCTTTACTTTGTAAACGTCCCTCTTATGTGGTGCTCAGCTCTGTCTATAATAGTGCAGGTGGTCTGACGAGACCAGAGCAGAAACAAATTGAGCCATTAACTCCCTTGTTCTAGATTCTATATTCCTATTAAAGTTGATTAATGTTCCAGAAATATTATATTGGCTAATCCTGCTATATCCTAAGCTTACTGATCACTTGATCTCTTTTTGCATATGTGACTGTTGAGCCAGATCATCCTTAACCAAACCAAAACCAAAACCCATTGCTGTCGAGTCAATTCCAACTCACAGTGACCTATAGGACACAGTAAAACTGCCCCATACGGTTTCCAAGGCTGCAAATGTTTACAGAAGCAGACTGCCACATCTTTCACCCTCGGAGCAGCTGATGGGTTTGAACCACAGACCTTTCAGTTAGCAGCTGAGGTCTTAACCACCGTGCCACCAGGGCTACTTCAGATCATCCCTACTACCCGTAAATGTGCTGCTAAGATTTTGTACTTAGCAAAAGTACGGGCCTGGGGTCAACATGAAGGAACCTGCTGTGCCAAGCCTCAGTGGGAGATCTCATGGTAGAGCCCCATCAGTTTGATGATAGAAGAGATATTACTGACTTATGGGACTCATGGCCATTTCTGAGAGCCCTGGAGAATAGTAAAATCTTCAAAGACTATAGAACACCTCTGACAAGTATAGAAAAGCCCTTGGTCTTCAGTTGGATTAAACATAAATTGCCTATGGTATGAGTTGGTTTTCCAAGTGGAGACTAATTGGATTGCTTGGGCTAAGACAAAATTCAAATTGTTCCTTCCATTAATATCATCATTATGCATAATCATTTTAAAAATATATATTTTTTTACTGGTATGATCTCATTTTTCTACTAAAGTTGCTCCCAAAGAGAGGGAGGGCTGGAAAAAAAAAGAGTCTGAGTCTCAGGGAAGTTTTGATATTCCTCATCTAATTCATGGAAGAATCTGGATTAGAACACAGGTCTTCTGATACCCGGCACCTGCCCATTCAGCCCTTCCTTCCCTTGGACAATCAGAAGATGCATCAGTTCCTAGAGCCATTCATCCTTCTTTTCCTTCAACCTCTTCATACCCTCCATGATTTAGAGGCCAGAGAATGGTAAAAAGCAATGTTAAATGAGGGAACAGAGCTTCTTGAGTTGAGCCAGAGTCCCAGAGTGGTCCCAGGAGGCTGGAGCCACATCCCTGGATGGGAAGACAGTCAGGATAACAGGAGAGAATCTGGCTGGACTCACCTGTGAGCTGGCAGAGGAGGGACATGAAGATCAAACTCAGTGGGGAGCCAACCATATTGTCCTTTGGATGTCAGCTACTGAAATGAACTTAACTTCCCTTTCATCTCATATACGTTCACAGGCATCCCCCAGTAGGAGGGGCCACAGCGTCCCAGCATGACAATGAGTCATTTCATTTTCTACCACAGTTAACAGCAGATAAATACTCGTTAAAAGAGGGAAACTGACTGAAGCCCCAAAGTTGATGGAATCCCCATTTCATAGGCAATGAATCAGCCTCAGAGAAATTAGTAATTGACCAAGGCCATATGACCTACTTTTTTTTGTTATGTCACATGACTTCTCAGAGACTCAGAAACAAAAGAAATAGAAGAAAATGGAAAGTTAGATGGGGGACAAAAGGATGCTACTATGAATGATAGTAATATTTATTGAGCCTACTACATGCCAGGAACAAAATAGAGACACCAGAAACAGACTCACACCTATATGATCACCTGATTTATGACAAAGGTGACACTTCAGTGCAATAGGGAAAAGACTTTTCAATAAATGTTGTTGGATCAATTGAATATCTTATGGAAAAATTTATCTTTACTTCTATCTCACTGTCTTAGTTATCTACTGTTGCTATAACAGAAATACCCCAAGTGGGTAGCTTTAACCCTTTCATGACCATTGGGATATACAGTTGCCCATCCACTTTTACTACCTCTCAGGTTCACTGGGAAGCTGCTTTTCTATTGACAGCTCATACTGTCACAAGGCAGGGGCCTTTATGACTGTATGGAAAAAAAAAACAGGTGTGTGCCACAAATTACTATTTCTACAAGGTGTTGTATGAGGTGTGTGCTTTTTTGGTAGAAGAAAGAGACATTTTGAAAATATTTCTTTAGGACAATGTCTGTCCCTCTGGACTCCGGGGTGTGCCTGGGGTAGAATAAATGGGACAGTTTACGTCCCTTGGGACTCGGAGGGTAGGATTGTTGGAGGAGGCAAAAAAAAAAAAAAAAAAAATCCATGCTACCTACCAAAAATTGAACAACACTCGATGATTCAGCTTGCTTCCATTGATAAAAACACATGATATCAACAAAAAAATCAAAGCAGAAAATAATTCGATCTTGAAACAAACCAAAATTTATTTTCTCACAGTTTAGGGGGCTAGAAGTCTGAATTCAGGGCGCCAGCTCTAGGGAAAGTCTTTCTCTCTCTGTTGGCTCTAGGGGGAGGTCCTTGTCTCTCTTCAGCTTTATTCCTTGGTGATCATTGTGCTCTTCATGTGGAATGACATCTATCTTCCCCCATCTCTGCTTGCTTAATCTGCTCCTTTTATATCTCAGAAGAGATTGACTCAAGACACACCCTACACTAACACTGCCTTATTAACATAACAATAAATAATTTTTTTTAAGAGTGGAAAGGAGAAATGGTGAAATCAAAATCAGAGAGAACAAACAGAAAACAAACGATAAAATGGTAACCATAAATCCTAAATCATAATAAATTTTGGATAACATTGAGAAGAAAGGGAATTCCAGAACACTTAACTGTGCTCATGAGGAACTTGTACATAGACCAAGAGGCAGTCATTCAAACAGAACAAGGGGATACTGCATGGTTTAAAATCAGAAAAAGTGTGTGTCATGGTTGTATCTTTTCACCATACTTATTCCATCTGCATGCTGAGCAAATAATCCGAGAAGCTGCACTATATGAAGAAGAACTCATCATCAGGATTGGAGGAAGACTCGTTAACAACCTGTGTTATGTAGATTGCAGATGACACAACCTTGCTTTCTGAAAGTGAAGAGGACTTGAAACACTTACTGATGAAGATCAAAGACTGCAGCCTTCCGTATGGATTACACCTCAACATAAAGAAAACAAAAATCCTCACAACTGAAACAATAAGCAATATCATGAAAACAGAGAAAAGATTGAAGTTGCCAAAGTTTTTATTTTACTTGGATCCACAATCAATGACCGTGGAAGCAGCAGTCAAGAAATAAAAACACGCATTGCACTGGGAAAATCTGCTACAAAAGACCTCTTTAAAGTGTTAAAAACAAAGATATCACTTTGAGGACCAAGGTGAGCCTGACTCAAGCCATGGTGTTTTCAATCACCTCATATGCATGGGAAAACTGGACAAATGAATAAGGAAGACTGAAGAAGAATTGATGCCTTTGAATTATGGTGTTGGAGAAGCATATTGAATATACCACGAACTGCCAGGACAAACAAGTAGCTCTTGGAAGAAGTACAGCCAGAATGCTTCTTAGAAGTGAGGATGGCGAGACTTCATTCATCTCAACTTTGGACATGTTATCAGGAGGCACCAACCCCTGGAGAAGGGCACATAGTTGGGGAAGTAGAGGGCCATCAAAAAAGAGAGAGAGACCCTCAATGGGATGGATTGACTCAATGACTACAAAAATGGGCTCTAACACAGCAATAATTGTGAGGATGAGAGCAGGACTGGACATTGTTTCTTTCTGTTGTACATAGGGTTGCCATGAGTTTGAACTGACTCGACGGCACCTGACAACAACAACAAATCCAACTATAACAATAATTACACTGAGTGTTAGTAGACTAAAGCACTCCAACTGAAAGAGAAACATTGCCAAAATGGATTAAAAAACAAAAACAAAAACAAACAAAACCAAGACCCAATTAAATTCTAGGTACAAGAGGCACACGTTAAATATAAAGATATAGATAGGTTGAAAGTAAATGGATGGATAAAGATATACCATTCAGACTCTAAGCATAAGAATGAGTGGCTATATTAATATGAGACAAAGTAGAATTTAAGAAAAGAGATAAAAAGTGGCATGTCATAATGATAAAGTGATCAATTTATTAGGAAGACATAACAACCATAAATGTGTATACTCCTAATAACAGATCTTCAAAACACAAGAAGCAAAAATAGACATAATTAAAGGAAGAAATAGAAGATTCCACAATTTTAGTGGAAGATTTTAACATTTTTAATTTGGCAATTGATAGGACAACCAGATGAAAAATTAGTAAGGTCCTACTTTATCTAAACAATACCATCAATCTCCTTGACCTAGTTGATATGCATAGAATGCTACACCTAAAAACTATAGATACCCTAAGTTTTCTTTTAAAAACTTTATAGTTTCATGTTTTTAATTTAAATCTCAATCCATTTTGAGTTAATTTTTGTATAAAGTCTGAAGTTTAGGTCATGTTGATTTTTTTTTTTTAACCTGTGACTGTCCAGTTGCTCCAGCATCAAATATTGAAAAGACTATCCTTCTTCTTCTATTGAATTGTTTTTGCACATTTATCAAAAATCAATTGTTTTTACTGGTGTGGGTATATTCTGGGATTATCTATTTTGTTCCATTGATCTATGTGTCTCCACCAATATCACACTGATGTCTTGTTTACTATAGCTCCCATAGTACAAATGTGGCAAACAGTTGTAATGTTGTGATTTTGATTTCTGAAAATTTAGGCAAACAAAATGATGGATGTTTTTTAGAAACTGACCTAGAGGTGTTTTTGGAGCAGATAGTTCATTCTTAGTCAAACAATTTCACTCTCATGCTTCATGTCATAGTTTCCTTGTTCTTGTAAATGACCAAGCCAAAGTTTCTGGGAAGGTATGGAGGGAAAATATCTACAGATGGGAAGGGGGCTAGAATGGGTGGAATGAGATCAGTGAAAAATCCTGGGGCTACCCCAGGAAAGAAACCGAAAAAGAAAGAAGATTTTTACCATCTTCTGCATCTGAAATTGATAGAACATGCAATCAGGATGCTTTGATAATTACTGGTGACTGGAATGCAAAAGTTGGAAACAAAGAAGAAGGACCGGTAGTTGGAAAATATGGCCTTGGTGATTGAAACGATGCTGGGGATCACATAATAGAATTTTGCAAGACCAATGACTTCTTCATTGCAAATACCTTTTTTCACCAACA
Organism: Trichechus manatus latirostris; assembly: GCF_000243295.1. Taxonomy (NCBI): domain Eukaryota; kingdom Metazoa; phylum Chordata; class Mammalia; order Sirenia; family Trichechidae; genus Trichechus; species Trichechus manatus. The sequence goes on from NW_004444224.1 coordinate 617,448, forward strand.
TAAATGGCAACTATACATGTGGACCTTGCCAGGTGGAATACACAGGAATCAAATCGACTACATCTGTGGAAAGAGATGATGGAGAAGCTCAATCTCGTCAGTCAGTACAAGGCCAGAGGCCGACTGTGGAACAGACCGTCAATTACTCATATGCAAATTCAAGTTGAAACTGAAGAAAATTAGGACAAGTCCATGAGAGCCAAAGTGCGATCTTGAGTATATTCCACCTGAATTTAAAGACCATTTCAAGAATAGATTTGATGCGTTGAACACTAATGACCAAACACCAGATGAGTTGTGAAATGACATCAAGGACATCATATATGAAAAAAGCAAGAGGTCATTAAAAAGACAGGAAAGAAAGAAAAGACCAAAATAGATGTCAGAAGAGACTCTGAAACTTGCTCTTGAACATCAAGTAGCTAAAACAAAAGGAAGAAATGATGAAGTAAACGAGCTGAACGGAAGATTTCAAAGGACTGCTGAAGAAGACAAAGTAAAGTATTATAATGACGTGTGCAAAGCGCTGGAGATAGAAAACTAAAAAGGAAGAACATGCTTGGCATTTCTCAAACTGAAAGAACTGAAGAAAAAATTCAAGCCTCAGGTTAATAGTGAAGGATTCTATGGGGAAAATATTAAACGATGCAGGAAGCATCAAAAGAAGATGGAAGGAATACACCGTCACTATACCAAAAAGAATTGGTCGATGTTCAATCATTTCAGGAGGTAGCATATGATCAAGAACTGATGGTACTGAAGGAAGAAGTCCAAGCTTCACTGAAGGCATTGGCGAAAAACAAGGCTCCAGGAATTGACGGAATATTGATTGAGATGTTTCAACAAAGGGATGCAGTGCTGGAAGTGCTTACTTGTCTATGCCAAAAAATTTGGAAGACAGTTACCTGGCCAACTTACTGGAAGAGATCCATATTTATGCCTATTCCCAAGAAAGGTGATCCAACCCAATGTGGAAATTATCAAACAGT